>NW_028270141.1:155480892-155804892 GCF_037043375.1 Chiloscyllium plagiosum
AATGAAATGTATCCCAGGCCGCAAGGAAAAGGAGGACATTGCCGGGGTTTTGATGGATATATTTAATACATCACTGGCCACAGCTAAAGTGCCAGATGACTGGAGGATAGCTAATGTGGTTTCTTTGTTTAAGAAGGGAAACAGGGATAGGCTAGGTAATTACAGACCAGTTAATTTAACGTCAGTCATTGGGCAATTATTAAAAAATTTGAGGGCCAATATTAATTAGCACTTAGAAAGATAGGAATTGATCAGGGGCAGTCAGCACAGATTTGTTGAAGGGAGATCCTATCTGAAAAATTTAGTTGAGTTTATTGAAAAGGTGACTAAATATATTGATGAAGGTAGTGCAGTTGATATGGCTTACATGGACTTTAGTAAAGCTTTCGACAAGGTTCCAGATGGAAGGCTGGTCCAAAGAATAAGAGCCCATGGATTCTAAGACAAGTTGGCAAACTGGATCCAAAGTGTTCTTGCAAACTGGAGATAAAAGTGGCAAAGCCCTGAGAATGATGATCACCAAAATCTGTCCTAGTCTGCCCACACTGACACAACAGTCAAGAAAGCACAACAACATCCCCATTTCCTCAGGAGGCTAAGGAAATTCAGCATATCAACATGAACTCTTTTTTAAGACAGTTTTAATATGGAAAGGCAAAATATGTCTGTGCGGGATTGAAGAACCGAAGGGCCTTTCCTGTCCTGTATTGTTCTTTGTTTTTCTTTGATCTTAAACCCTTAAGTTCTCCATGAAGTTCAGCAGAACTGACATTAGCAACCGAGAGGAACTTGTTTTTTACTACCCGGAATAGCAACTACTTTACCCATTGAGATGCATTACATCTTGATTCCACATGCTTTCATGATGAGGTAGCAGTGCCAGAGAGCACAAAGCAAGAATCCTGCACTCCGGATCTCACTACCCCATGGGAGACTCTTCCCATTTTAGCAAAGACATGGAGTGAAGAACTGACATGTTCAGTTTCACAAAGACCAATGGCAACATTTGTGACTTTTAAGTCACATTCCTTAGATAACAAAGGTTTTATAAAAAAAAGTGACATTTCAGTTCCAACAATGCTTAAAGGTGTGAGGTTAGAGTCTGGCTGTGTTCCAACCTAGAGTCAGACTGGTTCTATTTTGACAGTAGGAATTGCTGAAATGTCACATGGACTGATTGTCTACAGACTGTGTGCCTTTTGAACAAAATAAAATGTATCTGCAAATATGCACAGTACACTAGCTGTGGCCAGCCAGCTAGGAACAAGTCCCATGACTTGAGGAGATTCTAAGTCCCCTGTTTATATTGGTCAGCCAGGGCTTCCTGACTAGCCCAATCAAGGATCTCATCGTCAACAAGATCCACCTGGCTCCAGTCAATACAGTTTCCATCCTCTGTAGAGTGTGATTTTGAATTTGAGTGGATCAAGTGGGTGACACAGTAGTAATATCACCAGCTTTACAATGGTCTGGGGACTTGGGTTCAAGTGAGTTCCAGCTGGTACCTGGTGAAATTTGATATTAATTGATTAAAATCTAGTTTAGCAATGATGCCGAAGGAAACTGTTACGAAGTTGAAAACAGCGTATGTTCACTTTAAGATACAAAGTATTTTCTCCATTTTTAAAGTGGATTTAAAGTACAGCAACAGCTGCAGAACAAAACAGCTAAGAGACAGGCTGTTCCAAAATAGATATATATATAGCAAATGGCTGCTAATGGGTACTTGAGTTTGGTTGCTGTTTTGACAATAATTCAAATTTAACCAATGGAGTTACATTACGCCCAGTATACTAAAACCCAATTGAGTTTGAATTTATTGTATTGACAACATCAAACCAATGACAGGGTATGATGTTAGGGGCTATAAAAAAGACACATTTTGAAAACTGGTCAGAGCAACTTCCACCGAACAGCAGAGCAGTGCCATTGGACTGGAAAGCAAATTATCGAACTAATATCTTGCTTGCAAAGAAATAAGAAGGCGCTCTCTAGCAAATGTTATCCTTTCCTGTAGAAGAAAGAAGATGACCCAAGGACATCAGCAGATGGAAGACTGAAGACACCAGAGAAGAAGAGACTGTATGGTCTTGACATTAATTTAATGTAATGTCTTATTGGAGCAGCAGTTTATAGAGTTGGGGTCAGATAGCAATTAGTTAAGAAAAAGGGGACTTAGATTTGTTAGTTTTTTTTAGTGTTCTGTTAGAAAAATAAATTGTTAATTTTCTTTAAATAGTGTAAATTAGAAGTTCTCTTTCACTCCCTCACACTTTTAACAGATTACAAAGCGAGGTGAGCTTTTCTGGGTGTCTGGTTTTAATTAACAGAAGGGCTTGACCACCCTGTCATAACAGTTTGAGTGCTCATCATCTGGGATTTGGACAGATCCAGTCTGGGATTTGGACAGGTTTAGATGGATCTCAATGGATCAGGTCCAGGATCTGGGTGGATTTGAACAGATTTGAAGAGACTTGGGGTACAGAAGGTCTCAGCAAATTTAAACACATTTGGCAAGTGATGTTCCAAATCTTTAAATAAAATTTAAGTGAGAAAAATCTGTTTAATTTCAGTTACTTGTAGTTGGTTAGATTAAAAGTGAGAGAAATGGCACTTTAAGTTACTAAATATTTTTCTCGGGGTAGAAGAAGTGACTTTGGGAGTTTAACAAAAGATGAGCAAGGAAAAGCTGCTGCAATTATCAAACAAAGCTGGCATTGGAATTGTCCGTGCCTCTGAAAAAATATGAGGTTATTACTGAAATAACTCAACATTTAAATGTACTGGAAAGGCCATTAGAATCTTTACAAAAGGCTAAAATTTAATTGCAAATGAGGCAACCATTACAAGATAAAGGCAGGGAAAGGAGATCCATATTGGAAGATTAAGAAAGGGAGTGAAGGGTCTTAGCTGAGCAAAACCACAAAGAAAGAGAGAGAGGAGAAACAGAGAGAGAAAAAAAAGAGAGAAAGGGAGAGAGAATTTGACCTTCAGAAGTTGCAAATTAGTCAGGAAAAAACAAGTTAACAGGATGGAGATGAAGTGAGAAGGCAGGGATGTGTACAAATATGTTCGACTATTGCCACATTTCAATGAGAAAGATCTCGAATCATTTTTAAATTTCCTTTGAAAAATTGGCTAGGCAGATGGAGTGTCCAGAAAACTTGTGGGTAATGTTAGTTCACATTAAGCTGATAGGCAGAACTAGTGGGGTGTTTGCAGCGCTGTCAGATGAGGGGTCAAGAGATTATGTGGATGTCAAACAGGCTACTTTGATTGCCTATGAATTTGTACCAGAAACATATAGACAGCGGTTCATAAGCATAAAGAAAGAACCAGGTCACACTTTTGTTGAGTTCAAAAGAATTAATCACAGCAATTTTGATAAGATGGGTGCGGGTCTTAAAAATAGACAAGACATACGAGGGTCTAAGAGAGATTATTCTGCTGGAGGAGTTTAAAAACTCACTTCCAGAGATGATAAGATTAATGAACTCAAAGTTCAAGAAGTGAGAAAAGATGGCAAATGAATATGCATTGGAGCATAAGGTGAAACTTAGCTTCCAACAAGAATTTCATTCCATGAGGGACAGTAATTGGGAGAAGGGGAGATCCTTCACTACAAAACAAAAAGTAGATCATACTGGGAACAGTTTACCACAGGTGAAAAAAGAAATCCAAAAGGGTGAAAAGGAAGTGAAAGAGCTCAAGTATTTTCACTGAAATGGAGTGCGATGCACAAAAGTATAGTGCCAGTGGTTTAAGTAAAACATTGGGAAAAGGTGTCTTCATTGCCTAAGGTGGAACACAAAGTCACAGGGCTGATCATTGAAAACGCGTACTATGGGAAAGTGGGATTAGTAGAAGTAGGAAAGGAAACCCCGAGGAGCTGCAGGAGAGTGCACAGGCTAGGCAGGGGCTGGGTATTGAGTTAGTGCCTGATCTCTATCAAGACTTCACCTCTGTGGGTAAAGTTTCCTCAGGAAGAACAGGGGGAGAAAGGAAAGAAGCTACAATTTTAAGAGATATGGTAAGAGATGAAAGTATTTGCACTCTCCCTGACATGTAACTCAAGAGGGTGATAATTTGTGGAATAGGTGGACAGAAATTTAGTGTTCCCCTGTGTAAAATCAAGTTGGACAGCCAAATTAAGACTGGGGAATTAACAGTGTGAGTGATTGACAGAGTGTCAGTTCCAAGAGTACAGTTTGTTCTTGGGAATGACCTAGCAGGATCCAAGACGGGAGTGACACCCCTCGTGGTGGAGAAGCTGAAGGAAAACCAGGGAACTGAAGAGTTAAAAATAAAACTCTGGAATTTTTCCAGACTGTGTAGTAACAAGACCCAGCTGTCATAAGTTACAGCAAGAAAGAAAAACTAAAGAGAAAGATGAAGGAGTTGAGGTTTAGTTAGCTGACACCTTGTTTGATGTAATAGTACAGGAAAAACCTGGAAAGGTAGAGTGTCAGGCAGAGGTGTTTAGTCCTGTAAGACTGATGGATTTACAACAGAAAGATGAGACAATAAAAGACATATATCTTATGATGCATGATCAGAAAAGGAATCAGAATGTATGGAACATTATGGATGGTTATTATCTTAAGGACAGAATCCTCAGATGAAAATGGAGACCATGGGAGGCTAGTGCATAGGAGAAATGAGCAGAAGTGCATCAGATTGTGTTATTGGTAGCATACAGACAGGAAGTAGCACATGAATTAACAATAGAAAGTCATCGAGGTGTGAGGAAGACTTAGGCTAAGGTATGCAAGCACTTTAATGGACTGCATAAGGATGCGGCTGAATTTTGCCATACATGTTATACGTGCCAAATGGTAGGTAAGCCACAGACAGTAATAAACCAGCACTTATCCATGCCAATTCCCATGAAGAACCTTTCACATGAGTTATGACTAATTGTGTAGGTCCCTTTCCTAAAACTAAAAGTGGGAACCAGTATTTGCTAACATAATGGATGTGTTTACCACATTTCTGGAGACAATTCCATTATGGAGTGTTAAGGCGAAAAGGGTGGTGGAGGAGTTGGTAACTTTCATTATGCCTAAAATGAAAATGGAGACCATGGCAGGTTAGTGCAAAGGAGAAGTGCTTCAGATTGGGCTATCCAGGTAGATTCAGTCAGACCAAGGGTTTAATTTTACTAGAGTCATAGAAACAGCATGGAAACAGACCCTTCGGTTCCAACCTGTCCATGCCGACCAGATATCCAAACCCAATCTCGTCCCACCTGCCAGCACCTGGCCCATATCCCTCCAAACCCTTCCTGTTCATATACCCATCCAAATGCCTTTTAAATGTTGCAATTGTACCATCCTTCACCACTTCCTCTGGAGGCTCATTCCATACATGTACCATCCTCTGTGTGAAAACGTTGCCCCTGAGGTCTCTTTTATATCTTTCCCCTCTCACCGTAAACCTATGCCCTCTAGTTCTGGACTCCCCACCCCAGGGAAAAGACCTTGCCTATTTATCCTATCCATGACCCTCATAATTTTATGAACCATTATAAGGTCACCCCTCAGCCTCCAATGCTCCAGGGAAAACAGCCCCAGCCTGTTCAGCCCCTCCCTATAGCTCAAATCCTCCAACCCTGGCAACATCCTTGTAAATCTTTTCTGAACTCATTCAAGATTCACAACATCTTTCCAATAGGAAGGAGACCAGAATTGCACACAATATTCCAACAGTGGCCTAACCAATGTCCTGTACAGCCACAACATGACCGCCCAACTCCTGTACTCAATACTCTGACCAATAAAGGAAAGCATACCAAACGTTGCCTTTACTATCCTATCTATCTGCGAGTCCATTTTCAAGGAGCTATGAACCTGCACTCCAAGGTCTCTTTGTTCAGCAACACTCTCAAGGACCTTACCATTAAGTGTACAAGTCCTGCTAAGATTTGCTTTCCCAAAATGCAGCACCTCGTATTTATCTGAATTAAACTCCATCTGCCACTTCTCAACCCATTGTCCCATCTCGTCAAGATCCTGTTGTAATCTGAGGTAACTCTCTTCGCTGTCCACTGCACCTCCAATTTTGGTGTCATCTGCAAACTTACTAACTCTACCTCTCATGCTTGCATCCAAATAATTTATGTAAATGACAAAAAGCAGAGGACCCAGCACCGATCCTTGTGGCACTCCACTGGTCACAGGCCTCCAGTCTGAAAAACAACCCTCCACCACCACCCTCTGTCTTCTACCTTTGAGCCAGTTCTGTACCCAAATGGCTTGTTCTCCCTGTATTCCATGAGATCTAACCTTGCTAATCAGTCTCACTAAACTATCTAAGGAAATAATGGACAGTTTAGGCATACAGCACTTTAAATCGAGTGCGTACCATGCTGAATCCCAGGGTTGCATCTGACCCTGAAGACCATGTTAAGAGCGTACTATCAGGATTACCTAAATTATTGGGATAAAGGTATGCCATTGATATTGTTTGCCATTAGATTATGGAAGGGCTTATGCACGAAACATCGATTCTCCTGCTCCTCGGATGCTGCCTGATCTGCTGTACTTTCCCAGCAACACATTCTCGATTCTGATGGACATCTACCCGGAATATCCCTACTACCCTTCTTGTACAGGGGGACAACATGAGCAACCCTCCAGTCCTCCGGCACCTCACCTGTGTTTAAGGATGCTACAAAGATATCTGTCAGGGACCCAGCTATTTCCTCTCTCACCTCCCTCAGCAACTTGGGAGAGATCCCATTCGGTCCTGGGGATTTGTCCACCTTAGTAATCTCTAGCCTAACCAACACATCTTCCCTACTTATGTCAACGTGATCCAGACTAATCAAACTTCTATCTCTAATCTCAACATTCATCATGTCTCTCTCCTCAGTGAACACTGATGCAAAGTAATGATTCAGAATCTCACCCATTTTCTCAAATTCAGCACACAGTCTTCCCTCATTATCCTTTAGTGGACCAATCCTTTCTCTAGTTACCCGCTTGCTTCTTACATAAGTATAAAAGGCTTTGGGATTCTCCTTAATTCTGCTCACTAAAGCTATTTCATGACCCCTTTTAGCTGCTTGATTCCTCATTTAAAACTGGTCCTACTCTCCCAATATTCCTCCAGGGCCCATTCTGTTCTTTCAATGGGACATGCCTATCCTGCACTGTCTTTAACCTATCTTTGAAAGCCTCCCACATATCAAATGTGGACTTCCCTTCAAATAGCTGTGTTCAATCAACATTTCCCAGCTCCTACCTAATTTTGATATAATTGGCCTTGGCCCAGTTTAGTACTCTTCCCTTAAGACCACTCTCATCATTGTCTATGGGTATTCTAAAACTTACAGAATTGTGGTCACTGTTCCCAAAGAAATCCTCCACCGCAACTTCTACCACCTGGCCTGGTTCATTCCCCAACACTAAGACCAATATGGCCCCTTCCCTCGTCAGACTATTGACACACTGCTCTAGAAAACTCTCCTGGACGCTCCTTAAAAAGTCTGCCCCATCCAAACCTCTGACACAAAGTGCATCCCAGTCAATGTTGAAAAAATTAAAATCTCCCATCACCACCACCCTGTTGCCTCTATAATCTGTTTACCCATTTGTTCTTCTACCTCACACTCATTGTTTGGAGGCTTGTAATACAGACCCAACAATGTAACGGCACCCTTCTTATGTCTCAGCTCCACCCATAATGCCTCACTGCTCAAGCCCTCCATAGTGTCCTCCTTTAGCACAGCCATGACATCATCCCTGACCAGAAATGCAACTCCTCCCCCCTCTTTTACTTCCCTCCTGTCCTGTCTGAAGTGTCTATATCCTGGAACATTTAGTTGCCAATCATGCCTTTCCTTCAACCAAGTCTATGCGATTGCAATAATGTCATACTTCCAGGAACCAATCCAGGCCCTAAGTTCATCTTTGATACTTTATTGCTGGAACAGCACAGCAGGTCAGGCTGCATCCAGGGAACAGGAGATTCGACGTTTCGGGCACAGGCCCTTCTTCAGGTTCCTGATTCCTGAAGAAGGGCCTGTGCCCGAAACGTCGAATCTCCTGTTCCCTGGATGCTGCCTGACCTGCTGTGCTGTTCCAGCAATAAAGTTTCAACTTTGATCTCCAGCATCTGCAGACCTCACTTTCTCCTCCTAAGTTCATCTGCCTTACCCACTATACTCCTTGCATTAAAATATACGCACTTCAGGCTACCAGTTCTCCAGGATGCCGGAGGAAGATATTACAGGAATAGTATCTCAGGTTTAGCCACTGCCCAAATTTATACTAAGTCCTTACCTTCCCAGCACCCTCCTGGTCTCCACATCACCTCCGCTGTCTCCCGCTGCTCCCGGACAGGAAAAAGTATAAAAATTACAGCCTCAAACAAGCCCTCGAAGCACTGTCTCAACTTTCCAATGGTGCGGATAAAAAGTTACTTGAAGAGGTAGGCAAGGACATGAAACCGATCATTATTACAGAAGTAGTATTGTTGGGCAAGCTAATGGAGTTAAGGATAGACAAGTCTGCTGGTCCTGATGGAATGCATCTCAAAGTACTAAAAGAGACAGTGAAAGAAATAGCAAGTGCACTGGTGGTAATTTTCCAAGATTCACTGGACACTGGACACCGCAGATTGGAAAACAGCAAATGTGAAGATGCTATTTAAAAAGGAGATAAACAAAAGATGAGGAATTATAGACCAGTTAACCTCTGTCATGCGAAAGATGCTATTTAGCAAGGCATCTCAGTAGAAATTGTTCTGTTGGGCAAACACAGCATGGGTTCATGAAGAGCAGGTCATGCTTAACAAATATTTTGGAATTCTATGATGACATTACGAGTAAGGTGGACAATGGGGACCCAATGGATGTGGCGTACCGATATTTCCAAAAAGCTTCGACAAGGTGTAACACAAGAGGCTGCAGCATAAGATAAAAATGCATGGCGTTACGGATGAAGTATTAGCATGGATAGAAGATTGGTTGACTAACAAGAAACAAGGAGTGGAGATAAACAAGTGCCATTCTGGCTGGCAATCAGTAACTGGTGGTGTGCCTCAGGATCAGTGTTGGGACCGCAATTATTCACAATTTATACAGATGATTTGGTGCTGGAGACCACGTTAAGATATTAAAGGGTTAATTTGTTCTGCTGACCTGCAGGAAATTGGATGTTCCAAGACTAAGGTGGTATGTCTCCGTCTGACAGGTAGAATGTTAGGTATTTACATTCCCATCCCTTGCCATTCAGAGCCATTTGCATGGCCATTTCCTAGTTATTCAGAGTAAAATAATGACTTTATCATCCCCTATTCAGAAACCAATAAGAATTTTGCAATTAAAATTCTGACTATTTCCTGTAGTTAAAAAAACGATTCACAACAGACCTGGGCATTAACGGATGATTTATGTTACATTGTTTCTGGATATGATGTGATGACTACATTGTGTCTTGAGTGGCATGTGACTGTGGGGGAGTGGCAGGGGGTCATCTTGTGGGTGTTACTGACTGCAATATGAAACTCTTGTACTGTATAAAGGAAGAACTGTCCCTTTGTTCAGAGAGATCCCTTGACATACCTGTGCCAGCACTGTGAAGAGTGTTAAGGGTTCCTCCACAGCTTGTACTTGCTTAATAAATTTTGGCTGTTCACAGAAGTTGGCGTTTTGCAGTTGCATCAAGTCTGTAAGAATCTCAAGAAAAAGAACCTAACATTTGGTGGTAGTCATGGGCGGCACGGTGGCACAGTGGTTAGCACTGCTGCCTCGCAGCGCCAGAGATCCGGGTTCAATTCCCGCCTCAGGCGACTGACTGTGTGGAGTTTGCACGTTCTCCCAGTGTCTGCGTGGGTTTCCTCCGGGTGCTCCGGTTTCCTCCCACAGTCCAAAGATGTGCAGGTCAGGTGAATTGGCCATGCTAAATTGCCCGTAGTGTTAGGTAAGGGGTAAATGTAGGGGTATGGGTGGGTTATGCTTCGGCGGGTCGGTGTGGACTTGTTGGGCCGAAGGGCCTGTTTCCACACTGTAAAGTAATCTAATCTAATCTTAATTGTGCATATGATGGGATGCCAACATACACGGGGCTTCTAGATGGACTGAATAAGTGATCGTCTGAGTGCCAGTTGCATGAGATGGGAGGGCCCACGAGCTCAAGATTTACCTTGATCTCTCTCCTTAACCTACCACTCAATCAACCACCTCATCCTCTAGGACTCCGTGGTGACTGAATCTCTGAGGTAACTTACGCATTTGCACACCAATGAGTTTGCTTTCAGCATCATAAGTTACTGGGTAAAGGAGGTTATATTCCCCTGAGTAAAGGGGGTTAGAGTCTCCCTGGGCAAAGGAGGCTGCAATCCTCTAGTAGTGAGGTTTGAGGGTCTGGAGCATAGTGCAGAAGATAAAAAAAACCTCGTGTCTGTCTCAACCACCCTGCCTTAGACTGGTTATTAAGAGGGGAAATCCCTGAAGTGAATATGAAGACTAAAGACTAGTATATAGAGATAAGTTAGGAAGTTGAGACTTTAAAAGTGGGACAAGCATTCCTATTACAGGTTTTAAATGCAACAGTCTTTTATTTGCATAAGTCTTGTAAGAACTCTTGATGAATTTGTTATTGTAGCTTAAACAATAAACTATTGATATCTGACAGTAGATAGGAAATTCACATGGAAATGGTTGATGATTATGACATAATCGGCCAGTCAAGATCCAGATCTGTTACTGAAATACTAAGTGATATCTCTTTGCTAGTTTAAGTTTTAATTGTCTGTGCTCACAGTGTATGGTCAAAATTTGAAGATACTTAACACCAGTCAAACTTGCAAGGTTTGAAACTGTTGAAAAACGTAAGGGTAAGCCATGCTCAAGACTTCCAACATTTTTTAAAACCCAAGAAGAATGATAATGTAATATAGCAACATTGTCTTTATTCAGGGAATAAGGAGTGAATTGGCAGAATATTTGTAATTACAGGGAACTGGCTTTATTTTGCAGGGAGTGTGCAGGTGAAACCCAAAATCCTTTTAAGTAACTTTTTTGCCTTGTTTGAAATAGGATCTCAATTCAATGTATTTTGTGGGCTATGTGATAAGGCAGATTTTGTTTTTACATTAATATTATACAACATTAGGTCCTTTGTAAAATTATCAAACATGTAACCTTAAAACAAATTGATTGAGGGTTTTGAGCCCCTGATTTGTTTGAAATTCTACAATGACTGTCTCAAAAACAAATTGTGTCAGTGGTCATGCTTTAGCCAGATGAGAGTATTGTATCAAGATATCTTCGATGTTTTTTTAATGCAGAGTGTTCACAAAAAGAGTACACTTTAATTTTGCTGCTTTGTTAAGATTTTAAAGAATATTAGAACTTGAGGCTGAGCTGTTTAAGTTCTGTCAATTATTGTTAAGACTTCATTGAACTTCCACTATGAAGGGGACCAAAGAATGTTGATCTCTACCAAAATTGTACAGTTATTGATCTGTAGCCATTATAATTCCAACTGTTTTATTTGGGAAGTTAAATTTACAATGTCGGTTTGTCAGCAACCACACACTCCAATTAAAAACACTGATCATGAAACTTTAAAAAAAAATTAGCTCCATTTTTATCATTAATGTCAGGCCTTTGAACTATATCTGAAGGTAGATTTAATATGTATATATGTGGTAGTGGGTTACTGTTTGCTTTAACAGAGAAATTAGAGTTTTCATTTGGAGAACATATTTTGATATATTCTGCATTTGTTTCTCATGAATAATTGAGATTTAAATCTGAACTGAAACTGTTTCTTCAATAGCTAAAGCACAGGAAACATTTTGTTGTTTTCTTGCTGTTCCAGATTTTTGAAATACTTTTCCTGACAGCTTTCACATTAGCCAAGTATTAATTTGTCAAAGGAAAATATTTTTTTGAAGCACCTGAATGGAGGCCCCGAGGGTTTGATTTTAGGCCCACTGACTGTTGTTTATAAATGACAGAATTCTTTAGGCAGTACAACATAAAGATTTATGGATTGTATAAAACTTGATAATGACATAAATAGTGCAACATTGTCTCTAGAGTTTCTCTATTCACAGGTAAAGCATGACTTCAGATTACCGCCCACCCTCCACAACCTGATCCAATGGATTCAATCAGCTTCCCAGTCACGAGCACAATAAAGTGAAGAAGCCAACAACGGTGAAGAGGAGGTCCGTACGCTTTTTGTCAGTGACCTTCCAATGGATATTAAACCATGTGAGCTTTACCTTCTCTTTCAATCATTTAAGGGATATGATGGTTCACTGATCAAGCAAACATCAAAACAGCCAGTTGACTTTGTTACATTTGACAGCAGAGTGGGATCAGAAGCAGCAAAGAATGCTACGTTCACCTGCCCTGCTGCTGCAGCTGCAGCTGTAGCACTTCACACTTACATGCGCTGATATCCTCCATCTGAAGCATATCCCCAAGGATGGAAGTCTCATCAGTTTTGTTAAGTATTTAACTGCCCTTATCCAAGAATTCAGATTTCCCCATGGAGTAGTGCCCGAGGACAGACTGGATTTTGTTTTCAGATTGGACTTTACTGAAGGAGATTTTGGATAACTGGCTTGTTTCCACTCAACTGGAGGTCAGTGGAGTGGTCACTAAGGACTGTGGATTTAAGAACTTTACGGATGACCACTTTCTTTCCGCATGAGAGGATCCTGGGGGATTCTCTCTCTTACATGGACTGGTAATTTTTGTTGTTATAATCATTGTATGTTGTGTGTCAGTAATGTGCTTAGATACTGGCTATCAGATTCTTATGAATAAGCTCGTAGCGCCTTTCTCATTCCCCATCTAGGTGGTTATCATGATATGATAAAAGGAGGGAATGAGATATTAAAGGGTTAAATTGCTCTGCTGACCTGCAGGAAATTGGATGTTCCGAGGTTATGGTGGTATGCCTTTGTCTTAGTGTGGTGTGTCTCTGTCTTACAGATTGAATGTAAGCTAATTTACATTCCCATCCCTTGCCATTCAGAGCCATTTGCATGGCCATTTTCTAGTTATTCAGAGTAAAAGAATTACATTATCATCCTCTATTCAGAAATCAATAAGAACATTGCAGTTAAAATTCTGACTTGTCCCTGCAGTTAAAAAAAAAAATTCTGGCAATTAAGGTATGATTTACATGACATTGTTTCTGGAAATAATGTGATCACTACATTGTGTCTTGAGTGGCATGTGACTGTGGGGGAATGGCAGGGGGACATCTTGTGAAACTCTTGTACTGTATGAAGGAAGAACTGTCCCTTTGTTCAGAGAGATCCCTTGACGTATATGAATAGGAAGGGTTTAGAGAGATATGAGCCAAGTGCTGGCAAATGGACTAGATTAGGTGGGACATCTGGTCAGCATGGATAAGTTGGACCAAAGGTTTTGTTTCCGTGCTATACATTTCTATGACTATGACATGGCTTCGTAAGCATTGTGAAGAGTGTTAAGGGTTCCTCCACAGCTTATACTTGCTTAATAAATTTTGGCTGTTCACAGAATTTGGCATATTGCAGTTGCATCAAGTGTGTAAGAATCTCAAGAAAAAGAACCTGACAATGTAATGTGTCAAAGTTTGCAGATGTCACTAAGATGAGTGGCAGAGCCAAGTCTACAGAGGACTGTGAAACTGTGCAGAGCAACATGGTTACTTTAAGTGAGTGGGCAAAGGTCTGGCAAATGGAATACAATGTTAGTAAATAGTATAAAGTTGCAGCATGTCGCTATGCAGAGGGGACATTGGTGTCCTTGTGCATGAATCATAGAGGGTTAGTCTGCAGGTGCAACAAGTAATTAGGAAGGCAAATGGAATGTTGTCCTTCATTGCTAATAGGATTGAGTTTAAAAGCAGGGAGGTTATGTAGCAGCTGTACAGGGTGCTGGTGAGGCCACACCTGGAGTACTGCGTGTAAATTTGGTCTCCTTACTTGAGAAAGGCTGTACTGGCACTGGAGAGGGTAGGAAGTTCATTAGGTTGATTCCAGAGTTGAGGGGGTGGCTTATGAGGAGAGATTGAATAGACTGGGATTGTATTCATTAGCATGTGAAACTAGGACAAGAGGGCATAGCCTCAAGATTTGAGGGAGCAAATTTAGGACTGAATTGAGAAGGAACATCTTCACCCAGAGCATTGTAAATCTATGGAATTCTTTGGCCAGGGAAGTAGTTGTTGCTACTTCAGCAAATGTTTTTAAACTAAGATATATACTCTTTTGAACAATAAAAGATATAAGGGATATGGAGAGAGTACAGGTAAGTGGAGCTGAGTCCACCAAAAGATCAGCTATGATCTTACTGAATAGCGAGCAGGCTTGAAGGGCCAGATGGCCTACTCTGCTTCTAGTTCTTATGTTCTTATGCCAGGAGGCATTTGAGAATTTAAAAGCCATATTAACCACCGCACTAGTTTTAGCTGCACCAAATTTTTTGAAACTCTTCACAGTTGCAACTGTTGCTAGCAATATAAGGGTTGGAGCTGTATTGATGTGGGATGATGATGTTAGAGTTGGATGGCCAATTGGCTACTTTTCAAAGAATATCGACCAGAGAAAATACTCTACTGTCAAAAAAAGAGGTTTGGTACTGGCCTTACAACATCTAAATGTCTATGTGATGAACATTGTGTACACAGACCACTACCCTCTCTCTCATTTTTGGAAATATTTAAAGACAAAAATATAAGACAGTTTTGTTGAGACTTATGTCACAGACTTTAAATTTACAAACTGTACATTTTGTGGGTCGTAAAAATGTGATTGCAGATACATTACCATGGATTTAAAAGATGTTGACCATATTGATTCCAATCTTCTATGTGTGCAGAATTGATGTGCAAGGTATAACTTAGATTAATGATAGATGTATTTAATAGTAATGGTATTAAGAAATAGAGAAAAAAAAGGAGTCATCTTTTTGCTGTAATGTTTCATTTTTCTCTTAGGGGGGAGATGTTACGAAGTCAAAAAGAGTGTATGTTCACTTGAAGATAGCAAGTAATTTCTGTATTTTTAAAGTGAATTTAAAGTATAGCAACAGCTGCAGAACAGAACAGCGAAGAGACAGGCTGTTCTAAAATAAATACACGTAGCAAATGGCTGTTAAATGGGTACATGAGTTGTGGTTGCTGTTTTGACAACAATTCAAATTTAACTAATTAATTTAAAGTATGCCCAGTATATTAAAACCTAACTGAGTCTGAACTTATTGTATCGACAACTTCAGACCAATGACAGGGTATGATATTTGGGGTTTTGAAAACTGGTCAGAGCAACCGCCACCCAACAGTAGAGGAATTGCTGTACAGCCAGAGCGTTAACTACCCATCTAATATCTTGCTCTCATGGAAATAAGAAGGCACTCTCTATCAAAGGTACCTTTTGCTGTAAAAACAATAAAAAGTAAGAAAATGATCCAGAGAGATCTGCAGATGGAAGATTGAAGACAGCAGAGAAGACAGAGACGGTGTGGACTTGAGATTAAGGTAATGCAATGTTTAATAATTGTCTTACTGGAGCAGCATTTTTATAGAGTTGGGATGAGAGTGATTAATTAAGAAAAGGTGACTTGGATTTGTTAATAGTTTTTGTTTAGTGTTCTGTTAGGAAAATAAATTGTTATTGTTATTTTTCTTTAAATAGTGAAAATTAGGAGTTTTCTTTTACTCCCTCACACTTTCAACATATTACGAGGGGAGGCAATCTTTTCTGGTTGTTTAGTTTTAATTAACAAAGGGGTTTAACCTCCACTTAGTAACAATTTAATTTATTGTAAAAATGCAGCTGGTTCAATAATGTTCTTTAAAGGGAGGAAATCTGTCACCCTGTGATTCCATACCCTCAGCAATGTGACTGACTTTTAAATACCCTCAGAAATTGTATAGCAAGCCGCTCAATTCATTGAGAAGCAGGGCAACAAATGCTGGTCTTGCCAGTGATGCTCATACCCAGTGAGAAAATGATTGATTAAAAGTGTAAACAAGAATTATACCTGCATATCAGTATGTCAACAGGATATATCTGGTGAGGTTCTGAGGCTACTTTGTAAGTTCTACCTTTTGATTTATAAAATATCAAAAGAACCCTTCCTAGATAAAACGTGTAACTTGCAAATTGCAAATTTGTAAATTGTCAAAATTATTCAGCAAGGAATATTAACGTAAGAATTATCATACTGCTGTACAGTGACATGTTCTAGCAACACAGGAACAGGAGTAACTCAATCAACTGGCAAAATCCAAAATAGGTACACAAAGGCCTGTATCCCATCACAAAGTCACCCTTTATATACACATGCATAGTACATGACACTGACCCTGTTGGCATAGAGCCAGCTCTTAGAGTGAGCAGAACCCCTGACATTCCTGTCTATAACAGTCCAGTCAGCCAGGACTCCCTGATTGGACCAGGTTAACAACCCCAATCAGGAATTTATATTCTATCAGATTGATCTGGTTGACATCGTTCCAATCACTACAATCACTTTGGCAGGCACAATGAAAAAGCAGAGAATAACCTAAACAGGGAGTGACTGCATTTTCTTTTCATTCATGTGATATGGGTATCGCTGATTGCATCCACACTTATTGGCCATCCCTAGTTGCCTTGAGAAGATGGTCATGGTGAGCTGTTTTCTTGAACTGCTATATTTGATGTAAGTAAACCCGCAATGCCATTAGGAAGGGACTTTCAGGATTTTGACCCAGTGACACAGAAGGAATGGAGATATATTTCTAATTCTGGACTGTGATTTCGAGCTTCAGAAAAATTTGGATATTCTGGTGCATAAATCACAAAGTTAGTATGCAGGTACAGCACACAATCAAGATGGGTAACTATCCTTCATTACAAAAAGAATTCAATATCAAAGTAAGGATGTGATATTTCAGTTATACAGGGCAGTTGTGAGACCACATTTTGAATACTGTGCGCAGTTTTGGCCTCCTTATTTAAGGAAAGATGTAAATGCATTGAAGGTAGTTCAGAGAAGGCTTACTACATTAATAGGTTGAGCAGGCAGGACTTGTTTTCACTGGTGGTGAGAAAAGTGAGGGATGAATAGATTGAAGCTTATAAAGATCCTGAATGGACTTGACCAAGTGGACATAGAAATGATGCCTCCTCTTATCAGAAGGTTAAGAACTAGGCAGTACTATTTTAAAATTAGAGCTCACCCATACAGGACAGAGATAAGGACTTATTTTCTCTCAGACAGTTGTGTGATTTTGGAACCCTGTGCCTCAGAAGCGTTGGAGGAAGGGTCAATGAAAATTTTAAAGACAGGTAAATAGATTCTTGTTAGGCAGGGCAATCAAGAGTTATCAGAAGTAAATGGAAAAAAAATGGAACTTGAAACACAAACAGATCAGACATGATCTTACTGCATAGCACAGCAGGCTTGAAGGGCAGAATGGTCTAGTTCAGATCCTATCTTTAAGTCCGTATGTTCACATATAACCCATGTTTGGACCACTTATCACACAAGAGACTGGGCTCCAGGCAAATTGCCAGAGTAAGGAAGAGTGCTTCTTGTCATGACATTCGTGACCTAGGAGTGCCTGATTGGGCAGCCTACGTGATCAGTCTTTATACATAATAATGGTTGATATTGAATTTTTATGCAAAGTAACCGAAAATTACTTTCCCTCATTGCCAAAAGGTGAAAAAGAACAAATTATGATTTCTAAAATAATGCGCAAAACTGTTTATTAATAAAAATAAATGTTCTTTCTTACCTCATGAATATTCTTCCCAGTGATTGCAACATCATTTTTGTACCGTACAAAGAATAAGCAAAGGCCAGTAAGGCACACACTAGATAAATCACTCTGAAATAATCTCATCATTTTGGATCCTTTAGAAACTCCAGCGATAATTCGTCCACTTTCTAAAAATAATAAATTAATAAAAACATTAATCGACTATCTATTTTTCATATTTATAAGTATGCAGCAAAAAACTATATTCTTTAAAAGGTTGCAGTTTTCAAATGAAAGAAGGTCCCAACAAAGTTAGGATATGAAGTTCAACTTCTCTTGACAAATGAAGCAAAATAAAAACATAAGAAATAAGAACAAGAGTAGAACATATGGCTTAAATAAAAAAAGGGACTGTGGATGTTGTAAATCAGAAACAAAAAAAGAAGTTGCTGGAAAAGCTCAGCAGGTCCGGCAGCATCTGTGAAGAGAAATTAGGACTTCTCCAGTTCGGAAGATGGGTCACCCGACCTGAAAGGTAAACTTTGATTCCTCTTCATAGATGCTGCTAGACCTGCTGAGCATTTCCAGCAATTTCTGTAATTGTTTTAAAACATATGGCTTCTTGAGTCTGTGCTGCCAATCAATATGATCAAACTCTACTTCTTTTCCCCCACTTAATCCTCAATCCCCTGGTTTTCTGAGAGATGAAATATTGGTCTCCTCCAGTGTACTTGAATATATTTAATAATGGAGCAATCCACAACCCTGTGGGCTCAAGAATTGTCAAGGTTCATAAATTTGTGTGTGAAAAAATGTCTCCTCATCTCAGTCTTAAATGATTCATTGCTAATCCTGAGTTTGTCTCCACATGTTCTTGATTTTCCAAACAATGGAAAGAGCCTGTCAGTTGATACACTGTAAAACCCGTATGCTTCACCTATCATTCAGCTTAACTTCAGAGAGTATCAGCCTTAGTGCATTCTCTTCCAGGGAACAGATCTAGCATTCTTCGTTGTACCACCTCATGCTAAGAGTCAAAAAGTGTGGAGCTGGAACAGGACAACCAGTCAAGCAGCATCTAAGGAGCAGAAGAATCAACATTTCGAATCATTGACTCTCCTGCTCCTCGGATACTGCCTGACTGGCTGTGTTTTCCCAAAGCAACTTTTTGACTCTGATCTCCAGCATCTGCAGTCCTCACTTTCTCCCACCTCCATGCTAAGCCTAAAGTGGTATCACAAGGTTGTTTTTCCCAAATTCCTATACCACTTTCTTTCTTCTTCCACTTCATTTTTCTTCCATTCCAATGATTTTGCAATAAAACATAAAACACCATCTGCCTTCCCAAATGCTTGTTGTACATACATACTAACTTGCTGTATTATCTACACAAATCAATCCCTCTCAAACTATCATTCACAAGTTTCAGACCTTTCTGCCAAAGAGAATACCTTTCCACATTGGAACATTATATTCCAGCTACTGTACTGTTGCACTTAAACATATCTGTATCTCTTGCAGCATCTTTATGTCTTTCTTACAGCTTAGGTTTGTAGCTTGTCACATCTCACCACGGTAGTGCATTGCAAATCAAGCCACCTGCACATCCACCAATATCATTTATTGTATCCGTTGCTCCCGATGCGGTCTCCTCTACATTGGGGAAACTGGACGCCTCCTAGCAGAGCGCTTTAGGGAACACCTCCGGGGCACCCGCACCAAACAACCACACCGCCCTGTGGCCCAACATTTCAACTCCCCCTCCAACTATGCCGAGGACATGGAGGTCCTGGGCCTCCTTCACAGCCGCTCCCTCACCACCCGACGCCTGGAGGAAGAACACCTCATCTTCCGACTCGGAACATTTCAACCCCAGGGCATCAATGTGGACGTCAACAGTTTCCTCATTTCCCCTTCCCCCCACCTCACCCCAGTTCCAAACTTCCAGTTCAACACTGTCCCCTTGACTTGTGCTACCAGCCGATCTTCTTTTCCACCTATCCACTCCACCCTCCCCCCCCGACCTATCACCTTCATCCCCTCCCCCACTCACCTATTGTACTCTATGCTACTTTCTCCCCACCCCCACCCTCCTCTCACTTATCTCTCCACCCTTCAGGCTCTCTGCCTGTATTCCTGATGAAGGGCTTTTGCCCGAAACGTCGATTTTACTGCTCCTCGGATGCTGCCTGAACTGCTGTGCTCTTCCAGCACCACTAATCCTGAATCTGATTTCCAGCATCTGCAGTAATTGTTTTTACCTAGTTTTTATCAAGCCCACTATTGTCAAGCCCGACTTGTAATAGAAGTTAAAAATTTAACAAACAACACAAAATCCCCACTTCAATTGTCTTTGTAGATCTAGGTTAACTGAAACACAAAAAACATTTCTGTACTTAACAAAAATTAATACTTACAATAAATTAATATATTTTAGCTACAGATAAATAACCATGAGCTGTTGATATCTAGTTCTATTAGCTAGAACTCTATTTAACTATTAGGATCATAGAGGACTATAACATGGAAACAGGCCCTTCAGCACAACTTATCACGCCACTCAGTTTTCACAATTAAAGTAATCCCATTTGCCTGCACTTGGTCCATACGTATCCCATCCATGTACTTGTCTAAATGTTTCTCAAATGACAAAATTGTACTTGCCTCTACCACTACCTTTGACAGCCTATACCAGACACTCACGACCCTCTGCAGGAAACAAGTGTCCCTCTGGACCCTTTCATATTTCTCCCCTATCCATCGAGGATCATTCGTTGGGCTGAACTGCTACTGGTGTATCTTTATGCTGGCTTCAGCCTAATGCCAATTCAGCTACTCAGTCAGAGTAGAAATAGCAAGATGTACCAGATTATCATACAGCTGAAAAGATAGCCCGAGGGGGAGGTTTCAGATTTCTGGGGTATTGAGGCTGGCTCTGGGGGAGGTAGGACTCATACAAATTTGATGTGTTACACCTGCACATAACTGTAATGGATGTCCAAAGTGGAGTATTTAGTGGAGTGTTTGAGAAAATTTTACACTAAAATAACAGGGGAATGAGAACTAATGAGTTTTATACAGAGCTCCAAGCTGTTGGAGTGATGTTGGGAATCGCTTTAAACAGGAAGTTAGAGACACATGCAATAAAGAAACATCTGTAAATATAAAACCATAAGAAATAGGAACAAGAGGCTTTCTGGCTCATCAAGCCTGCTCCACTATTCAAGTGGTTCATGGTTGGAAGCTTTCCCCACAGATCATTAAAAAAAGGAGTTCCAAAGGCTCACAAGAGAAGAAATTCCTTCCCATGTCACTTGTAAACTGGAACCCATTTATACTGAGATGATGGCATCTGCTCCTCAACTCTCCCATAAGGGAAAACATCCTCTTAGCATTTAGCCTGGCAAGTCCCTTAAGAATCTCATGTGTCAAAATGAGATCACCTCTTATCTTTCTAAATTCCAGCAAGTACAGTCCCAATCTTCTTAATCTTTGCTCATAAGACGAACCCTCCACCTCAGTGAAACTTCTCTGAAGTTAATAAAATAAAATTTCTAATGAAATAATACCCTGATGAATATGAGGGGTGTACATTGGAAGAAATAACAAGGTAAGGGAGTTTTACTCAATGAATTTCAGTACAGTAGGAAGCTCCGAGGAACAGACGGATCTTGGGAAGCTTGTCAACAGATCCCCAAAGCACTGTACATATTAAACAGTAGTCAGGAAGACATACATGTGACTTTAGGCGTGTATTTTGTCTTGGTTTGTTTTATGAAGAGAGGTTGAGACAGAGGTGAAGAGCAGTCCATTCCATGTGAGGTCTTGGCATTTTTTTAAAGTAGTTAATTTTTTTTAAGTGGGAACAATAGAAGCACGGTGAAGGGATGGGCTCAAGTTCCCATAGAACCAGGATTTTAGTTTAACTTTCAGTAGTTGCTGGGGTCTTGAAGTTGGATGTGGAAGCTGTTTTTCCTCTCTCTGTTACAGCTAAAAGCTTGGCTCTCTTCATGCTGCTAGAATTGCACATGAGACTATCTATTTTACTGAATTTGCCTTTTATCAAGGATGTGTTTATGGGATGGTGGTATATTGGAATAGCTGCTGTTTAGTAATTAAATAGTCCATTATTCTATTAAGTTTTCCAGTAGAGGTAGTAAGTTATTCCAATTCTTCCTTCTTTTGTCTGTATTTTAATTGTACTGTAAGAATAAAGTGTGTTTTTTTCAAGCTTGATAGTTTGACCAATCAAATTGCAGCCAGAATTTGAAGCCTTAGACTTGCTTTTAAAAGTAAGAAAAAGTAATGTCTCGGCCACCTCCTTAATATATTGACAAGATTTGGTCTCGTCCATAACAAACTGGGGGATCTTGTTGGGATCAAAATCTCTATTCCCAGGTTGGGTTTAGTATTATTGGACTCAAAGACACTGAGTGGTGAGTGTTGGTGTTCTCTTTTTAAGTGTTGCATTCAGTTTGTTTGAATAGTGTGGGCCTTGTGTAGTAATGGCTCTTTCAATTACTATGAGTAATGGATGTTTCGATGACAAAGAATTTCCTGGGGTTGGAAAAAGTCACTTTGGGACTTTTACAGAAAGTGAGCACAGTAAAGGTTTTGGAACTATAGACAAGCTGGGGTTAGGGTTGCGTTTGTCTGTGCGAAAAGGAGGCAATTATAGCAATTGCTCAACATTTATAATAGCCAGATATGCCACCAGAATCTGTGAAAATTGCTAAAATTCAAATGAGGCAGCTTGAATCAGAGGCAAAAGAAAAAGAGAAAAGGAAATTAAATAGGTTGAATTACAATTGAAAGCAAAAGAAAAGCTGAAAGAGACAATAGCTCTAGCAGAAGAAAAAGAAAAGGACAGCCCAAGTTGAAGAAGGAGAGAAATAGAAAGTTTTTGAACTTGGGGTTGGAGCTAAAAATTCAAAGTTGACTTAAAATGGCAGAGGTAGAGGTGAACGTTAGGAGTAGTGATGAGGATACTGATGGAGAGCTATCACAGCGTATCCAAAGGCCAAATGGGGATCTTTCTGAATATTTCCAAATGTTGCCTAAGTAATTTGAGAAAGTGACTAAACAAATTAAATGGCAGGTGACCATGTGAGTATTGTTGATCCAAACAAAATTTGTATGTAGAGCTGGTGAGGTATTTGCATCACTCAGAATAGGTATTTGGGGCATGTAATAAGGTGTAAAAAAACCACCTTATTTGCATTTGAACTAGTACTAGAAGCCTACAGACAACGTTTTAGGAATCAATGGAGGGAACCGAGTCAAAAGTACATTGAATTTGTAAGGATCAAACAAAGTAATCTGGTGGACAACTGCACTGAAAATAGATCAAACATATGACACTCTCAGATATCTAATTATTTTGGAGGAGTTCAAAAATTCTTTCCCTGAAGTAGTAGGGACTCGTGTGGAAAAGCAGAGAGTTGAGACTGGAAGATTTAGTGGAAATGGCAGATGATCATGAGCTGGTACATAGAACAAATCTTAATCCATGAGGGATGGAAATTGGGGAAAAGAGAAATCTTCAGGTGATAAGGGAAAAGGAGATCTCATTGAAGATAGCTTGCCACAAGGTAAAAAAGGAAACCCATGAGAGGAAAGAGAAATAAAAAAGCTCAGGCATTTTCACTGTAACAAAGTAGGCCACACAAAGTCACAATGTTGTTAGTTTAGAAAAAGCATTGGGAAGACAAATGTGGGAAAACAAGCCAGTAAGTTTTGTTAAAGTTGTAAAAAAAAAGCACAATGGATGTACAAACTGGTTAGGGGTTGGCTGAGATAATCTCTTTGAAGAATTTACCTGCGTGGGTATGGTTTACTCACATATGCCAGGAGGAGCAGGTAAAGTAATTAAGATTTTTAGATTTATAGCACCGAGTCAATCTTTGATGGTGACAGATGAGAAGATACATTAATTCAGGAGGAGGAAATATGTGGAATTCATGGTGAGAAGAACAGTGTTCCATTATATAAAGTGAATTTGGAGAGTTCAGTTAAAAGTGAAGTAGTAGTAGGAGTAATAGGAAAATTTTCTGTTCTGGAGATAGTTTATCATTGCTCAGGATATAGTTGGATCAAGGGTGGGAGTGCTGCCTACTGTTCAAAAGCCAGTGGAAAATCAGACAATTGAAGTGTTAGAGAAAGTATGTCCTGGGATATTTCCCAACTGTGTGAGAACAAAGTCACAAGCAGGAGGCAAAATCAAAGAATAAACTTAAGGAAATATCAAAGACCATATTTGATCAAACAGTTGATTAAAAAAAACAAGGACAGGTAGAGGGTAAAGTGGATGTATTTACTTCAAATAAGCTAGCTGAACTAGAACAGAAAGATTAACCTTTTACGAAGTCTTAATCGATTGCATGGGACCCCTGGCTAAAATAAAAACTACTGCAGTTGTATCAAAAAGCATTTACAAAAGGAGAATGTGAGTGCATTCCCGAATGTTAATATCTTAGAAATGAGGTCTTGATAAGAAAATGGAGACCATCACATATTCAGGCAGATTGAAAAATGGACAAAAGTTCATCAAGTTGCATTACCAGTAGGTTATAGAGAGAAAATATTGTGGGTAGCACATGAATTATGATTACGAGGTCAGTTGGGAATCAGGAAAACTCAAGCCAAAATAGAAAACCATTTTTATTGGCCTGGTTGGGGTTGACTCTTGCCATATCTATAAGAGGATAACCGAAATTAATTAGTCATAAATTGGTGAGTCACAGTTCAGAGACCACACATTTAGATGTGTCAAATTTTAGGGAAAGATTAAATAGAGCAGGTGAGCTGTTGAGACAGCATTTCAAAGTAGCACAGCGTGTGATTGAAAGAAGAAACCAACAAGAAATCAAAAATTCACAAATTTGCTCGTGGAAATAAAGTATGTATTACTTCCAACAGTGAGCAAACTTGTAAAAACAAGGTTTAGTGGGCCTTAACAAATTGAAAGGAAATTGAATGAGGTGAATTATTTGATGAGAACGCCAGATAGAAAGAAATCTCAGAGTATGCCATGTGAATTTGCTCAAAATATATTTTGATAGCGAAGGAGAACAAAAGGCAAATGTGTTACTGATTACAACACAGAGTGAATTACCAAGTTCTGATGATTTTGGTTGGTTATTCCTCAAATTAAATTTGAAAAATAAGGAAGCTCTCAAAAATTGGGATAAATTTTTGAGTCACCTTCCAAAGGAAAATCAAAATGACCAGTTAAATCAAAATAATTATTAAAATCACATGGGGAGATAGATGGGAATACATTGGGAATCTAATTACACATAATGTATATAGAGGAAATGCTGTTCCAATGAAGCAACATCCTTATAGATTTAACTCTCTACGGTTGACATAAGTTCAAAAGGGATTAAAAGCATGTCAAAGACAATATAATTAAAATGAGTTGCTGCAAATGGAGCTCACCCATAGTAATGGTGCCAAAACTAGACAGTATCTAACAATTATGTGTGGATTATTATAAACCAGACTGGACATCTTCAAAATAAATTAAGAAGGTAGCCTACACCCTAACCTTTTCTTATTTTAAAGGTAAATTTCAGATGCGGTGTTCCAGATGCAATTCAATTGGTCCAAGTACTTGATGTTAAGTAAAACGCAATTTATTCAAACACTATAGTTAAAATACAGTAAAAGAAAGAGGAACTTGGAATAACGACTCTATTGGAAAACTTAAGAGAATAATAGATTATTTTACTACTGAACCATAACTGTTCCAATAGAGTAACATTCCATAAACACACCCTTGGCAAAAGGTAAATTCAGAAAATAGATTGACTCACATGCACTTCTCGAATCCAGAGGAAAGAACATCAAAAGACAATCAGAGAGAGAGTGCAGCAACCAGGAGAGATTTACTGCCTTCCAACCCAGCAGTACTGGCAAATGGATCCTTTTATTCTCAAGGACAGTAAGTTCATTGAGAAGTTCTCTAATGAATTTGAAGTATTCTTGGCCATCAATTCTGATACGGCGAGTAACCAGCCTAGTCTTTGGGAGATTGCTAAGGCTTATGCTAAAGGGATAATTATTTTTTATTCTGCCAGTCGGAGGTGACAGAAGGGAGAGCAGCAGTGCCTACTCAAGGCACGAGGAAGGCAGCAAAGTAGGCATATTTGACAGGCTGCCGGTGGTTAAGTTGCAGCGTGTCACAGCTCTTCAGTTCACCTTAAATTCCATGCTCACACAGACAGTGAGGAAGGAACTTTCCTTTGCAAATCAAAGGTTGTTTGAGCATGGTGATAGGCCAGGCAAATATTTGGCCTATCTGGCCCAGAAAAAGAATGCCCCCCAATCAATTGCCTCTATTAGGGAAGAGACTGAGATTCTCACTTGTGATTCTAAAATGATCATTGCTGCATTTCGGAGGTTTTACTCCAAACTATACCAGTCAGAACGTTGTGATAATACATGGGATAGGATGGAGCCCTTTTTAAGAACCTAAATCTCCCAGGCACAACCTCTGAACAGGCATCTCACCTTATTGCCCCTTTAACAGTGCAAACGGTACAGGAGGCGGTGAAGCAACTTCAAAGTGGAAAGGCACCCAGCTCTGATGGTCTTCCTAACAAATTTTACAAGAATTTATAAATATATTGTCAGGGCTGATGTTGGACATGTATAACCATTGTTATAATTGTCTCCTGCCATCCTGGAAAGAGGCTAATATCTCTCTTATCCTTGACAAAAGGAAGACCCTAGAGGACTGTACTTCTTATATAACCATCTCGCTTCTAAATTCTAATTTTAAAATTCTGTCCAAGACTCTTGTATTAAGGCTGAAAACAGTGCTGCCTTCCAGTATCAAAGAGGACCAGATGGGTTTTGTAAAGGGCTGCAGTTCCTCCAATAATGTTAGGAGGTTACTCAATATGATTCAAGTGTGTCAGCTGTGATCCATTCAATGATTAGTGATTCCTTTAGATGCAGAGAAGGCATTTGGTTGGGTGGAGTGGCTATATCTTTTCTATACACTGGAACACTTGGTCTCGGTGAAGTCTTCACTAGGTGGGCAAGGGTCCTTTGTAGTGATCCTCTGGCAGCAGTTCTCACCAATGGTGCAAGATCTAGTAATTTCAATATTTGTAAGGGCAGTCAGCAAGGTTGTCCCCTTTCACCTCTACTTTTTATGTTGGCGATTGAGCCACTGGCAGAGGCTATTCGTAGGGATCCTAATATAGCTGCCCTAGAAGTGGGATCAACAGCACATAAGATCACATTATATGCGGATGACATTCTTATTTTTCTTTCCAACCCAGTAGTTTCTGTGCCCCATTTGATACAGTGTATCAATTCATTTGTCTCTTTCTCAGGTTACACAATTAATTTTTCAAAATCGGAGGGTCTGCCTATGGTAGGTCTTAGGGGAATACCTGATGTTGAGGGTGAGTCACGGTTTCCCTTTAAGTGGTCACAGGGAGGTTTTCTCTATCTAGGCCTTTTTGTAACTCCCACCTTTGATCAGCTATTTAAGGCTAATTTTGTCCACTTGTTTGACAAGATTAAACAAGATCTTCAAAGATGTGAGACCCTTCTGATATCTTGGTTAGGTCGAGTAGCTCTTATTAAAATGAATGTCCTTCTCATTTGCTATACCCTATGTGGATTTTTGATTTTTCCCAGGCAAGCATTTTGGAGACTTAATGGTTGGTTTAGCTCTTTTATCTGGCACCATAGGAGACCCCTTATTAAGCTCGCAAAATTGCAATTGTCCCAAGGGCTGGGGGGAGTGGATCTCCCAGATATTAAAAGATATCAATTAAGCTCCCTTTTATCTTTTGTAAGTGACTCGGTCCCTGTAGGGACTCAGCATCAATACAGTTGGATATTGAGGCCTCCCACACAAAGCATCTTCATTAGCTTGTTATTTTTAGACAAAATGAGGGCAGTTGCAAAATATTGCTATAATCCAATAATGATTAATACTATCAAAGCATGGAGGGCAATGCGGCAGAGTGGGGGTAATTTTTCCACAACATCTTTCCTTACCCCTATAGTTGGTATGCCTGGTTTCCGGCCAGGACAATGTTTAAACTCTGGGCAGCTAGGGGAGTTTACTGTTTGGGGGATTTATTTGAGGGGGGAAATCATGATGTCCTTTGACCAAATAATCTGTAAATATGGACTATCTAGCAGGGGTTTTGTCGTTCCTTCCAGATTAGATTTTATATTCAAAAAGAAACTACGCTTTTGACTGACTTCTAAAGATCTGATACAGAGAAGAGGCTGCTTCATGCCAAGAGCACTCGCTCAGTGAGTACCCTTTATCATCTGTTGGGAAGTGTCCCTCGGCTTGATACTGAGCAACTACATGAGGTTTGGGAGAGAGAGTTAGGAGGCGATATCTCTTCTGAGGCATGGGAGGATATTTGTGAGAATGCAAAAAAGATTTCGATTTGTAATAGGGCCCATGCCACACAACTGAAGATTCTTCATGAGGTCCATCTGGCCCCAAATCATCTCTCTAAATTTAAGGTGGGAGTATCTTCAATGTGTCCCAAGTATAAAATAAGTACTGGTACTTTCACTCATTGTCTGTGGTCCTGCCACAGGCTTTGTACATACTGATGTGCTGTGTCAGGAGTAATAGAGAGGGTCTTGGGGATCGAAGTTCAGATGGACCTGATTTCTCTTATCCTGGGCCTGCCCAATTTATCTTCTTTAGATACACATGGGAGAAATTTTCTTAATATTTTTACTTTTTGTGCGAGGAAAAACATTGTAATGAGCTGGGTCAAGCTCCCACAGAACCAAGATTTTAGTGTAACTTTCGGTCATTGCTGGAGTCTTGAAGATGGATATGGAAGCTGTTATTCCTCTCTCTATTACAGCTAAAAGCTTGGTTCTGTTTCAACTGCCAGAATTGCATGTGAGACAATCTATCTTACTGAATTTACTTGCCAAGGACATGTTTATGGCAAGTTGCTACCTAGGAACAGTTGCCATTTTATCGTTAAATAATCTAATATTCTGGTAAGTTTTCCAAAAGAAAAGTTATTCCAATTCTTCCTTCCTTTGTTTGTATTTTAATCGTATTGCAAGAATAAAGTGTTTTGCTTCAAACCTGGTAGTTTGATTAATCAAATTGCATCTGGAACATAAAGCCTTACACTTGCTTTTAAAAATAAGAAGAAGTTGGAGTCTAGGCTATCTTCTTAATTTTTGAGTGGGTTTGGTCTGGTCTGAGACATAGAAGACAGTTACTTTTATCAGTTGAGGCATAGATCATCATCATATATCATAATCATAATCAAAACAAATATGATTGAGAACTATGTTGGAATTATACAGAACTTTGGTTAACCACAGCTGGATGACTCTACACAGCCCCTGGTCACCACATGTAGGAGGGAGGACAGAGAAGATTCACCAGGATATTGCTTAGGAAGGAGCATTTCATGTATGAAAAGAGACTCACTAAGCTCCAGAGCAGAGAAGATTGAGTGGGGATCTGATTAAGGTGTATTGGATTATGAGGGACATGAATAGAACATAGAAAAGTACAGCACAGTATAGGCCCTTTGGGCCTCGATGTTGTGGCAACCTTTTATCCTACTCTAAGATGAAACTAACCTACATAACCTTCGTTTTTCTATCATTCATGTTGCCTGCAGCATATGAGATAGACAACATTGGCTGAGTCATATGAGTACCTGCTAGGAGTGTTCCCTAGCAGTTGGAGAACACTTCAGCGGTTCAGGACATTCGACTCGGACTTTCGGGTGACCATCCTCCAAGGCGGTCTTTGGGACAGGCAGCAGCAAAAAGTGGCTGAACAGAGGTTGATAGGTAAGTTCGGTACCCATAGGGAGGGCCTCAACCAGGACCTTGGGTTCATGTCACACTACAAATGAGCACCATTGCACCACACGCACGCACGCACACAGAAGTTTGTGGGGTGAATTTGTACTTGCAGAGTTACATTGTACTTTGCTCAAAAACTGCATGAATCCATGTAAGACTCTGTAAATTCATTTTTTAGATTAGAATCAGTCTAAACATTATGACACAGTCAACAGCGCACAGGGGGCTAACATCTTCAACACAATATCTGAGCTGACACCAATTGTTAAAGTTAACTTGAGAATGTAACTTGTAAAAAAGCTTTTGTGGTTTACATATGAAAGAAGTTAAACTAACATGGTCATTCTAACAGATGAGAGACTTAACAAACAATCAAGGTATTTTTCAATGTTCCTGTCCAAGAGTCGCTTAAATGTCCCTAATGTATCTGACTCTACCACCACTGTTGGCAGTGCATTCCATCTATCTACCATTCTCTGTGTAAAGAACCCAGCTCTGACACCCCTAAACGTTCCTCCAATCACCTTAAAATTATGTCCCCTCGTGATATCCATTTCGGCCCAGGCAAAAAAAATCTCCAGTTATCTACTCTACCTGTTGCTCTCATCATCTTGTATACCTCTATCCTTCCCATCCTTCTTCACTCCAATGAGAAAAGCCCTAGGTCCCTTATCCCTTCTTCATGCGAGATGCCAGCACCCTGGTAAATCTCCTCTGTACCCTCTCTGAAGCTTCCATATCCTTCCGATAATGAGGAGACCAGAAGTGAACTTCACATTTTCCCACATTATACTCCATTTGCCAACTTTTTGCCCACTTAACCTATCAGTAGCTCTCTGCAAACTGTATCCATCTTGCAATCTGACTTTTCATCTATTGTTTTGTCATCTGCAAATCTAACTACAGTACATTCACTTCTTACCTCCAAGTTATTAGTATATATTGTCAGAAGTTATAGTTCCAGCACTATCCCTATGAAAACCCACTGGTTACAGGTCACCAATTTGGAAAAAACCCCGATCCCTTTCATGTTTCCTGCCCATTGCCTAATTCTCTATCCACACAAATATGCTACCTCAATTTTCTATCCAATTTTCTATGCAAAAGCACCACTGGTATGTTTACTGAGAACAGGGAACAATGCTCATTGTCATCACCAACCATGTCATCAAATTACCATTTACAGACAAGTAGAGAACTCATCAAGTGCTATCCATGGTATACTCGGTCTGTTGGGGCATTTGAAGAAGTCATTTCTGACCATGGGCCACTGTGTATGAACTGAATATTCAGGGATATTTGTGGCAAATGAGGCATGAACTATATGATGTCCTCATTATATTACTCCAGATCAAATGGTCAAGCTAAATGAGGGGCTCACACTGTTGAATATCATTCTAAAGTTCAGGACAAGAAAACAAGATTTTCATGTTGCTGTGTTCCATCTCAGAGCTACACCTCTGGGTGTGTGATTACCTTCGAAGACAAATGAGAATGCTCTTGCCAAGCTACCACCTAACCATATTCTCTGATATTCAGCATGAACTTCTCAACAAACAGGTGAGAATGAAGATAGTTTGCGATGAGCATACAGGTGTAGAATTAGCTTAATTACACGCAGAACGAAAGGTCAGTCATAAACCCCACAATGAAACATGCTTATTCACAGACCAAAAGAGAAAATGCTGGAAAATCTCAGCAGGTCTGACAGCATCTGTAAGGAGAGAAAAGAGCTGATGTTTCGAGTCTAACTGACCCTTTGTCAAAGCTTATCCACAATATGCAGTTAGATCTAATGAGGTAATATTGAGGAGGAACAGAAGCCAAGCTACTACCAATTACCCTCTGATGCAAAGATTATCACACTGGCACACCACCTACTGTCCCTCAGACTCCAACTAGCACTGAAGGGTAAGAAAGAAGAACGCTTCAAATCACCAATCCAAAGAAACCCAAACATATAAATAGAAAGCAGGAATTATCAACAGTGCTTCGCCCGGAGGCCCACTGAAGATGTTACCTAGTAGGGTGATGAAACGTTTGGAAATTAACCTTCTAACTCAGTGAGCAAATCTACATCCAGAACCTCAACCTGAGCTACAAATCTTTTCAAATCTCGCTAAGTACTCCATTTTGGAGTCACAAAATCCTGACATAAGCTTTTATTATTTATTAATTACAAACTCAGAATCCAACACACAATGGCCACTTTAAGTATGCCTATACATGGGAACACATCCCCAGTTAATGCCCTCTAGCTGAACAGAAATAAGTGGACCCACCAAGCATTTACTATACTGTCTGTTTTCATTATGGTATAGACTAGCCATGGATTTATAGAAATAAACTATCAACCGGGTGGTCAAAACTTAAAATCTCAAAAAGTCTATATCGTCATTGAATAAAATCTGATTTGATTTTAAAATTATACAGTTAAATAGTTTCAGTTTTAAGATTGTATGCATGTTCAGGAAAATGCACTCATAAATCAATTGTGCTTTAGTCACACATATTAATAATATTTACCGATTACTGGTGGTTCAGCTTCTTGGTAAAAAAACACTATAGATTTTGTACCTCCTTTGGAGAAGAAATCATCAAATGGTTGAAACTGTCAAAAAAAATGATGAAAACACATTTTTCATCTCAACTTGTGTTTCATTTAAGTAGATTTAATTGCTATGGTTCAATAAGTTCTTCATAACATCAAACAAACAAAAATGAAATTGACACAGATTTTCTTGACAGTAAACTTAGAAAGCAATACAATGGCCCCAAGTTTCATATATCTGAATTGTTGGAGTCTGGCCGTACAACCAGAGATACACGTTGGGGCTGTGTGAAAGTCCTAATTGCAATGACTTACATGTGAATTGTCTGGGAATTTTATTAAGCAATTTCACCAATCATCTGATCTCTCCCTGAAAATCTATGTAGTCACCTACCATCTATCCCACTGCCAACCTTGTTTAGATTAGATTAGATTACATTACAGTGTGGAAACAGGCCCTTCGGCCCAACAAGTCCACACCGACCAACGAAGCGCAACCCACCCATACCCCTATATTTACCCCTATACCTAACACTACGGGCAATTTAGCGTGGCCAATTCACCAGACCTGCACATCTTTGGACTATGGGAGGAAACCGGAGCACCCGGAGGAAACCCACGCAGACACGGGGAGAACGTGCAAACTCCACACAGTCAGTCGCCTGAGGCGGGAATTGAACCCGGGTCTCTGGCGCTGTGAGGCAGCAGTGCCACCGTGCCGCACATAAATTCCTGAAACATCTGACAACCTCTCTGAACAAATGATTATCTGCACTGGCACAGCAAGTACTATCCCTGATAGCCCAACTATCCCTCTGACTTCCTGACTATCCATTCACTCTCTGACTAACCATCTAATAACCCTGACACCCAACAGCTCCTGACCCTCTGACTAACCCTGGTTCCCTGACAACTGCAGCTTAGCAAGAATCCATCTATTCAATCCACCAAGTCAGTCACCTACAACATCACCCTCATGCTTCCATTTCTGTGTCTTCTGAGCAGTCTGCCACAAAAACAGGCTCAATCACTAAAACTACAAAAATAAACAGAACATTTGTTTCAATAAAAATAAAGACTTCTGCAAAACATGTGGCAGCTCCATGGTATCCAGTCAGGGGAGCTAACTCCTGGAAGTCCTCCACATTGACTCTGAACCTTACATGGCAGGAGGCCATAACATCAAGGATGGCTTTGCTACAATAGTCATGATTCGGAGATGCCGGTGTTGGACTGGGGTGTACAAAGTTAAAAATCACACAATACCAGGTTATAGTCCAACAGGTTTAATTGGAAGCACCCTAGCTTTCGGAGCGACACTCCTTCATCAGGTGATGAAGGAGCGTCGCTCCGAAAGCTAGTGTGCTTCCAATTAAACCTGTTGGACTATAACCTGGTGTTGTGTGATTTTTAACTTTGCTACAATACTTAGTGATGTATTTAGCTCAACCCATTTGAGTGGAATGAGGAATAGTAAGAGAAAGAAGTCACTTGTGCTACAGATTCCGTAACAGAAACAACAATACCGGATAATCAGTACAAATAGTAGTACTGGGGCTCACAGTATAGGGACATCAAAAATTATGGATAACTTTAATCTCCATATAAACTGGAAAATCAGATTGTCAATAGAACAAAGTACATTACAGCATAGGAACAGGCCCTTCAGCCCTCCAAGGTTGTGCTGATCCATATCCTCTATCTAAATCTGCTGCCTATTTTCTAAGGATCTGTATCCCTTTGCTCCCTACCCATTCATGTATCTGTCTAGATTATGCTATCATTTCCGCCCCTATCACCTCCGCTGGCAACGCATTTCAGGCACCCACCACCCTCTGCGTGATGAACTTTCCACAAAATTCTCCCCTAAAATTTTCCCCTCTCACTTTGAACTCATGACCCCTCATGATTGAATCCAAGGGGACATAAATTTAAGGTGAAGGGTGGAAGGTATAGGGGGGATGTCAGGGGTAGGTACTTTACCCAGAGAATGGTAGGGGCATGGAATGCGCTGCCTGTGGGAGTGGCAGAGTCAGAATCATTGGTGACCTTTAAGCGGCAATTGGATAGGAACATGGATAGGTACTTAAGCTAGGACAAATGTTCTGCACAATATCGTGGGCCGAAGGGCCTATTCTGTGCTGTATTGTTCTATGTTCTATGCACATTCCCCAACTCCTGCCTAATTTTGGTATAGTTGGCCTTCCCCCAATTTAGCACTCTTCCTTTAAGACCACTCTCGTCTTTGTCCATGATATTCTAAAACTTATGGAATTGTGATCACTATTTCCAAAGTAATCCCCCACTGAAACTTCAACTACCTGGCTGGGCTCACTTCCTAACACCAGGTCCAGTGTGCCTCCTCCCCAAGTTGGACTACTTACATTATTTCTCCAGAAAACCCTCCTGGGTGCTCCTTACAAATTCTGCTCCATCCAAACATCTAACACTAAGCACCAACTCTTGACTGAGTGAATCCCAGTCAATGTTGGTAAAATTAAAATCTCCTTTGACCACCACACTGTTGCTCTTACATCTTTCTATGATCTCTCTACATATTTGTATCTCTATCTCACGTTCGCAGTTGGGAGGCCTGTTGTGTAATCCCAACATTGTTACCGCACCCTTCCTATTTCTGAGTTCTGCCCATATTGCCTCACTGCTCAAGTTTTTCAGAGTGCCCTCCTTCAGCACAGCTGTGATATCTTCTTTGACCAGTAATGCAACTCCTCCATCCCTTTTACCTCCCTCTCTATCCCGCTTGAAACATTGATTTCCTGGGATATTTAGTTGCCAATCATGCCCTTCCCTCAACCAAGTCTCTATAATAGCAATAACATCACAGTCCCAGGTACTAATCTAAGCCCTAAATTCATTTGCCTTGCCTACTACACTTCTTACATTAAAACTAATGCACCTCAGACCACCAGTCCCTCTCCTTCATCCTCCACTTCTTGTGTACTCTTCCCCGTAGTCATGCTGACTTCATTATCAAGTTCCTTACAAGCTTTAGTTATTACCTCATTCCTGTCCACTAACCTCCTTATTTGGTTCCCATTCCCTGCCACATTAGTTTAAACTCTTCCCAACAGCATTAGGAAAAGCACCCCCAAGGACATTGGTTCCCGTCTGGCCCAGGTGTAGACCTTCCATTTTGTAGTAGTCCCACTTCCCCCAGAACCAGTCACAATGTCCCAAAAATCTGAACCCCTCCCTCCTGCACCATCTCTCAAGTCATGCATTCAACCTGAATATTCTATCATTCCTACTCTGACTCGCACGTAGCACTGGTAGCAATCTTGAGATTACTACCTCTGAGGTCCTACTTTTTAACTTGGTTCCTAATTCCCTATATTCTTTGTGTAGGACCTCATCCCATTATTTGTCATGGTGCATGCCTACATGCACCACGACAACTGGCTGTTCACCCTCCCCCTTGAGAATTTTCTACAGTCGATCTGAAACATCCCTGACCCGTGCACCAGGGAGGCAACATACCATGTGAGAGTCTCATTTCCGACCATAGAAATGCCTATCTATTGCCCTTACAATTGAATACCCAATGACTATAGCCCTTCCACTCTTTTTCCTGCCCTTCTGAACAGCAGAGCCTGCCACAGTGCCATGAACTTGGCTACTGCTGCCTTCCTCTGGTGAGCCATCTCCTCCAACATTATCCAAAACAGTATACCTATTTTGGAGGGAGATGATTGCAGGGGATTGCCTTCCAGCTCTTTCTCTGCCTTTTGTTCACGCATTCCCTTTCTCCCTCAGCAATCCTAATCTGTGGTGTGACCAATTCACAAAACGTGCTATCCCCGAACCCCTCAGCATTGCGTATGCTCCAAAGTGAGTCCATCCGCAGCTCCAGAGCCATCATGCGGTCTAACAAGAACTGCAATTGAACACACTTCTGCACGTGAAGGAGCCAGGGACATCAGCTGTAGCTTGGATCAAGAGTTCATACCACGCCTTCAACCAAGATAGTTTTTGACAGCAGCATTTTCTGGAACAGATGAGATAGCAGATTATACTTTACTCGATATTGTGGAATGTAATATGATGAATTCAACACCTTAGAGTAAAGTTACCCCTAGATAGCAGCAGACACAACATGACAAAATGATTTTACATTCAGTTCAAAAAGGAGGATATTGGAATTTAAACTTAAATAAGGACAACAAAAGCGAAGTAACACATAATCAAAGAACAACTGTGGAAATCTGAGGGGCAGAAAGATTTAGGTGTGCGAGGGTAAGAGTCACAAAAAGGTAAAAGTTGGTGAGACACAATCTTGAATAAACAGTGTAGTTTTGACCGTCTTATTTACTGAAAGATTTAAATGTGTTGCAGGCAGTTTAGAGGAGACTTACCAAATTGACCTGGAATGACTTGGTTTTTTTTAATGTAGATAGGTTAGCAGGCTGAGCTTATTTCCAACGAGTTGAGAAGAGTAAGAGGTGAATTGATTAAACTGTGTGAAATTCTGACTGGTATTAACAAAGTGAACATGGAAAGGATGGTTCCTCTTGTGGGCTGATGTCAAAATTAGGGGTTGCCTTTTTAGTACTGAGATGAGAATTCATTTCTCTCTAAGCTTGTGCAACTTTCCTACTCTCTGCTTTAGAAAGCAATGGAAATGAGATTATTACATATTTTTAGGATAGAGAAGTATAGATTTTTGTTAGGCAAGGGAATCAAGGATTACTGGGAGTAAATAGGAATATGGAATTATAAACACTAGTGAAGTCTTATGGATTGGCAAAGCAAGCTCATGGGATTGTATGGTCTACTTCTGCTCATATTGTGTATACATGCATTTCAAATGTGTGCAGGGAAACAAACTGCTTATTACCACCTACTATCCTCTCTAAGCAATTGCCTATCACTGTTGAACACTGTAGTGGTTGCAGCGAGGTCAGGCAGGTGAGTTCCTGAATGGACCAGGTTAACAGCCCCAATCAGAGAGTCCTGGGGGCTGACAGATAAGAACAGGCGTGTCAGACATCTTGTTCAGTCTAAGGCCTGGCTCTGAGGGAGCTGGATCAGTGTTAATGACTCTCAACATGCAAATAAAGGATGACTTAGTTTCGGATACCAGACTTTATGGAGTTATTTCAGTGGCAATGAGAGAAAACTACACTCCTGAAGAAATTCACTCACAACAGTCATCTTTGAGTTGGAGTAAGCGTTTCTGGCATCGTGCCACTATTTAGGAAGCTAGACTCATTAATCCTACCGTCAAAGACAGGGCCCAGTACGTGGAAAGAGTGTGTTACATTTTCCAGGCAAAATGACATTGGGGCAGATGAAAATGAAGGAATCGTTCTCCTGACAGCTTGTGGACCTGCAGTTTTCTTCCTGAGAAACTTTCCCTGAGGCATCAGATGCTAAAACCTTTCAAGAATTGATGGATTTAGTTCAGGACTATTACTGTCCCAAGCCTACTCTAATTCGGAAACACTATCAGTTTTGCTCAACAAGTCAAGAACCAGGCAAATCTGCATCGGGATTTTTGACTAGGTTAGGATGACTGGCAGAACCCTTAATGAGGTGCTTACAGACTGGTCGGTTTGTCGAATTAATGGTGCAACCATTCAAAAGCACCTACCAGACTTCTAACAGGCACTACAACTGGTCTTATCATTGGAAAATGTGGTAAGTGGAGCATTTGAGTTTTTTTAAATTCATTAATAGGATGAGGGCTTTGCTGGCTAGGTTAGCATTCATTGCCTATCCCTAATTGCCCAGAAAGCAGTTAAGAGTCAACCACATTGATCTGGGTCTGGAATCACATGTTGACCAGACCAGGTATTGATGGCAGTTTCCTTCCCTAAAGAATTTTAGTGAACTAGGTGATTTTTCCAAAAATCAACAATGGATTCATGGTCATCATTAAACTCTTAATTCCAGATATTTATTGAATTCAAATTCCACCACCTGCTGTGTCGGGATTCAAACATGGGTCCACAGAATATTACCTGCCTCTGGATTAACAGTCCAGCAAGAATACCACTAGGCCATTGCCTCCCCAAGTTGCAGGGTATATCAATGGAAGTGGGCACTCTCACCAGTCATTTTGAGCTTTGGGAACACCACTTGAACGAAGGCAACTGCATCACTTCACTCAGGACATATCCTGAACAGAGAGAGACCGTGGGTCAGTCCACAGCAAAACCCCAAATCAAAGCCAAGGCTCGGCCAGTTCACATTTTCTTCAGGCTCTGAGCCGATAAGGCACTGTACTTGCTGCCGGTATGTGGACTTGATACTGCACAACAGTACCACTAAACGTAAACTGACATGCTGCTACACAGGAGTGCACAACCTGGAAAGTCCACCTAAATCTGGTTTGGAATGGCTAAATTGCTGAGCAACATGCAAATCAGAACCAATCAAAATAAATACAGGTCAAATGGTCATCCTGTTCTAATGGAGGTCAATACCGGTGCAGCCATTTCAGTGATTGCAAAACCAGTCTTTAACAAAATTCACTCTGGACTCCAACCCTTAAGTTTGTGCAAGACCTCAGCTGGACTGAGAACCTAAACCAGGATCCCTGACAGATTAAGGGTACAACTTCAGTTCTGGTCTCTTACGAGAAGCAGCTAGTTTATAGTTATCACGGATTGTCGTAAAAGGCTCAAGCCCAAGCTTAAGGGGGCAAAATTGGTTAAGAAAGATTCACCTAGATTGACTCAATATTTTTTGATTAGAAAACAGCTGCCTGAGTGAAGTCCTAATTAAATACCCGGAAGATTTTCAGGAAGGTCTACTGACCATCAAAGGAGCCAAGGCTGCCTTGCACATTGACCACAAAGCAATTCTATGATTCTGCAAGCCCATCCAATGCCATTTGCCTTACGGACAAAAGCAGAGGCAGAAATCAGAAGGCTGGAAAGCAATGGAAACATCAAATCCGTCCAATTTGTTGAATGAGCAGCACCAGCCTTGCGGATTGTGAAGCCCGATGGGTCAATTTGCCTTAGTGGGGATTTTAAACAAATTGTAAGCCTCTTTTTGCAGTTGGATAAATACCCAATTCCTCACATCTCTATGAGCATTTACACACAAAGCTGGGAAGGAGGCTCTCCTCCACAAAGCTGGGCATGAACCATACCAACTTGCAATTGCAGTTAGATGAGGATTCTTGAATGTTCGCTACAATTAATACCCATAAGGGTTATTACCAATGGACAAGACTGCCATTTGGGGTATCATCAGCCTGTGCACTTGTTCAGCAGACAACAGAGAACATTTTACAAGGGCTACCCCATGTTGCGATTTATCCAGTTGACGTGCTAACAACAGTGAAGATCAATATGGAACATTAGGAGAACTTGGACAGTGTCCTTAAATATTTCTTCAAGGTGGTGTACATCTCAGAAGGGAAAAATGTATTTTCCAGATACCCTAAATGACTGACTTGGGCTAAAGAGTTGACAAGACTGAGTTACATTCATTGGAAAATAATGTTAGGGTGATCAAAGGTGCCCGTACTCCCATATCTATACCGGATCTTAGGTCTTTCCTTAGGCTGGTGAATTATTACACAAAGTTCAAAAATAACCTGACCTCCATTCTGGCACTTTTGCATCCAAGGGTCAGTCTTGGAATTTTCGGAGAAGTGTCACAAAGCTAGTCCCTTTTTTTCCTAAAAGCTGTTCCTTGGCTCAAGAGACTCTGTCCTTGATTTTTTTCAGAGGGGCAATAAACCGGGCTAGATTCCAATTAGTCTGGTTTGGTACAGAGATGGAAGGATTTTGAGAGGCCTTTTGTTTATACGTAAACAATTGAGACTTCAGGCAAAAGTGGTCAAGCTTTAGAAGTGGCCTGTATAAAGAGAGGGGGGTGGTCAACTCTCTAGTTAGCTGAGCTCATCAGTTTTAGTTCAGTCTTGAACTGTGAAGTTCAATAGGGAGCTGTGTGGAAACTCACTCTCTCTCTCTCTCTTTTCTGCCCTTCAACTTCAACCTGTAAGCATGTATTCCATTTATACTGGTTTTTAAAAGGAGTTTATTTATTGGGACTGTTGTATGTATTCGGAACAGCATAATTAAGTCTGGCTGGATAGGTTGAGTTCTGTAGGGATTCTTTATTCTGTTTTTTGTGTTTCATTATGTAATTTTGTGAATACATTTATTGTCTGTTTTAAAATCTAGTAGTCGACCTAGCTATCTTGCTCCAGGTAATTTTCACTGTACTCTTACCGAAACAACTTGCAAAATTAGCTCTGGGGCTGCCTGTGAAAGAATGTTTTGAGTGGTCTGGACTAGTCCATAACAGACTGGGGGCTCAACTGGGAATTTATACAGTGAGTGGTGGGTGCTAGTGTCTTTATTTCAGGTGTTGGTTTGGTTGGGTAGACAAAGCTCAGGATGGTAATGGCTCATTCAGTCACCAAAAGTTTTCTGGATATGGATACAGTGACTTTGGAAGGGTTGCAAAAAGTGAATAACACCAAGTTGCAAAACTTAGCAGAGAAGCTGGAATTGGAACTGCCTACTTCTGTGAGGAAAGGAGAGATAATTACAGCAGTAGATCAGCATTTAAACTTGCTGGAGAAACCATCAGAATCTACAGAGATAGCAAGAATTCAATTGCAAATGAAGCAGCTTGAGTTGGAGGTGAGAGATAAGGAAAGGGCAGCAGAATTGAAACAGTTTGAGTTATGATTAAAAGCAGAAGAGAGGGAAAAAGAGAGACCAAAGAAAGAAAAAAAGAGAGTGCTTGAACTTCAAAAACGGATACTTAAAAAGTAAAGTCAGCTTAAAAGGCTGGAGACAAAGGCTGAGGGTAGGCTCAGTGAGGAAGTAGTGCAAACTCATGTGGAAGAGCAGAGAGTTAAAACAGCAAGGTTAGCAGCTGAAGTGGCTGATGATTATGAGCTGGACCTTAAAACACGATTTGGCTTCCAGAACTAGTTTCAGTCCATGAGGGTCAGAAATGGGGGGGGGGCAAAGAGAAATCCTCACATGGAAAGGGAAAGGTCGACCTCAGTGAAGATCATAAGGATAACTTACCACAGGCTAAAACAGAAACCCTTGAGGGGGACAAAGAAGTTAAAATGCTCTGGTGTTTTCATTGTAATAAAGTGAGCCACACAAAATCACAATGTTGGTGGGTGAGGAGAAAGCTAGATGTAGGAAAAACAGACAAGCCTAGAAGTTTTGTTGGTCTAGTAACAAAAATGTACTCCTGAGAGACTATTGCCAGAGAAGGTACTGGTAACAGGAATTCATGGTGAGATAACAAGTGCTCAATTATGTAAAGTGAGGCCGCAGAGTCCAGAGAAGAGTGGAGAATTTATGCTAAGAGTACTGGACAAACTCTCAGCTCCAGGAATAAAATTTACCCTTGCAAATTATATAGCTGATTCACTGGTAGGCATGCTGCCTACTCTAGTTGAAAAGCCAGTGGAGATGCAGGCAACTGAAGATCTGGAGAATGTCTATCCAGGAATTTTTCCTGTGATCACAAGATCACAGAGGCACAAGTTGAAGCAGGAGAGATCTAAAGGCACAGATAAGGAAGCTGACATAATGTTGTCCGAAACTTCCCTCGATCAGATAAGTGTAACAGAGAAGGAGCAAATAGGTAAATATGCAAGCATCTCTACTAAGGTGGTTGAATTACTGCAGAAAGACTAGGAGTTAAAACAGTTATATCAAAAGGCATTTACTGAGAAAGAAAGTGAATGCATTCCCATGTGTTATTACTTAAGATTTGATGTCTTCATGAGGAAATGGAAACCATCATACATTCACGCAGATGAGACATGGGCAGAGACTCATCAAATTGCTTTGCCAGTAGGGTAAGGAGGTGCTGCGAGTGACGTACAAGCTACCATTTGGAGGTCATTTAGGGGTGAGGAAAACACAGGCTAAAATACAAGGACATTTTTACTGGCCCGGACTACACAAAGATGGAATTGAATTTTGCCTGACGTGTCATACATGTCAGCTAATCAGAAAACCACAAGCAGTATTAAAACCTGCACTTTTAATACCTAATCCAGCACTTGATGAAACTTTCACAAGAGTCTTGATTGATTGCATAGGTCCCCTACTTCAAACAAAAAGTGGGAATAAGTATTTAATAACAATAATGGATGTCTCGACTGGATTTCTAGAGGCAATCCCATTACGAAACATCACAGCTAAAAGGGTTGTAAAAGAATTACTTCAATTTTTTATTAGATACGGACTACAATCGCTCTCCAGTCAGATCAAGGATCAAACTTCACATCCAAACTATTCAAGGAGGTTATGGATAGCTTGGGAATAAAGTAATTCAAATCTACTGTATACCAACCAGAATCATAGGGAGCGCTAGAGAGATGGCATCAAACACTGAAGGCCATGTTAAAGGCTTATGGTCAGAATCATCCAGATGAATGGGATAAGGGAGCTCCATTTGTACTTCTGGTGATCAGAGATGCCCTGAATGAATCGACCAAATTCAGTTCCTTTAAATTAATTTTTGGGCATGAAGTAAGAGGACCATTAAAATTGATTAAGGAGAAATTAATAAGTCAGGATTCAGAGACCACCCATTTGGGTCAAATTTTAGAGGAAGATTAAATAGAGCTGGAGAGTTAGCTAGATAGCATTTAAAAGTATAGCAGCATACAGTGAAACGGGAAGTGGATAAGAAATCACAAGTTCACAATTTTGCAATTGGGGATAAGTTATTAGTGTCACTTCCAGTAACAGGTGAGCCGTTAATAGCATGGTTTAGTGGACCTTATCAAATTGAGAAGAAATTGAGTAAGGTGAACTACTTGATAAGGACTCCAGACAGAAAGAAATTTCACACAGTGTGTCACGTGAGTTTGCTCAAAAGGTACTTTGATAGGGAAGGAAAATAAGAGGAGAAGGTGTTAATGAATACAGCACAGAAGGAAGAACCAAGTTCAGAGGATTCTGAATTGGACATTCCTTAAATCAAATTGGACAATGAGGAAGTTGTCAAAAATTGGGATGAATTTTGAGTTACCTTCCACAAGAAAATCGAAATGACCTGAAAGAGTTATTACTATCACATGGGGAGATATGCAGAAATAAAATGGGAAGTACTAACCTAATTGTGCATGATGTAGATATAAGAGATGCTGTTCCATTTAAGCAACATCCTTGTAGGCATAACCCTCTGAAGTTGGCACAGGTTCAGAAGGAGTTGGAGCACATGCTCCAAGATGGCATAATCAAAGTCAGTTACAGTCACTAGAGCTCACCCATAGTCATGGTGCCAAAGCCCGATAATAGACAATAGACAATAGGTGCAGGAGTAAGCCATTCAGCCCCTTGAGCCTGCACCACCATTCAATATAATCATGGCTGATCATTCCTAATCAGTATCCTGTTCCTGCATTATCTCCATAACCCTTGATTCCACTATCTTTGAGAGCTCTATCCAACTCTTTCTTAAATGAATCCAGAGACTGGGCCTCCACTGCCCTCTGGGGCAGAGCATTCCACACAGCTACCACTCTCTGGGTGAAGAAGTTTCTCCTGAGCTCTGTCCTAAATGGTCTACCCCGTATTTTTAAACTGTGTCCTCTGGTTCGGCACTCACCCATCAGTGGAAATATGTTTCCTACTGCCAGAGTGTCCAATCCTTTCATAATCTTATACGTCTCAATCAGATCCCCTCTCAGTCTTCTAAACTCAAGGGTTACAAGCCCAGTCGCTTCAGTCTTTCAGTGTAAGGTAATCCTGCTATTCCAGAAATTGACCTCGTGAACCTACGCTGCACTCCCTCAATAGCCAGAATGTCTTTTCTCAAATTTGGAGACCAGAACTGCACACAGTACTCCAGGTGTGGTCTCACCAGGGCCCTGTACAGCTGCAGAAGCACCTCTTTGCTTCTATACTCAATTCCTCTTGTTATGAAGGCCAGCATGCTATTAACCTTCTTCACTACCTGCTGTACCTGCATGCTTGCCTTCATTGACTGGTGTACAAGAACACCCAGATCTCTCTGTAATGCCCCTTTACATAAATTGATTCCATTGAGGTAGTAATCTGCCTTCCTGTTCTTGCTACCAAAGTGGATAACCATACACTTATCCACATTAAACTGCATCTGCCCACTCACCTAACTTGTCCAGGTCACCCTGTAATCTCCTAACATCCTCATCACATTTCACTCTGCCACCCAGCTTTGTATCATCAGCAAATTTGCTTATGGTATCGGTGATACCGTCTTCTATATCATTAACATATATTGAAAAAAGCTGCGGTCCCAGCACGCATCCCTGCGGTACCCCACTGGTCACTGCCTGCCATTCCGAAATGGAGCCGTTTATCACTACCCTTTGTTTCCTATTACCCAACCAATTTTCAATCCAAACTAGTACTTTGCCCCCAATACCATGCGCCCTAATTTTACTCACTAACCTCCTGTGTGGGACTTTATCAAAAGCTTTCTGTAAGTCCAGGTACACTACATCTACTGGATTTCCCTCGTCCAACTTCATAGTTACGTCCTCAAAAAATTCAAGAAGATTAGTCAAGCATGATTTCCCCTTCATAAATCCATGCTGACTCTGTCCTATCCTGTTACTACTATCCAGATGTGCAGTAATTTCATCCTTTATAATAGACTCCAGCATCTTTCCCACCACTGAGGTCAGACTAACTGGTCTATAATTTCCTGCTTTCTCTCGCCCACCTTTCTTAAAAAGTAGTATAACATTAGCCACCCTCCAATCCTCAGGAACCGACCCCGAATCTATTGAACTCTGGAAAATAATCACCAACGCATCCACGATTTCCCGAGCCACCTCCTTCAGTACCCTGGGATGCAGACCATCAGGCCTCGGAGACTTATCAACCTTCGGACCTAACAGTCTCTCCAACACCAAATCCTGGCAAATATAAATTCCCTTAAGTTCAGGTCCTTCAGCCACTGTTACCTCAGGGAGATTGCTTGTGTCTTCCCCAGTGAACACAGATCTGAAGTACCCATTTAATTCCTCTGCCATTTCTTTGTTCCTAGTAATATATTCCCCTGTTTCTGTCTTCAAGGGCCCAATTTTTGTCCTAACCATTGTTTTGCCTTGCACATACCTAAAAAAAGCTCTTACTATCCCCCTTAATATTCTTGGCCAGTTTACCTTCGTACCTCATTTTTCCTCTGCGTATTTCCTTCTTCGTAATCCTCTGTTGCTCTTTAAAAGCTTCCCAGTCCTCAGTTTTCCCACTTATCTTAGCTATGTTATACTTTTTCTCTTTTAACCGTATATGTTTCTTTACTTCCCTCGTCAGCCACGGCCGCCCATGCCTCCTCCTGGGATTTTTCTTCCTTTTAAGAATGAACTGATCCTGCAACTTCTGCATTATACACAGAAATATCCGCCATTGTTCCTCCACGGTCATCCCTGCTAAGGTATTACACCATTGAACTTGGGCCAGCTCCTCCCTCATAGCTCCATAGTTCCCTTTATTCAACAGAAGTACTGCCACTTCCGACTGTACGCTCTCCCTCTCAAATTGCAGATTGAAGCTTATTGTATTATGGTCACTACTTCCCAATGGCTCCTTCACTTCGTGGTCTCTGACCAATTCTGGTTTGTTACGCAATACCAGATCCAGAATTGCCTTCTCCCTGGTCGGCTCCTGCACCAGCTGCTCTAAGAATCCATCTCTGAGGCACTCCACAAAGTCTCTTTCTTGAGGCCCAATACCATCCTGATTCTCCCAGTCTACCTGCATGTTAAAATCCCCCATAACAACTGTAGTGACATCTTTGCGACAGGCCAATTTCAGCTCCTGATTTAACTTACATCCGACATCCAGACTATTGTTTGGGGGCCTGTAGATGACTCCCAAGAGGGTCTTTTTACCCTTAGTATTTCGAAGCTCTATCCACACTGACTCTACATCCCCTGACTCTAGGTCCCCCCATGCAAGGGACTGAATATCATCCCTTACCAACAAGGCCACCCCACCCCTCTGCCCGTCAGTCTGTCCTTACGATAGTACCCAACTGTTATGTGTGGACTATTGCAAAGTCAACACCATTACAAAGACTGATGGTACAAAGATTACCACTTACAAAGATGGTACCCAACAGTTATGTGTGGACTATTGCAAAGTCAACACCATTACAAAAACTGATGCATATCCAATCCCGTGGTTGGAGGTCTGTGTCGAAAAAGTGGGATAAGCAACTTACCTTTCTCAGTTGGACTTGCTCAGAGGCTACTGGCAAGTACCTCTGTCAGAGAGAGCAAAGGCAATTTTGGCTTTCGTAACACCAAATGGACTATATCAGTTCAAAGTCATGCCATTTGATATGAAAAATGTTCCAGCCACATTTCAGAGACTGACTAATAGGGCCATTGCCGGATTACCCAACTGTGTGGTGTATATTGATGACCTGGTGATTTTTAGTCACTCATGAAAGGAACATTTACAGCATTTATCGGACTTGTTCAATCGACTTCAGAAGGCAGGCTTGGTTGTAAACCTGGCTAAAAGTGAATTTGCCAAAGCCCAAGTCACCTTCCTGGGGCATGGACAAATGGTCCCATGAGATGCAAAAACAAAAGTCATTGGCAAATTTCTCACACTGTCAACAAAAAAGGCAGCACTATGGTTCCTGGGATTGATTGGATTTTACCAAACATTTGAACCGAACTTTAGCAGTGTGGCTGCTCCACTCACCCAACTGTTAAAAAAGGGCAAAAAGTTTCAGTGTACAGAGGGTTGTCAAAAGGCATTTGACAGCCTAAAAGCTGTGTTAACCACTGCCCCAGTATAAGCCACACCAGATTACACAAAGCTTTTCAAGGTGGCCATCAGAGCCAGTGATGTGGTTATCGGTATGGTGCTCCTGCAGGAGGATGACAAGGGGATAGAAAGACACATTGGGTATTTTTCCAGGAAGTTGAACGTTCATCAACAGAAATATTCAACGGTGGAGAAAGAGGCTAAGCATGGTGTTGGCATTACAATATTTTAGTGTTTATATTACCAGCAATGCATCTGAGATAATCGTATACTCTGATCACAACCTATTGACATTTGTGGAAAAATTTAAGGACAAAAATACCAGATTGTTTAGATGGAGCTTGTTGTTGCAGCCATTCAATTTGACAATTGTGCAGGTGGCAGGTCGCAAAAATGTGATTGCCGATGCATTAGAGATGGAGGTGTTCAGCAGCCTAAATTTGTATGGGGTTGTGCTTTTTGCATGTTTATAGTTAATATAGTGTATATGTATGTTAAGGCTACTAACCGGGTTTTGAAGGGTTAAAAATGAAGCCATCTTTTGGCATTGATATTTCTTTTTTCTTTAAGGGGGGGGTGGTGTCACAAAGCTAGTCTCTTTTGTTTCTATAAGCTGTTCTTTGTCTCAAGGAGACTCTATCCTTGATTTTTTTTCAGAGGGGCAATAAACCAGGCCAGATTCCAATTAGTCTGGTTTGGCACAGTGTCAGGGAACCTGGCTCATTTCCAGCTTGGGTGACTGTGTGGATTTTGCTGTTTCTGAGTGGATTTCAGGGCAGGAGGGATGTAGTGTTTGTCAGCCAGTTGGATCTCATAGAATATGTGTTCCGTGATTGGGGCTGTTAATCTGATCTCATCAAGAAGCCCTGGCAGACAGATAAGAACAGAAGTGTCAGACATTTTGTTCACCTCTATGCCTCTGAGTCTAAGAAATTCATTCTCTTCTTCTGGCAACAATCTGTTGATCAGGTGACATCCACCGTGTCTATCTCAGATTCAGTGGTATCTTCAGTGCTTGACGAAGAGGGAGAAGAGATGGGTTCCAGAACAGTGGGAGAGGTTGTCGAGGAGCCGGGCACATTTTGCTCTCACACTTTTTGCTGGTTTGCAGCTTTCATATGGTCCATGTGTTTGTTTAGATCCCTACTGGATCTGACCTCTTGTTGATCAAGCCTCATATCTCTGCAGGGCCATTCCTGTGGTTCCTGCACCAAATTTCACCCCCTGACATAAACCATCTCTCTTGCTTAGCGGAGTCTTGCGTCTGGCACTGGTATTCCTGATGCCATTTCACCTACACCCGCTTGGTCCAGAGAGATTGGATTCACTGGGAGTCTTCTCCCCAAAGCAACTCTGCTGGAGCTGTCCCCGCAGTTGCACGAGGGGTGGTTTGAAATCAAATAAGAACTAGGATAGTTTGATATCTAGTGAAATGGGCTGTTTCTTTAAGCCTGCCTTCAAAGTTTGGACTGCTGTTTTGGCTAGATCATTGGATGATAATGGAAGAAGATGCCCTTGTATGACGAATGCCATTTGACTTCAGGAAATACTCATTCCCTGCTGGTAAATAATAAGACTATAAAACTATAAGACATAGGAGCAGAAATTAGGCCATTCAGCCCATCAAGTCTGCTCCATCATTCAATCATGGCTGATAGGTTTTTCAACCCCATTTTCCCTCTTTCTGCCCGTAACCTTTGATCCCCTTGGCAATCAAGAATTTATCTATCTCAGTTTTAAATATACTCAATGACCTGACCTCCGCACTCTTCTGTGGCAATGAATTCCACAGATGCACCACTCTCTGGCTAAAGAAGTTTCTCCTGATCACCATTCAAAGGTCTACGCTTTACTTTAAGGCTGTGCCCTCAGGTCCTCATCTCTTCTGTCAATGGAAACATCTTCCCAACGTCCACTCTGTCTAGGCCATTCAGTTTTATGAAAGTTTCAATCAGATTCCCACTCATCCTTCTAAACTCCATCAGAATGGCCTGTTATCTGTGACCAATACTTCTGGGAGTCCGTCTAAAGGCTGCCAGGAATGAAGGAGATTAAGAGGTGATCTCATTGAAACGTATAAGATTCTTAAGGGGCAATGCAGGGGAAATACTAAGACAATGTCTCCCTTCATGGCAGAGTCCGGAGCAAGAGGGCATAGTCTCAGAAAAAATGGGGACGAGTTTTAAACTGAGGTGAGGAGGAATTCCTTCTCTCAAGAGGGATGCAAACCTTTGGGACTCCTTGTCACAGAGAGCTGTGGGGCACAGTCCTCATTTATGTTTAGGGTTAAGGTAGACAGATTCTTCATCAGTAGGAAAATCAAAGGCTATGAGGAAAACACAGGAAAGTGGACACAAGGAATGGCAGATCAGCAATGATCCTATTAAATGGCAGAGCAGGCTCGAAAGACCTAACAATATACTCATGCACATATTTCTAGTGATCTTGCAGTCAAACACACTATTTTAGAGACACAGAATCGTAGAGATGTATAGCACAGAAACAGACCTTTCTGTCTAACTCATCTATGCCGACCAGATATCCTAAATTAATCTCGTCCCATTTGCCAACACTTGTCCCATATCCCTCTAAATCCTTCCTATTCATATACCCATCCAGATACCTTTCAAATGTTGTAATTGGACCAGCCTCTACCACTTCCTCTGGCAGCTCATTCCATACACGCACCACCCTCTGCATAAAAAAGTTGCCCTTTAGGTCCCTTTTAAATCTTTCCCCTCTCACCCAAAATCTATGCCCTCTAGTTCTGGACTCCCTCACCACAGAGAAAAGACTATTCTAAGGTAAAAAGACAGTGTAAACATTAGAAGGATGTTCCTGAAGACCAGGGAGTCCTGAAACAGACATCATAATCTTAGGGTATGGGTAAAGCCATTGAGTCATTGAGTCATAGAGTCATACAGCCTAGAAACATGGCCATGCCAGCCAGGTTTCCTGAAGTTAACTAGTCCCATGTGCCTGCACTTGGCCCATATCTGTCTAAATCTTTCCTATCCATATACCTGCCAAACGTCTTTTAAGTGTTGTAATTGTAGTCAGCTCTACCAATTCCTCTGGTAGCTCGTTCCATACACAAACTACCCTCTGTATGAAAATGTTGCTCCTGAGGTCCCTTTTAAATCTTACCTTAAATCTATGCCCTCTCATTTTGGACTCCTCCATCCTGTAGAGGAGAAAGTGAGGACTGCAGATGCTGGAGATCAGAGTCGAGAGTGTGGTGCTGGAAAAGCACAGCAGGTCAGGCAGCATTCGAGGAGCAAGAGAATCGACATTTCGGGCATAAGCCGTTCATCAGGACTTATGCCCGAAACATCAAGTCTCCTTCTCCTCGAATGCTGCCTGACCTCCTGTGCTTTTCCAGCACTACATTCTCGACTCCCCTAACCTGTGACAAAAGACCTTGGCATTTCATTTTATCTATGCACCTCATGATTTCATAAACCTGTGTAAGGTCACCCCTCAGCCTCCAATGTTCCATGAGAAAAAAGCCCCAGCATATTCAGCCTCTCCCAAAAGCTCAAACTCCTCTGTAACATCATTGTAAATATTTTTTGCAACCCTTCCAGTTTAATAACATCCTTCCTATAGCAGGGCAAACAGAATTGTATGCAGAACTCCAAATGTGGCCCTACTAATGTCTTATACAGCCAATAACAAGATGTCCCAACTTCTCTACTCGATGCTGTGACTGATGAAGGCAAGCATGACAAATGCCTTCTTCACCACACTGTCTACAAGTAATGCCACTTTCAAGGAACTATGTACCTGGACCCCTAGGTCTTTCCATTCAACAACACTCCACAGGGCTCTAACATTAACTGAGTAATTTTTGTCCTGGTTTGTTTTACCAAAATGCAACACCTCACATTTATCTGAATTAAACTCCATCTGCTATTCTTCAGCCCACTGGCCCAGTTGATCAAGATCTTGTTGTACTCTTATATAACCTAATCAAGTGTTAGTGAGAGAGGAAGATCTTAGACACAAAATTTATAAGGAAAAGATCAAAGGTTCATACAATTCATGCAAATGCATTGAACACACCTCAGATTGCTCTTAAATCTTTAATCAGGTCGAATGGAGGTGCAGGTGTTGACTGATCAATATGCAAATCCCTGATGAAGGAACAACACTCTGAAAGTTAATGTTTTCAAATAAACCCGTTGGACTATTACCTAGTGTCGTGTGATTTTTGACCTTGTCCTACTGTGAAGCCAATTTTGTATCCACTTGGCTAGTTCTCCCTGGATCCCAGGTGATCTAACCTTACTAAGCAGTCTAATATGTGGAACTTTGTCGAAGGCCTTGCTAAAGTCCATACAGACAATGACTATGTCTCTGCCTTCATCTGTCTTCTTGGTTACCTCTTCAATTAAGTTTGTGAGCCACAATTTCCCACACACAAAGCATGCTGACTATCCATAAGCAGTCCTTGCCTTTCCAAATGCATTTAGATCCTGTCTGTCAGAATACCCTCTAACAACTTCCCCACCACTGAAGTCAGGCTTACTGGTATGTAGTTTTCTGGCTTTTCCTTGCAACCTTTATTAAATAGTGACACAACATTAGCTAACCTTCCAGGCTTCCAGCACCTCACCCAAGCTGTTGATAATAGAAATATCTCAGCTAAGGGCCCCACAATTTCTTGCATAGTTTCCCACAACATCTTGGGATACATTTGCTCAGGTCCCAGGGATTTGTTTATCTTGATGCATTTTAAAACCTCCAGTATCACTTCGACTATAATGTGGATTCTTTTCAAGACATCACCATTATTTACCCGAGTTCCCTAGCTTCCTCATCTTTCTCCACAGTATATACTGACATGAAATATTCATTTAGGATCTCACCCTTCTTGTGTGGTTCCAAATATAGATGTCTCATTGATCTTTAAGGGGCAATGTTCTGAGTTACTCTTTGGCCCTTAATATATGTAGAATCTCTTTGATTTCTCCTTAACTTTATCTGCCAAAGCTATCTCATGTGCTCTTTATGCCCTCCTGATTTCTCTCTTAAGTGTACTCCTACAATCCCGAAACTCCTCAAAGAATTCACTTGATCCCAGCCATCTATACCTAATATTTGTCTCCTTTTTTGTGACCAGAGCCCCAATATCACGAGTGATCCATTGATCCCTACTACTTCCAGCCTTGTCCTTCACACTTACAAGAACATGCTGCCCCTGAACTCTAGTTATCTCACTTTTGAAAGTCTTCCGCTTGCCAGATGTCCCTTTACCTGTGCACAGCCTCCCCCAATCAATTTTTGAAAGTTCTTGTCTAATAGCATCAAAATTGACCTTGCCCCAATTTAGAACTTGTAGACTATGCCTATCCTTTTCCATAACTATTCTGAAACTAATAGAATTACGGTCAGTGTTCCCAAAGTGCTTCCCCACTAACACCTTAGTCACTTGCCCTGTCTTACTTCCTGAGAGGAGGTTAAGTTTGCCCGATCTCAACTAGGGCCATCTACATATAGATTGAGAACATTTTCTGGAACACATTAAACAAATTCTTCTCCATCCAAGCCTTAACACTATGGTAGACCCAATCTCTATTTGAAAAGTTAAACTTCCCTAATTTTACAACCTTTGTATAGTTACATCTATCTGCAATCTCCCCACATATTTGGTCCTCAATTTTCAGCTGACTAGAAGGTTTTCAGAAGATTTGTAGCTCAGGTTGAGATTCTGGATGTAGGTTTGCTTGATGAGCTGAAAGGTTCGGTTTCAGATGTTTCGTCACCATACTGGGTAAGATCATCAGTGAGCCTCCAGATGAAGCACTGGTGGTATGGCACGCTGTTTATTTATATGGTTAGGTTTCCTTGGTTGGTGATGTCATTTCCTGTGGCGACATCATTTCCTGTTCTTTCTCTCAGGGGTGGTAAATGAGATCCAAGTCAATGTGTTTGTTGATAGAATTCCGGGTGGAATGCCATGCTTCGAGGAATTCTCCAACCTCTGGCGTTTGCTCAGCCAGGAGCGCAGCTGCAGATCGAGAGCTACCTCTGCAGTTTGCTCAGCGGAGAGTGCAGCTGCAGATAGGGAACACATTCTGGGGTTTGTTCAGCCGGGACTGCAGCTGCAGATCAAGAGCAACCTCTGGAGTTTGCTCAACCAGGAGTGCAGCTGGGGATCGAGAGCAACCTCTGGAGTTTGCTCAGCTGGGAGGGCTGCTGCAGATCGAGAGCAACTTCCAGAGGTTTCTCAGCCAGAAGCGCAGCTGCGAATCGAGAGCAACCTCTGGCGTTTGCTCAGCCGGAAGTGCAGTTACAGATCGAGAACAGCCTCTGCAATTTGCTCAGCCGGGAGTGCAGCTGGAGATCGAGAACAACCTCTGGAGTTTGCTCAGCCAGGAATGCAGCTGCAGATCGAGAGCAATCTCTGGAGTTTGCTCAGCCGGGAGTGCAGCTGCGAATCGAGAACAACCTCAGGCGTTTGTTCAGTGTGGAGTGTAACTGCAGATCGAGTGCAAGTCTCTAGAGTTTGGTCAGTGGACGGTGCAGCTGAAGATTGAGTGCACATCTGGACTTAAATCAGTGGAGAGTTCGGTAAGCGGGGTAGAAGGTGTTTGTTTGTTTATATTTACACTTATTGCATTTGTTTTTTTCCAACCCTCTTGACCTGTAGGAATTCGTTCATGCTCCACTTCAGGGAAAGGAGCTTAGAGATAAACCACAGCAGTCCTGTAGCACTGAGTGCATACACTGGTGTGACATCACATGTTAATAGGTATTTGCTCTTTCTCTATTTATTGACTTTTTTCCTATTGTTTACTATTTAATATTATTTTCTTGTCATTTATAATGTTTTAATATACTATTTTTAAACTTTTCATGGCAGTTTTTTTAGGTTTTGCAAGAAGAGGCTGTAGGTTAAGAGTATAGGTCTTTCTTTCCAGAATTTTGTAACATATGGTTCTTTAAATTTGCAAAATTACATGGAAAATTACAAAAACAGAAGTTGCTGGAAAAGTTCAGCAGGTCTGGCAGCATCTGTGAAGAGAAATCAGAGTTAACGCTTTCATTCCAGTGACCCCACCTCAGAGGATTCCAGCTACCTGATAAAGTAGCAATGGTCCGAAAGCTTGTAGTTCCAAATAAACCTGTTAGACTATAACCAGGTATTGTGTGACTTTTAACTTCTGTGAACAAAACAGCCCACAGTGAACTGCAATGCAAGAACAGAAAGTCACTGTAATGCAGTGTGCACTTCCAGGACTAGGGTGAAGGCCACCAGACATGCTCACTTTACACAAGATGTTCTGAATGGTATCAGTCAAATACAACCCATCAATGCTGGGAGGATGGCAGTGCAATGCTAGCACTTTGCTATGTATTGACAAAGTGAAAATGCATCAATTTGGTGTGGTGCAAATGGTCATCTTTCAAACGTGATACAGCTGCCATAAGGGAATTGTGGGAAGGAGGCAATCCAGGGAAAGCTGTTCCATCTAAATACAAGGGGTCTTCACAATGCAATGATTTTTGCCTCAGTGATAGCAAACCAGATAACATCCCCTAGAAGTGAATTCATTCCATATGTGGTGATCCAAGAAAATTGTAACACAACACACAGTAACACTACAGTCCTGGAGAATAATCAACATTTTCATAAATACATATTCATGATCTACAGCATGACTGAGGAAATGGTGATACCCACTAACATGGATCTACCCGCAAGAAATCTGCAGATCATTGTGCCCAGCTAGCAGTTCTATTCAGAGAGCTGCATCACTGCAACCCAAGTGACCAGGACTTCATTATGGCCTGTCATTTGCCAGCAGCTGACATTGCCCGTGCAAGGCTGGTTACTGATTCCAGCCAAAGGCCAAAAAGGCAGCACCTGCGTCACTGCTTTAATGAGGTATCAGTACTGGCAGAAGATGAGGAGGCTGGTAACAGAGATGTAGAGCTGCACCTGCATTATGGTGGTTTGCAGAAAATTCATGACAACCATCATGCTTTTGATGCAATAGACTTTGTGCAGCTGTTTCACTATGGCACTGATGGCTTGCATCTTGGCTTACAAAACGTTTTACCAACAGATTTCTACTGCACGGTCAGAGCCTTTTTCAAGAGTACTGCTACATGAATTTTATTAAGGTGCAGCATCAGCCACTGAGATGGGTGAAGAGTCCTGAGAGATAAACCCAACTGTATGTTGATATCTACAGTCATCTGCAGGTTGCAGTGCAGTATGTGGTACTGCTGGAGATGATGGTGATGTAGCTGCAGGGAAGCACATGATACTGCCAACCACTTTTATTGCGGCCCACAGAACTTCCATATGCACTTCCAAAACACTCTGACCATCATACAGGAGTATCACAAGCCAGGCCTCTTTTCATAAGCAACTCCAACCTGCAACATATTCGAGAAACACTCCTCTGTGGACAAAATTCTTTTAACTGGCCAGACTTTCCACATGAAAAACATGCTTTGCTGAATTAGCTGGTGAGGAGGAGTAACTTTGGCAGAACAATGGAAAGCATATATGTTATTAAGTTCCAGAAAAGGGGCCTTCCCCACTTACATATCCTGCTCATCCTCTATATAAATGATCACATGCGCAAAGCAGAGGCAGTTGACAAGATTGTATGTGCAGAAATGCTAAGTGACCCAAAACAATTCCCGCTTGGCCCACAGTATGATCAAGCACAAAGGTTACAGGACATTGTTCGGAGCCAAATAGAGCATGGTCTGTTTGGGTTTCAGAATCCGAATACATCATAAATGCAGAATGGCAGGTGCATCAAAAAATTTCCAAAATAATTTGCTCCCAACACATCAGCCAGACTGTTTAAGCATTCCCTCACATCCATCTGATTAACAGTACCACCAGCTCTCATTAAATATAAAAATCCATACCATAATTTTGATCCAATGAACCAACAGGTCAATTAGTCTCAACAGAAGAAGTTTAAATCACAATTCTGGGTAAGTCCTAAAACTCCAATTGTGACAAATTATTCATAGACGTCGCAGAATCAAAGAAAAGCTTTGATGATTACAAAGCATGCTAGATTTCCAAAGAGACAGTGATTCAGGATGGAACCTTGAGTAGAATATTCTTTTGTGTCATTTATTTATTTGTGTTCTTTTACTAATTGAAACAGACTGTTCATTTTGGGAACAGAGGGCAGTTGTAACTTCAATGTGGTGAAGATGCATCTCACTGGACTGAAAGAGCCATTAAGAGCTGATGGTTCGTAAGGCCTGAACTTTGAGCACAGAAAATATTAATGTCATCAGTTATTGCAGAGAAGGCAGATGGAGCTTCATCAGCTTGGATTTTGTAAGGGAAAAGCAGCTGGAAGATTTGCCTATTTGGAAGTTAGGAACATTCTTACTCTTTCGGTTGTGGTCCTCAAAGAAGGCAGTCAGAATTAACTCTACAAGTCAAAAACAGTCGGACCTCTTGCAATCTGAACAAAGAGCTGAGGCATCTACAATCATGAGCTTAATAAAGAAAAAGATGAAAGATCAAGTAGCCAAAATCTAACTGAGGGATACTTAAAATCCTACCTTAGAAAAATGGTTGGAATATGTAGAGGAAGTACAATAAATTTTGTGGAGCTGGGACATACCTTTTGGGTTGGCCCCAGAGCAAATGAATAAATCTTGAAAATCTCACAGGATGAACAACCTGTTGTTGGGAATAGGGGAAATGGTATCACAAAATCACAGAACTGTTACAGCACAGGAGTCCATCTTGCCTAGACCAGTTCAATTACCTGATGCCAATCTCCTGCGATTTTCCCATTTACCTATACACAATTTCTATCCAAATAATCATTTAATACCCTGCTGAATGCCTCAATTGAACCTGCTTCAACATTTCCAGGCAATGCATTCCATACCTTAATTATTCGCTGCATGAAAACATGTTTGTCACATTCCTTTTGCCTCATTTACATAGCTTTCCTATGCCCTCTCATTCCTTTTTCTCTTATGACCACAAACAGCTTTTTCCTATCTACGCTAACTAGCCCACTCACGATTTAGAAAACCTTTATCATATCTCCTCTCAGCTTTCTTCCCTCCAAGGAGAACAATTCCAGCTTCCAAAATCTATCCTCAAAACTAAAGTTTCTCATTCTTGGAACTATTCTTACAGATCACTTCTGCACCGTCTCTAATGTATTCACATATTTCCTATAATGCGGCTCCGCAAACTATACACAATAGTCTAGCTGAGTAAAAAGTAGAACAGAGTTGATGACATCAATCTCCACAAGTTAGCAGTGCTTACGTTATTGTGTATCAAGAAACAATTAAACAAAGTTTAATAGCTCTGGTCGTGAATTGCCAGGCATTTGGATTTCTTCTTTAAATGTTGTAATGGCCAAGGTTGGAGGATTTACTGTCACTTTCTAGTCTGCTGCTCCACTGGTCACAACTTTAGTTTAAATCCTTTACCCAGTTACCAATATGACTACTCAAATAAAAATAAAATAATACAGATGCTGGAAATCTGAAATAAAACAGAAAATAATAGAGAAACTAAGCAAGTCTGGCAGCACCTCTACAAGCCATATCAGATTCAAAAGGTTCATTTGTTTCTCTCTCCTAAGATGCTGCCAGATTTGCTGAGTTTTCCAGCATTTGCTGTTTTAAAACCAATATAACCAATTACTCACAATATATGTTTAGGGTTGGTTTACTCAGTTGCTGGATGATTGGTTTGTAATGTAGAGTGATGCCAAGAGGGTGGGTTCAATTCCCACATTGGCTGAGGTTACCATGAAGATCTCACCTTCTAAACCTCGGTCTTCGCTTGAGGCATGGTAACCCTCAGTTAAAACCACCACCAGTTTTGAAGAGTCATCACTGGACCAGAAACATTAACTCTGCTTTTTCTCCACAAATGCTACCAGAGTTGCAGATTTTTCCCAGCAATTTCTGTTGTTGTCCCTTTCAGGGACCTTTCATCAAAACATTCAGGCAAAAGATCATTAACATGCAGTGCTAACTCTGTCTCCAATGGTGCTGACCGGCTTGCTGACTGCTGTCCATAGTTTCTGGTCCTATTCTATCAAAGATTGTTGCTCCAGAAATTACATTGAAAAATGGTAAACAAGGCTAAATTAAATAATTTAAACCTATATTAGCATTACTCACAGTCAAGGAATCCAAAATAAAATCTTCCACAACTGTTTTTTCCATCTCCAGCATTCTAGACAAAATATCAATAATGTATCGATAGGCATCATCAAATTTCAATCTTCTATTCTCCCTTGCCTCTCTGTACCTTACCTAAAAGTGTAAAGAAAATTACATCATTTATATATGTTAATATCCTTCTTAGAATGTGTGTTCTAAAATAGAAAAAGATGGGTGTTGTTTACTTGTGTGAATGGTTTTCTTCTGTAAAACAACAAGATCAGATTTGGAGCAGCCGGTGTTGGACCGGGTGGACAAAGTTAAAAATCACGCAACACCAGGTTATAGTCCAACAGGTTTATTTGGAACCACTAGCTTTCGAAAGCACTGCTTCTTCATCAGGTGGTTTTGAAGCAGGACCATAAGACACAGAATTTATAGCAAAGGATTACAGTGTCATGTAGCTGAAATGATATATTGAACAATCTAGGTTTGTTTTGAAGCGGTGCTTCGAAAGCTCATGCTTCCAAATAAACCTGTTGGACTATAACCTGGTGTTGTGCGATTTTTAACAAAATCAGAGTCCCTGTAGAACTGTGACTAACTCCAACAAATGCAGATGATCGCAGTGTTAATGGAAAGGTACATACATGTTTGGGTTTACAACCATTTAAAAGTTATTAGTTTTCTTTACTTTTGAGAAAAAATTATGGCTGAGCAACATTTTAAAATTCAATTCAGAAGGTAACAGGATTGAGTTTAGAAGCATGTTTAGTTTCTCTGCTAGAAAATGTTCAGGGCAGTTCAGAAAACTAATAATCTTAGAAGAGGAGTTTAGTTTGTTAAACTTCCAAATCATGGAAGTTTGTTGAGAAATCTGCATACCATACTGAGAAAGTTTAGGCATTCAGATTTGTGTTACATGTTGGCAGAATTTGAAAGCATTCTATGAAATGCCACTCCAGCCAAAAGCAAAGAACCTGCAAAGAGTCAGTTAAATGGGAACCCTGAAGAGCTGAGACACAGGTGCAAAATCTCTGTAATGGATAATGTCAAGAAATAGGTTGAAAGTTTGTTCTGCGATGCGTTTTGAGATCTTTCTAACTTTCTTCTCCATTTTGATACTATCATTTTGTGTTCTTTTACATAATAAAATGGAATATTGTGCATAGTTCTGGTCACCACACTATCAGAAGGACATGAATGCATTGGGTGGGTGCAAATGAGAGTCACAGTTATAAGAGAAACTTGATCGGCTGGAATGACTTTCCCTGGAGTAGAGGAGGCCGAGATGGGATCTGACTGAGGTATACAAACTGATGAGAGGAATAGATGGCATAGGTTGTGAGAATCTTTTCCCCGTGGAGACATGTCTAAGACCAGAGGGCATAAGTTTAAGGTGAGGAGATCTGAGAAAAGCATACATGGAACACACTGCCTGAAGCAAGTGTTGGACGCAGGTATTCTTGCAACATCTGGATGAGCATTTAAACAGTAGGTTACGGATTAAGTGCAAGTAAATGGAATTAGCATAGTTAGGTGTTTGTTAGTCAGCATAGACATGGCAGGCCAAAAGGACTGTTTCTATGCCATATGTCTTTATGATTAAATGGGTGTACTATTGTTAATGAATGTCCACAGCCTCATAAATATACTTCAGTGATTATCTAACAAGTCAGCTAACTAAAAAACATGTTATATCAAATCAGATTTCACATTCTGGGATCTGACTTACCATCAGCTGGGGTCATTACAAAAGTCATAGGTTAAAAACAAAATGGATGAATTACCACTGTAAAGATTCAAATTAAGAGAATGAAATTAAATCAGAAACTACCCATATTTTAAGCACTATGAGCTCCTGAGCTCCCTTGATGCATCAAAATACCATTTATAGCATGCACAATTATTGATAATGAGGTGACACACATACACACCCAATGTTGATTATACTTGTATAAAGTTTGTAAGATTAATAGGTTTTAAACCATCTTTTTCCAAGTCTATCTAGATCATTCAGGATCTCATACACTTCTGGCTTGTATTGCAGAATAGCATCAATAGTGTGGGCTCAATTCCCACATTAGTTGAAGTTACCATGAAGATCCACATCCTTGACCTTACCCCTCCACCTCAAGCATGGTGACTCTCAGGTTTAACTCATCATAAGTTATCACTCTCTCTCTAATGAGAACCAGCCTATGGTCCTCTAGGATGTTAGGAGAAAGTGAGGACCGCGGATGCTGGAGATCAAAGTCGAAGAATGTGATGAAGGACTTTCTCAAAACCTTGATTCGCCTGCTCCTCGGATGCTGTCTGGCTGGCTGTGCTTTTCCAGCACCACACTCCTCTAGGATGGTGAAGACTTCACCTTATTTTTGTAACTGAAGATAAAATAGAGTATTACGGAGAGCTATGTACTCTGTCATGATTTCTGCCAGCAACTTGGTTACAATGGGGAGGATTGTGGGCTGGCTTTCTGCTTCTGAAATTTCAGATAGAATGAGAAAGCCAGAGAGAGATGAAAAAGACAAAAGACTCCAGCTTGGGTGGTCAACTTGGGATTGAATCTTACAAAAATGTGGCTGAATGACAATTTCATTGAGATTCAAGGAACATTTTTCTTCATGAAGCTGAATGAGGTTTCTCACCATACCATACCAAATCCATTCCATTAACTACCTGCCATGACCTTTGGTGCCCCTCTCATCCAGTTGAGATTCATCCAGAATCTCAACCAGATTCTAACACCTCACCACAGCCAGAAGAACTCACCACTCACTAGATGCCCTGGAATAGACAGACATTCCTGGCACCAGTGACTTCTTTCAACCCCAGCCATTTTCTTGTCCCATAAGCCTATACAGATTGCCTGTCCATAGTCACATCCCACCCTACGACCTTCTCTAAGTCACCACCACTCTACCCCAATTAGCAGTGCAGTGTGTATATTATCATTGTCCAGTGGGTGACCACCATAGATGAGCAAGCATTCATATATTTACAGAGATGAGCTTTTATTTGCAGGCATTAAAAGTGAAAGTAAGAAGAAAATAATGTTAGGCTGCAGTTCACCTGCTACAATGCAAACACAAAGTTGCTGTGATCACAAGTTAATATTTTGCATGACATGATTATCTGCTGCACCCAATTCTCATCTGTTGGAACTAGTTATCAATTAAATCATAGAAACATAGAAAATAGGATGGGGGATGCCATTTGGCCCTCCGCACCTGATCAACCATTCAATACATCATATACCATACAAAACCATCCTTATACAATCAGAAGATGGCAACACCAGCAATGTAAGCAACATTCAACCTCCTGCTCCAGGCAGCTGCTTCCTCCCTTATATCCTTGCCTTTGTGGTCCTTTTTCTTTTTCTTAGTCTTCTTGCCATCAGCAGCAGTGGAGGCATCGCGAAGAGGGGCTGCCAGAGCAGGACTCATGGGGAGGCATCAGCCTGACCTGGCCTGGTGGCGGAGCCAGGACTCCAGGCATTGGCTTCAGCAAAGCCAAGGACTCCTGATTATGGTGGGCCCAAAGCAGGGACTTCAGGCATCAGTGAGATGGCAGCGAAAGCTCATGGTTGTGGTCGGCCTGGAACCAGGGTTTGCTGATTGTTGGCGAGGTGACGGCAGCAGCGAAGCCAGACTCTCCTGGTTGCTGAGGCAGTGTGATTCCAAAGGGACCCAGTATCAATAATCCATCGGCAGAGTGGGCCCAGTTACAAACAGATGGCGCCTGAAGGGTGGCTGTCCCAACACTGGTGGACCCGGCAAGGGTGTCATTGGTTGGCTGGCAAACAGCTTGGGAGTAATGGTAGAAGCGGCAGAGTGAAAATTGACTTTCTTTCTGCTTTCCCTTTTTATTCTTGAAGGATTTGAATGGCGCCAGATTGTGGCAACAGTTAAAGCTTTTCATTGTATTTTACCATGTTGTTCATTGTAGAGTACAAGTGACAATAAATTATGGTTCGTTCATTCATTATGATCATGGCTGCTCAGCCTGCTTAATACTCATCCCTGTTTTCAGCCTATACTCTTGGATCATTTTAGGACCAGTCCTCTTAAAATTTTATAGGCTTCTATGAGATCCCCCTTCAGTCTTCTGAACATCAGTCAATATAGTCCTAACCAATCCAGTCTCTCACAATAGATCAGTCTTGCAATCTAATACCCCAGGCTAATGTCCTGGGGAATTGGGTTCTAATCACACAGTCCAAAGATGTGCAGGTTCGGTGAATTGGTCACGCTAAATTGCCCATAGAGTTAGGTGCATTAGTTAGGGGGAATGGGTCCGGGTGGGTTACTCTTCAGAGGGTCGGTGTGGACTTGTTGGGCTGAAGGGTCTGTTTCCACACTGCAGGGAATGAGTGAAATGAAATGAAATGAAATGAAATGATGGATGGTGAAATCCCACCATGGCAAATGGCAAAATTTGAATTCAATAAATTTTAGAATAAATGTTGATAGGTTTTTAAAAACCTATCTGGTTCACTCGTGTCTTTTAAGGAAGGAGATCTGCCACCCTTACTTGGTCTGGCCTACATATGATTCCAGACTCTCAATGTGGTTGACTCTTAACTGCCCTCTGAGCAACTTAGGATCAGCAGTAAATGCAGGCCAAGCTAGTAATGTTCACACCCTGTGAATGAATAAAAAGAAATGTCCTGCCATCAGAGCCTGTGGTGCAGGCTCAAAGAGCCAAATGGTCTACTCCTGGACCTATTTTCTATGTTTCTATGAATCAACCTGGTAAACCTTTGTTGCACTCCCTCCATAGCCAGAACATCCTTCCTCAGATAATGAGATTAAAACTGCACACCATACTCCAGGTGTGATATCACTTACAATTGCAGCAAGACATCCCTACTCCTGTACTCAAACCTTTCACTATGAAGCCCATTTGCCTTCTTCACTATCTTCTGCACCTGTATGCTTACTTTCACCAACTGTTGTGCAAAGATAGTGATCTATGTTGGGGCCACAAGAAACAGAACAGGTTATTAGCTCAGAGGAGGGTCAGTATTGGCATACCCTGCAAATGATGCCTGCACACAGTCCTCCATATGATAAGACATGCAGCACCACAATGAGGGTCATGTATCATATTCTTAAAACTCTTCGAGCTAGCAAATTTTTTTATACTTACTTATGGTATGTAAACATTGCTTGCTGGACCAGTGTTAACTGCCCATCCCTACATACCCTTAAGAAGGTGTGGTGTGCTGCCTTCTCAAAAGCATGCAGTCCATGTGCTGCAGATAGACCGTAATTCCGACACAGAGGGAATTCTAGAATTTTGACTAAACAACACTAAAGGAATTGCAATATTTTTCAAAGTCAGGATAGTGAATGGCTTGGAAGAGAACCTGCAGTTGGCGTAGGTCCCACACATTTGCTGCCCTTATCCTTCTAGATGGTAGTGGTCATGGGTTGGGGATGCTGTCTTAAGGTGAATTTCTGCAGTGCACCTATTAGATAGTGCACACTGATGCTATTGAGTGTCAATGATGACTCGAGTGACTCTATGTTTGTAGGTGTGGTACCAATCAAGTGGGCTGCTTTGCCTGGATTCTGTCAAGCTTCTTGAGCATTGTTGGAGGCATGTGGAAAGCAATCATCCATGCAAGTGAGAAGTATTCCATCAAACTCCTCTCACTTGTGCCATGTAGATAATCGACAGACTTTGGGGAGTCAGGAGGTGAGTTACTTGCTGCAGAAGTCCTAGACTTCAGCTTGCACTGTAACCACTACATTCACACCATTACATTCAGTTCAATTTCTGGTCAATGGTAACCCCAGAATATTGATATTAGGAGTTTAAATGATGGTGACACCAATGAATGCTTAAGGGGCAATGGTTAAATTGCCTCTTACTGGAGATGTTCATTGCCTAAGTTGGAATGGCATGAATGCTATTGCCCCTTTTCAGCATAAGCCTGGAAATTGACAATGATTGCTGTATTTGGACTAGTATAGCTTCTATATCAATAACTTTGTGAACTAATTATTAGAAAGATAATTGGTTTTAATGTGTGCCTGTGTTTTGCTGAAGAAATACATCAAGTTCTATAACTTAGCAAGAATGAACTGAACTATCACAGTAACTAAAAGCTGAACTCTAGTGAATCAAATGTGATGATGTGGACTATTTATCAGCTAAATTTGTGGTTGCCATAGATTCGTGCAAGAAAGGTAAAGCTGAGGTCAAAGTTCATTAAAAGCAAACAATAAGGCTCTTTTCAGGCTCTTTCTACCATTAAATCTTAATGAGTAATTACTTAATCTGGCCATGGCAGCTGACCTGTTTGCCAGTGGTCAAACTGACCATCTGCTGGAGACTGGGTGGTAGAAAAGTTTGAATGCACAAGTTCTTTGAATGTAAATAGGCAAATAAAGGAAGATAGCCTTACGGAATAGTTAGCTAGCTCACGAAGGAGGTTGCCTGATTAGCCGCTGCAGGTTAGGACACAGCAGGATGACCACCTGCTCCGGTCAGATCCTCACACAAGTCCACATAAACGTGTTCACTTATGATAGTAAGTATTGTGCGGGTAAGGCTTTTTCAGTTTTTTGTATTGAACTATGCTTTAATCTAGGACAGAGTCTAGTATACAGAAAGGTGTAGATGGGTTGGTCAGTTGAACTGAGCAGCAACAGATGATAGTTAATCCTGACAAGTGCATGATGATGCACTTTGGAAGATGAAATCATGAGGGAGTGTACAATGAATGGTAGGTCACTGGATAGCTCAGAGGAACAGATGGATCTTGGGGTAATTACTCACAGATCCCTGAAGACAGCAGAGAACATGAATAGGCTAATTAAGGCAGTTTATGGGACATTTGTTTAAATCCATCATGGCGTAGAATATAAGAGCAAGGAGGTAATGTACGAGTGTTGATTAGGCCACAGCTGGAATACCATGTGCAGTTCTGGTCATTTCACAACAAGGATAGAACTAGAGAGGATATAGAGGAAGTTCATCAGGGTTGGAGCAATTGAGCTGAGGAGAAACTAGATACGGTTGGATTTTTTTCTTCAGAGCAGAGAAGACAGAGGAGGGGATCATGAGTCATAGAGATGTACAACATGGAAACAGACCCTTCAGTCCAATGCGTCCATACCAACAGATATCCCAAATTAATCTCGTCCCATTTGCCAGCATGTGGCCCATATCCCTCCAAACCCTTCCTATTCATACACCCATCCAGATGGATTTTACATGTTGCAATTGTACCAGCCTCCACACTTCCTCTGGCAGCTCATTCCATACACGCACCACCCTCTGCGTTAAAAAGTTGCCCCTTAGGTCTCCTTCCCCTCGCACCTTCTAGTTCTGGACTCCCCCACCCCAGGGAAGACACTTTGTCTATTTATTCTATCCATGCCTCTCATGATTTTATAAACCTCTATAAGGTCACCCGTCAGCTTCCGACACTCCGGAGAAAACAGACACAGCCTATCCCTATAGTTCAAACCCTCCAATCCTGGCAACATCCTTGTAAATCTTTTCTGAACCCTCACAAGTTTCACAACATCCTTCTGATAGTAGGGAGACCAGAATTGCACACAGTATTCCAAATGCGGCCTAACCAATGTCCTATACAGCCACAACATGACCTAACTCCTATACTCAATGCTCTGACCAATAAAGAAAATCATACCAAACGCCTTCTTCACTATCCTATCTACCTCGGACTCCATTTTCAAGGAAATATGAACCTGCAATCTGAGGTCTTTTTACAGCAACACTCCGCAGGGCCTTACCATTAAGTGTAAAAGTCCTGTCCTGATTTGCCTTTCCAAAATGCAGCACCTCACATTTATCTAATCGGCCCAGTGCAGAAGATTATTAGGGGTATGGATAAGGTTAGTAGGGAGCAGCTGTTACCCTTGGTTGAGGGGTCAACAATGAGGGGACACAGTTTTTTCAAGACGGCTGTGGCAGAGTAACTGCGTTCAGGCTACTCATTCACTTCTGTCTGTTTTGCTTTCCTTTTTTCTTACTTTTCCATTTTGTTTATAACTTTCTCTTTAATGCCTTTTCTCTTACCTTTTCTTCTCAGGTGCAGAGAGTGCCCTGCATGGCATGGCAGATGGACATGGCGGCGTGGGCCCAGAAAGTGGCATGGCCGACAAAATGATGAAGGAGTAGGCATCCAGCAACAGTGGCAGTAACGCTAGGATGAGGTGAACGTGGGTCCACCCCAGTCCGAGGTTTCCCAGCAAGCAAAGAGCAAGTCCCAAGCATGAAGCCCTGGTCCAGACTCGCAGGCTGAGCCAAGGCTCCAGGCCCAGATGCCCGACGGCACAGATGGCAACAGCGGCATGTTTGGTCCCAACACAGGAACCTGCAGCACCACTGGTGGCTGCATCAGCAAGGCCAGCCCAGCATAAACTCATGGCGGCAGCAAGATGGCACTGGTGAGTGGCAACTCTTTGTTCCAATGGCAGCAATGTGGCAAAGCACCGTTGCAGCACTGTAGTCGATTTAGCAGCAGGGACTCCATGCTTCGGAGAGAAAGAACCCAGATTTGGGCCCATTGCTGAGCTCGAAGCATCAGCTGTTCTGAAGACTGTCTAATTTTATTGACAGAAGATTGTAAGATGAACATTATTGTTTTATTTTCTGGTTTTATATTCTGTGCTTTCTACATTATAAGATGGCACCAAACAGTGATGACAATAAACAACACTTTTTCCGTATTTGTAATAAATGCATGTGACAATAAACCAAATCAAATCAAATTTTAGGGTAAGGGGTAGGAAATTCAGAGAGGACCTGAGAAAAAATGTTTCCACTCAGAGGGCAGTGAGAATATGGAATGCACTGTCTGGGGAGCTAGTGAAGGCCAGAAACCTTGCAACCTTTAGCAGAGGCATCACCTTCATTCCCCTACGCTCTCGGAACACCAGGTCCTAGCTCCCAGCCCTGCCGAGTTTTCACCATCCCTCCAGACCTACCCCTCTCTGAGGATGAAAGATCAGTCCTCAGCAGAGGCCTCACCTTCATTCCCCTACGCTCTCGAATTAATGAGTTCAACACACGGCGTGACATCGAACAATTCTTCCGCCGCCTTCGCCTCCGTGCCTACTTCTTTAACCAAGACTCTCGCCCACCCTCTGACGACCCCTTCTCCTGCCTCCAACACACCCCATCCACCTGGACACCCCGTGCTGGCCTCCTACCTGCCCTCGACCTCTTCATATCCAACTGCTACCGCGATATTAACCGCCATCTGAACTCCCCCACCCCTCTCACCCACTCCAACCTCTCACCCTCGGAACGTGCAGCCCTCCACTCCCTCCGTTGCAACCCCAACCTCACTATCAAACCAGCAGACAAGGGAGGCGCGGTAGTAGTTTGGCGCACCGACCTCTACACCACTGAGGCCAATCGCCAGCTTGCAGATACCTCCTCCTACTGCCCCCTTGTTCATGACCCCACCCACCACCACCAAACCATCATCTCCCAGACCATCCATAACCTCATCACCTCGGGGGATCTCCCATCCACCGCCTCCAACCTCATAGTCCCACAACCCCGCACCTCCCGCTTCTACCTCCTGCCCAAAATCCACAAACCTGACTGCCCCGGCCGACCCATTGTCTCCGCCTGCTCCTGCCCCACCGAACTCATCTCCACATACCTTGACACCGTCCTGTCCCCCTTAGTCCAAGAACTCCCCACCTACGTTCGGGACACCACCCATGCCCTCCACCTGCTCCAGGATTTTCGCTTCCCCGTCCCCAACGCCTTATTTTCACCATGGACATCCAGTCCCTGTACACCTCCATCCCCCATCACGAAGGACTCAAAGCCCTCCGCTTCTTCCTTTCCCGCCGTACCGACCAGTACCCTTCCACTGACACCCTCCTTCTCTTTCCAATCCTCCCACTTCCTCCAAACGAAAGGAGTAGCCATGGGCACCCGCATGGGCCCCAGCTATGCCTGCCTCTTCGTAGGATATGTGGAACAGTCCATCTTCCGCAACTACACTGGCCCCACCCCCCACCTTTTCCTCCGCTACATCGATGACTGTATCGGCGCCGCCTTGTGCTCCCACGAGGAGGTTGAACAGTTCATCCACTTCACCAACACCTTCCACCCCGACCTCAAATTCACCTGGACGGTCTCAGATTCCTCCTTCCCCTTCCTCGACCTTTCTATTTCTATCTCAGGCGACCGAATCAACACGGACATTTACTACAAACCGACCGACTCCCACAGCTACCTGGACTACACCTCCTCCCACCCTGCCCCTTGTAAAAACGCCATCCCATTCTCCCAATTCCTTCGTCTCTGCCGCATCTGCTCCCAGGAGGACCAATTCCAAAAACGTACAACCTAGATGGCCTCCTTCTTCAAGGACCGCAATTTTCCCCCTCGACGTGGTCGATGATGCCCTCCACCGCATCTCTTCCACTTCCCGCTCCTCCGCCCTTGAGCCCCGCCCCTCCAACCGCAACCAGGACAGAACCCCACTGGTCCTCACCTACCACCCCACCAATCTCCATGTACAGCGCATCATCCGCCGTCATTTCCACTACCTCCAAACGGACCCCACCACCAAGGATATATTTCCCTCCCCTCCCCTATCAGCATTCCGTAAAGACCACTCCCTCCGTGACTCCCTCGTCAGATCCACACCCCCCACCAACCCAACCTCCACTCCCGGCACCTTCCCCTGCAACCGCAGGAGGTGCAAGACTTGCGCCCACACCTCCCCCCTCACCTCCCTCCAAGGCCCCAAAGGAAACTTCCATATCCGCCACAGATTCACCTGCACCTCCACACACATCTATTGCATCCTCTGCACCCGATGTGGCCTCCTCTATATTGGGGAGACAGGCTGCCTACTTGCGGAGCGTTTCAGAGAACACCTCTGGGACACCCGGACCAACCAACCCAACCACCCTGTGGCTCAACACTTCAACTCCCCCTCCCACTCCACCAAGGATATGCAGGTCTTTGGACTCCTCCATCGCCAGACCACAACAACACGACGGTTGGAGGGAGAGCGCCTCACCTTCCGCCTAGGAACCCTCCAACCACAAGGGATGAACTCGGATTTCACCAGTTTTCTCATTTCCCCTCCCCCCACCTTGTCTCAGTCAAATCCATTGAATTCAGCACTGCCTTCCTAACCTGCAATCTTCTTCCTGACCTCTCCGCCCCCACCCCAGTCTGACCTATCACCCTCACCTTGACCTCTTTCCACCTATCACATTTCCGACGCCCCTCCCCCAAGTCCCTCCTCCCTACCTTTTATCTTAGCCTGCTGGACAAACTTTCCTCATTCCTGAAGAAGGGTTTATGCCTGAAACGTCGATTCTCCTGTTCCCTGGATGCTGCCTGACCTGCTGCGCTTTTCCAGCAACACATTTTCAACCTTTAAAGAATATTTGGAGGAACACTTGAAATATCATATCATAACATTCAGGAATATGTGACAAGTTCAGCGAAGTCAGATTAGCGCATCTTTCGTGGTAGTTATTGTTCATGCAGACTCAATGGGCCAAAGGGCCCTTCTGCACTGTATGACTCTATGACTCTATATTCCATTGTTACAACTGCTTTGTGTTATTGATATCTAGGGTAAACCCAAAGGAAAGTGGAAATAAAAGCCTACAGGATTCAACCTTTGCATTTGATGGCTTCTCCCACTGAGCAGGATATTCAATGGCTCTGCAGTCCTGGAGCTCCATTTCTCCAACCTGATTCAACCAGAACAGTTTTTTCTGAGTAACTATCGTTCCAAAATAGCTACCCTTTCAATTACTCACTCTCTCTGAGTACTGACTCATGAGAATGAATTTTGGACTGACTTCAAAAATTCACTGTTTCTTCCAGCTGCCTGCCAGGTCTGTTCATCGGCTTTATGGCTTCTACTGATGCCCAGCACACTCTTACTGTTTTATGACCAGTGCGTTTAAATGTGATTCACTGCCAGCATGATGTGCATTCCAACCACCATGGTATGATATTAGTTATCAACACAAATGTACCAAACACCAAAACAATGACAGGTAAACAAACTGCTTATTGAAGAATAAAGGTATTCCAGAAGACTTCTTTATATATAATGCAAATTACTGCAGATGTTACAATTCGTACTGAAAACCACAAATGCTGGAGATTACAACAGCAGGAGGTTGGAAGAACACAGCAAGCTGGAAGAACATCAGGAGGTGCAGAAGTCGACGTTGCGAATGTAACCCTTCTTCAGGATTGCGGTTGACTGTGGGGGGAACTGCAGATAAAGGGAGAGGCGCAGACAGGGTGGTGAAGTGGGGATAGGTGAAGACAGGTAGAGGGTACGACCTGGTTGGTCAATGCAAGGAATGAATCTGGATGGTGGTAGGGAGCAGTGGAAGGAAGGGGAGAGGCTGGGAAGGGATTCAGGGGATGGGGAGTGAGATTATTTGAAATCAGGGAACTCAGCGTTGAGTCCTCTGAAGATAAGGTATTGTTCCTCCAATAGGAGCTGGGGCTGTTTTGGCAATGGAGGAGGCCAAGGATGGTCATGTCGGAAAAAAAGAGTGGTTGGGGAATTGACATGGGTGGTGACTGGGAGGTCCGGTCAGCCCCTGCAGACCTCGCTGCGATGCTTAGTGAGCTGTTACCCGAGTTTACATTTGGTCTTCCCAATGTAGAGAAGACCACATCGGGAGCACTTGATGCAGTTAACTGGTTGGAAGAGAGGCAGGTGAACTCTGTCTCACCTGGAAGGACTGTTTGGGGCCCTGGATGGAGGTGAGGGGGAGCAGTGTACCAGCAGGATTTGCATCTTTTCTGGTTGCAGGGTAAGGAACCTTGGGCTTGGGTGGCGGGGGTGGCATGAACCAAGGACTGTCAAAAGGAACAGTCCTTGCAGAAGGCAGGGGAGGGGCACTGCATCTGCTCAGTCAAGGAGACAGTCCACTCGCGAGCATCCCAGGTGTCCACCCATTTTGAACAAAGTGCTTTTCCTCCCTCAGTCATCAAGACAGCCCTCCACCGTACCACCTGCTCTACCACTGTAAACCACCCCCCACCACACCCCCCACCCCACCCCCAACTAACGCAACAAAGACAGAGTTCCCCTTGTCCTCACCTACCACCCCACCGGTCTCTGCATCCAATGAATCATTCTCAAACTCTTCCACCAACTCCAAATAGATCCCACCACCAAGAGTATCTTCCCCTCCCCACCCTTTTCTGCTTTCCGCATTTACTGCCCATCCCTAATTACCCAGAGGTCAGTTAAGAGTCTGTGGGTCTGGAGTCACATGCCGACCAGATTCTTATACTGCTCTCTGGGCATTTAAGGGAAGAAAGGGTAGGGGGTAGATCAAAGAGGGAGGAAATAGGAGATCATGTAAGTGGTGAGGTTGGCAAAAGGGAGGGAGGATGACATGAAACTAGAAGATGTAGTAAACTATGAGGAAGATAGTAAGGAGTTACTTCAGAAGGAGTTACACAGACTATAAAATAAGCAGACACAAGACAGATAAAATATAAAGCTGAGCTACTTGAAATAATGCATTTTGATAGGAAGAATTAATCAAAATACCATTAACAAAATGGTAAACTTTAGAGAGAGTGCAGAAACAGAGAAACCTTGAGGATTTGTACACACTAATATTTGAAGGTGGTAAAATAAATTGGAAAGAATCCCTGAGGAATACAGCATAAAAGGAAGCTACTCCAGGTCTTTATAAAACACTGGTTAGGCTTCAGCTATAGCAATTACATCTACTTCCAGGCACCACACTTCTCGGAAGATGGCATGGCTTTGGCAAGGATGGAGAAAAAAATTTACTAGAATGATGTCAGGAATAATAGACTTCGGTTATGTTGAATATCTGCAGAATCTGGTGTTGTTGATCAAGCACAGAAAATTAAGAAGAAATTTGGTAGAGGAATTCAAAACTATGCATAGTTTTGATACAGAGGGGATACAATTTCTGGTACATTGGGTAGTAGCCAGATAACACAAGTTCACATAATTAATAAATGAACCAGACATGTACATGGTTTTTTTTAATATAACTATTGATTATTCTGATTTAGAATGCATTGCTTGGAAGAGTAGTGGGCATATATATAATAGAGAATAGGTTAAATATCTAACAGGAAAGAAAATGCAGTGCCATGGAGAAAGAAATTAATTGGATAGCTCAACAAAAGAAAAACAGGACAAATGCATGGGCCAGAGTAGCCTTCATATGAACTATAATTTTCTATGATGCAAGGATGCTCACTAAGAATGCTTATTATTAATTAAAGGGTTACCTGTTTTTCTTTTATGGTCTCCTGCAAAGCCACCATTCCAACAGTGCTCCTGCGGAATTTACCCGTTTTTTTCTCTGCACCAAATGAATCTAAGAGACTTGATCTGCTAACTTTTGGTAAGACACCTTCTTGTCCTGAATCACCACGGCGACTCATTTTTTCAAAGCCTTAAAAAACCAACGAGAGATTGTTATAATCCTAGTTTACTATAATATTGGACAAGACAAATTTGAGAAAGATATCTGGCTAATAGACCATAAATATTATTGTTTCAATTTGGTTACTGTGCTATCATCCACGGAACATACTCATAAGAGGCTATCAATGTATTTTCCACAAAAGGACACAAGATTATAAAAAAAGCAATGATAATATTTTTCCAAATTGTCATAAACAGCAAAAAGAAAAATTCAACTTTTTCATCCCAGCAATCTCATTTACAGACAATTAATCCTAGGGAAGTGTCACTCGTGTCTTTACTTAATTCCTTATTCAATTAACGAGGTCACAAGCATTTCCTTTCAGCAAATTTCTACAAGCTCACACATATGATTTTCTCTGTCTCTCGCTGAGAGAGGCAGACACAGACTAAATTTATTGATTTTTCTCACTAAACTCCAAGAAGAAACTAAGGGCTTTTTGCAATTACTTCGACACTGTTCAACAGCACATTTACTGGAATTGAACTTTTGTTCTGAATTTAATCTGCTTCCAGACTCTCTTCATCCACCCAACTCCTCTCGTTTTCTTCAGGTCAGAGGGATAACCATGGGAATCCATATGCATCTCAGTTTTGCCTGTCTCTTTATGAGGTACATGGAACATTCCTTGTTCCCAGCCCCATCCACAATTCCTTCTCCAGGATATTGATTATATCATCAGTGTCGCTCCCTTCTCTCACCTGGAATTGGAAAGGTTTGTCGATTTTGCTTCCAATTTCCATCTTGCTCTCACTTTCCCCGGTCCATCTCTGACTCCTCCCTTCCCTTCCCCAACATCTTGGTTTCCATTTCTGGGGGCTGGCCACCAATATCCACTACAAAGCCACCGACTCCCACAGTCAGCTTGACTATACATTCTCACACTCTGCTTCCGATAAACACTCTATTCCATTGTCCCAATTCCTCCATTTCCATCACATCTGTTCCGATGATGCCAATTTCAACAAAGGACCCTTTGTCCACGTTCTTCCTCATCAGAGGATTCCCCCACACCATTGTAGACAGGGCCCTCAGCCAGGTCTGACCCATCTCCCACATTTTGGGCTTCACCCCCTCTCTTCCCTCTCACAACATTGATAGAGTCCCACTCTTCCTTACTCACTATCCCAACAGCATCCATATCCAGAGGTTAATTTGCTGCCATTTCTGCTACCTCCAGTGAGATGCCACCACCAGACACATATTCCCCTCCCTCTCCCTTGTCAGCCTTCCACAGGGACTGTTCCCTCTGGGGCACCCTGGTTCACTCTTCCTTCACTCTTAATACCTCACTCCACAACCCGCAGCACTTTCCCCTACAACCACAGAAGATGCAACACCTGCCTGTTTACTTCCTCCCTCCTCAATATCCAAGGGCCTAAACACACCTTCCAGATGAAGTAGTGCTTTACCTGCATAGACTCTAACCTATTTCATTCGCTGCTCACAATGTGGTCTCTTCTACATTGGGGAAACAAAGGGTCGACTGGGTAACCACTTTGCAGAATATCTATGTTCTGTCCACAAAAAAGTTCCTGAGCTTCCAGCTCTTTGCCACTTCAACACGCCACCCTGTTCCTTGGCCAACATCTCTGTCTCAGGCTTGCTGCAGCCCTCCAAATGAAGTTCAGCACCTCATTTTCCACTTGGGAACTTGTCAGCCTTCTGGACTCAATCTCAAGTTCTACTGGTTTGGGTGTTTAGCTCTTCCATGTTCTTAGCCCAACCCCACACTTCAGACCTTGTTATCTTACAGTCTATTATTACAGACAACCCATTGTTAGTTACTAATAGTCCCCATTAACAGCTATTCACCCTTCAAGCTAGATCATTATCCACTCTTGTCTGTCCAACTGTTCTTCTCTCTCTTCATTTACTCCTTACCCCTCCTAACAAATCTATCTTCTGCATATAAATCAATATTTTGCTAGCTACTGTGCTTTTCTCTCCACAGAAGCTGCCAGATCTGCTGAGCTTTTCCAGCAATTTCTGTTTTTGGTTCTCTCCATCTAATCACCCTGGTTTCAAAATCTTACCTGAGTGAACACTTAAGCAAATATATCAGCAGGTAGTTTGTCTGCTCATTCAGCTAAAATTATATGAATTCATAGAAATGCTGCTTAACCTACCTGAAAAAAAAATTCTGACCTCACTGGGGTAATCCACTGGAAAGCAAAGCTCCACTATTCCTAGGGACATCATAAGATATCACTGAAGTAAGCAAATTCTCCAACATATCTTAGAACATAGAACATTTCAGCACAGTACAGGCCCTTCGCCCCTCGATGCTGCGCCGCTCTGTGAAACCAATCTGAAACCCATCTAACCTCCACTATTCCATTCTTGTTCATATGCCTACCCAATGACCATTTAAAGTTGGAGAGTCCACAACTGTTGCAGGCAGTGTGTTCCATGTCCCTACTACTCACTGAGTAATGATACCACCTTGACATCTATCCTATACCTATCACCCCTCAATTTGACGCTATGCCTCCTCATGCTAGCCATCTTCCTTTTCAAAAAAAGAACAGAAACATATACTCAGAAAATAGGAGCTGGAGTAGGACAGTCAGCCTTTCCAGCCTGCTCCGCCATTCAATAAGATCATAGCTGATCCTTTTCCTCGATGTCATATCCCCACTTCCTCTCCACTCCCTATGATGTCTTAAAAATCTAAATGTTTATTTATCTCTGCCAGTGTAATACATTTATTTAAAATGGGAAGAAGACAAAAAAGTAACTATAAGCCAGTTCGTCTATTTATTGGTAAAGTCACAGATTTGTACAGTCATAAAGCTGTAAGCACAGAAACTGATCATTCAAACTGGTCTGCGCTCAATAGATATCCTAAACTGATCTAGTCCCATTTGGCCCCATACCCTCTAAATCTTCCTATTCATGTAGCCATCCAGGTAACTTAAATGTTGTAATTGTACCTCCACCACTTCCTCTGGTAGTTCATTCCATACATTCACCACCCTCTGGATGAAAAAGTTGCCCTTCCTGAATAAACAAATCTGTTCATTCATTATGAGAGCTTGTTGTTTTTGAATTGCTGTCAAGTTTCCTATATTACAAAAGTGATACATTTCAAATGTACTGCAATAGTATAAAACACTGTTAGCTTGTGATTATGAAAGACACTGAAAAGAATTTTGCCCTCAATGGAGATGGCGAGACAAGGAACAAGAAGGGGATATAAATAGAATCATAAAGTACCTGCAGTGTGGAAATTGGCTTTTTTGTCCATTGAGACCACACCGATTCTCCAAAGAGCATCCCACCCAGATCCAATCCCCTGATCAAAGAGATACTTGGCCCCTTCTCACCACCTCACCAACTACATTCTGGGAAGAAGGCGTTCTTGAAACTTTCTTAACCTGCCATCAATTAGGCCAGTACTGGTCATTTTTTGGTCAATTAAGGGGCTCAATTTACCACTTTCTTAATTACCTCCATTCCTGCTGGGGCAAGCTGCCTATATAAGTCAAGTTGTTGGGGTGGAGAGTGGGGTGTTAAGACTGTAAGACCAGAAGACATAGGAGTGGAAGCAAGGCCATTCGGCCTATCGAGTCCACTCCTCCATTTAATCATGGCTGATGGGTACTTCAAGGGTTTAGATCAGAGTGGTGCTGGAAAAGCACAGCAGGTCAGGCAGCATCCGAGGAGCAGGAAAATCAACGTTTCGGGCAAAAGCCTGATGAAGGGCTTTTGCCCAAAGCGTTGATTTTCCTGTTCCTCGGATGCCGCCTGACCTGCTATGCTTTTCCAGCACCACTCTGACGTAAACTCTGGTTTCCAGCATCTGCAGTCCTCACTTTTGCCCTGATGGGTACTTCAATTCCACTTACTCACACTCTCCCTATAGTCCTTAATTCCTTGCGAGATCAAGAATTTATCAATCTCTGCCTTGAAGACATCCAACGTCCCGGCCTCCACTGCGCTCCGTGGCAATGAATTCCACAGGTCCACCACTCTCTGGCTGAAGAAATGTCTCCTCGTTTCCGTTCTAAATTGACCCCCTCTAATTTTAAGGCGATGCCCACAGGTCCTAGTCACCCTGCCTAACGGAAACAACTTCCCAGCGTCCACCCTTTCTAAGCCATTCATTATCTTGTATTAGATCTCCCCTCAACCTTCTAAACTCCAATGAATATAATCCCAGGATCCTCAGCCAATCATCCAATGTTAGGCCTACCATTCCAGGGATCATCCATGTGAATTTTCGCTGGACACACTCCAGTGCCAGTATGTCCTTCCTGAGGTGTGGGGCCTAAAACTGGGCACAGTATTCTAAGTGGGGCAGAACTAGAGCTTTATAAAGTCTCAGAAGCACATTTCTGCTTTTATATTCCAACTCTCTTCAGATAAATGACAATATCACATTCGCTTTCTTAATCATGGACTCAACCTGCAAGTTAACCTTTAGAGAATCCTTAACTGGCACTCCCAGATGCCTTTGTACTTTAGCTTCACGAAATTTCTCACTGTTTAAAAAATAGTCCATGCCTGTATTCTTTTTTCCAAAGTGCAAGACCTTGCACTTGCTCACGTTGAATTTCAACTGCCATTTCCTGGACCACTCTCCTAAATTGTAAATTGTTCTGCAACCTCCCCACCTCCTCAGTATTACCTGCTAGTCTGCATAGCTTCATATCATCGGCGAACTTTGCCAGAATGCCCCCTGTCCCTTCATCCAGATCATTAATATATAAACTAAACAGCTGCGGCGCCAACACTGAACCCTGCGAGACATCACTTGTCATCAACTGCCGTTCCAAAAAATAACCTTTTATCCCAACTTGCTGCCTTCTGTCAGACAGCCAATCCCTAATCCATGCCAGTAGCTCACTCGAACACCATGAGCCCTCACCTTACTCAGCAGCCTTCCGTGAGGCACTTATCAAAGGCCGTTTGAAAGTCTAGATAGATGACATCCACTGGCTTTCCCCGGTTTAACCTACTTATTTTCTCTTCAAAGGATTCTAACAGGTTTGTCAGGCACGACCTCCCCCTACTAAATCCATGCTGACTTGTTCTAATCTGACCCTGCACTTCCAAGAATTTAGAAATTTCATCCTTAATGATGGATTCCAGAATTTTACCCACGACCGAGGTTAGGCTAATCAGCCTATAGTTTTCTATCTTTTGTCTTGATCCTTTCTTGAACAAGGGAGTTACAACAAAAATTTTCCAATTATCTGGGACTTTCCCTGACTCCAGCGATTTTTTAAAGATCACAGTCAGCATCTCCGCTATTTCCCCAGCCACCTCTCTCAGAACTCTAGGATGTAGCCCATCAGGGCCAGGAGATTTATCGATTTTTAGACCTTTTAGCTTTTCTTTTTGTAATAGCTATCATACTCAACTCTGACCGTGACTTTCCTTATTTGTTGGTACATTACTCATGTCTTACACTGTGAAGACTGACGCAAAGTACTTATTACGTTTTTCAGCTATTTCCTTATCTCCCAGCACTAGCTTCGACCATCAGTTTGGAGCGGTCCAATTTCTATTTTTGCCTCTTGTTTGTTTCTTACTTATTGAAAGAAACTTTTACTATCATTTCTAATATTACTGGCTAGCTTATCTTCATATTTGATCCTCTTCTTCCTTATTTCTTTCTTTGTTTTTGTAATCTTCCCAATCTTCTGATTTCCCAGTGCTCTTGGCCACTTTATAGGCTCTCTCTTTTTCTTTGATATATTACCTGACTTCCTTTGTCAGCCATGGCTGTCTAACTCCTTCCCGGATAATCTTTCTTTTCTTTGGGATGAATCTCTGTACTGTGTCCTCAATTACACCCAGAAACTCCTACCATTGTTGCTTTACAGTCTTCCCCAATAGGCTCTGCTTCCTGTTGATTTTTGTCAGTTCCTCTCTCATGCCCCTGTACTTAGCTTTATTTAATTGTAACACCATTACATCTGATTTTGCCTTCTCTCTTTCAAACTGCAGGCTGAACTCTACCATATTCTGATCGCTGCCTCCCAAGTGTTCCCTTACTTTAAGATCTTTTATAAAGCCTGGCTCATTATATAGAACTAAGTTCAGAATAGTCTGCTCCCTTGTGTGCTCCATTACAAGCTGTTCCAAAAAGCCATTCCTGTAAGCATTCCATGAAATCCCTTTCTTTGGACCCACCAGCATCATTATTCACCCAGTCCACCTGCATATTGAAGTACTCCATGATCACCATGACCTTGCCTTTCTGACATGCCCTATCTATTTCCTGGTACATCTTGTACTCCTGGTCCTGACCACTGCTGGGAGGTCTGTACATAACTCCCATTATGGTTTTTTTGCCTTTGTGGTTCCTCAACTCCACCCATAGAGACCCCACACCACGTGACCCTATATCATTCAGTGCCATAGATTTAATCTCATTCTTAACTAACTAGGCAACCCCGCCCCTCTGCCCATCTCCCTGTCTTTTCGATAAGTTAAACATCCTTAAACATCCTTGGATCACAAGTTTAAAGAGTTTAAAATTAGAGTTTATTAAAAAATATATAATAGCAGAACATTTAAGAATACATAAAATGATCAAGCATTATCAGCATGGCTTCATAAAGGGAAATAATTAGATTAGATTACCTACAGTGTGGAAACAAGTCCTTTGGCCCGACAAGTCCACACTGACCCTCCGGAGAGTAAACCACCCATTTCCCTCTGTCTAATGCACCTAACACTATGGGCAATTTTAGCATGGCCAATCTACCGAACCTGCACATCTTTGGACTATGGGAGGAAACCGGGGCAAACCCACGCAGACACTGGGAGAATGTGCAAACTCGGCACAGACAGTTGTCCGGGAGTGGAATAGAATCCAGGTCCCTGGCACTGTGAAGCTTCAGTGTTAACCACTGAGCCACCATGCCGCCATAATGCATGGCTTCTTCCGAGAATTCTTTGAGTAGGCAAAAAAACTAGCAGAATAGCTAAAGATCTGAATTTGGTGACAAGTCAGTAAGGTTGTGTATTCAGTTCCTGGAATATTATCTGTTATTGATAAGTTTGATTTAGTTGACAAGGTACACAATAGCAGGGGAATTTGGCCCATGGAATTATTCTCCTGCAATGTGTGCAAAACTACAGACACTTCCAGAGTCCATGGTGACTATGTATGTAGAAAGCATGTTCAGCTGCAGCTCTTTATTTGCCGCATGGGACACCTGAAGCTGATGGACTCACTATGGAGCATCTATGAGATTGAGAATGTCATGGATGCCACATGTAACAAGTTGGTCACACCACCAGTATGGGCCACACAGACAGAGAAGAGTTGGGTCTGCAGCAGGAAGATATTAAGCATGGGCAGGCAATGCTAGAATCCCCTCTGGCTCTTGCCCTGTCATAGGGGTATAATATTTTGGATACTATTAGATGGGAGATTGCATTCTAGGGAAAACTGACAAGGATCAGTGACACCACAACTGACATTGTTGGACAGCCGGGAGGGACAAAGTTTGGGTGAGCAGTAGTGGGCGGCACGGTGGCACAGTGGTTAGCACTGCTGCCTCACAGCGCCAGAGACCCGGGTTCAATTCCCACCTCAGGCGACTGACTGTGTGGAGTTTGCACATTCTCCCCGTGACTGCGTGGGTTTCCTCCGGGTGCTCCGGTTTCCTCCCACAATCCAAAAATGTGTAGGTTAGGTGAATTGGCCATGCTAAATTGCCCGTAGTGTTAGGTGAAGGGGTAAATGTAGGAGAATGGGTCTGGGTGGGTTATGCTTCGGCGGGTCGGTATGGACTTATTGGGCCGAAGGGCCTGTTTCCACACTGTAGGTAATCTAAAAAATAGTGCTAGAGGATTCTACCATCAGGGACACAGATAGGCATTTCTGTGGACACAAGCAAGACTCCAGAATGGTGTATTGCCTCTCTGTACAAGGATGTCCTTGAGTGGAAACAGGATATTCTGAAAGATGAGGGTGAGCAGCCAATGGTTGTAGTCTATATTGGTATTAATGACATAGGGACAAAGAGAGATGAGTTCCTAAACAGGGAGTTCAGCAAGGTGGGTAGGAAGCTGAAATGCAGGACCTCTATGGTTGTTATCTTAGGAGGATTATTCAAAGTGCTATATGCCAGTGAGTCGAAGAGTGTGGTGCTGGAAAAGCACAACCAGTCAGGCAGCATCTGAGGAGCAGGAGAGTCAACATTTCGAACTTCATCAGGAATGAGGGGAAAACCCAAGGGGGCTGAGAGATAAATAAGAGGGGGTTGGGCTGGGGGAAGGTAGCTGGGAATGCGATAGGTAGATGAAGGTGGGGGTGAAAGTGATATGTCAGAGAGGAGGATGGAGCAGATAGGTGGGAAGGAAGATGGATGGGTAGGACAGTTCAAGAGGACGGTGCAGAGTTGAAAGGTTGGATCTAAGATATGGTGGGGGAGGGGAAATGAGGAAACTGGTGAAATCCACATTGATCCCAGATGGTTGGAGGGTCCCAAGGCGGCAAATGAGGCGCTCTTCCTCCAAGGGGTCAGTTGGCTAGAGTTTGGTGCTGGAAGAGGACAGGAGGGAGAGTTAAAGTGTACTGCCACAGGGCAGTGGAGTTGTTTCATGCAGGTGTCTCAGAGGTTCTCTGAAACATTCCACATGTTGGCATCCTGTCTCCCCAAAGTAGAGGAGACCACATCGAGAACAACGAACACAGTACATGACATGTGTTGAAGTACAGGTAAATCTCTGTCATATGTGGAAGGATCCTTTGGGATCTTGGATGATGGTGAGAGGGAGGTATGGGCATAGGTTTTGCACTTCTTGCGATGGCAGGAAGGTGCCATGAGTGGAGAGTGGGTTGGTGTTAGACGTGGACCTAACAAGGAATTGCGGAGGGAATGGTTTCTCCAGAACACAGATAGAGGTGGGGAGGAAAATATATCCATGGTGGTGGGGTCTATTTACAGGTGGCAGAAGTGGCAGAGGATGATGCAATGTATCCGGAGGTTAGAGGCCTCCTTCTTCAAAGATCGCAATTTCCCCTCCCACATGGTCAATGATGCCCTCCAGCACATCTCCTCCACTTCCTGCACCTCTGCCCTTGAACCCATCTCTCCAATCGCAAGGAGGACAGAATCTGCGTGGTCCTCACCTTCAACCCCACCAATCTCTAGGTACATCGCATCATCCTCTCCCATTTCTGCCAACTATAAACAGACCCCATTACCAGGGATACATTTCTCTCCCCACCCCTAACTGCATTCCAGATAAGGAAAATCCCAAGGTGGTTTAGAGCAAGAGTGTACCTATATGCATGGAGCTGGAGGAAGTGGGCGAGGTCCTTAATAAATAAATTTGGGCGGCACGGTGGCACAGGTGGGCGGCACGGTGGCACAGTGGCACAGGTGGGCGGCACGGTGGCACAGTGGTTAGCACTGCTGTCTCACAGTGCCAGAGACCCGGGTTCAATTCCCGCCTCAGGCAACTGACTGTGTGGAGTTTGCACATTCTCCCCGTGTCTGCGTGGGTTTCCTCCGGGTGCTGCGGTTTCCTCCCACAGTCCAAAAATGTGCAGGTTAGGTGAATTGGCCGTGCTAAATTGCCCGTAGTGTTAGGTAAGGGGTAAATGTAGGGGTATGGGTGGGTTGCGCTTCGGAGGGTAGATGTGGACTTGTTGGGCCGAAGGGCCTGTTTCCACACTGTAACGTAATCAAATCTAATCTAATGTACTTTGCATTGATAGTCACAAAGGAAAAGAACATGATGGATGTTGAGTCTTGATACGGTATGTTGATACTCTAATGCATGTAAATATAACTACAAAGTTACAACTACTACAGAGACATGCTTCAGAGAGGGACAAGACTGGCAGATTGACATTCCAATGTACAAATGTTTCAGGCAAGATAGAGAGAGATGTTAAAGAGTTTAGGGAGTTGCAATACTGATAAAGAAGGATATCATAGCTATACTGAGGAAGGACACCTTGGGGTGACTCACATGGGTAGACCTCATTAATGGGAATCACTTTGATGAGATTGTACTGCAGGTCTTCCAACTGCCTGAGGATGATAGACAAACAAATGAATGGGCAGATTATGGAAAATTGTAAGAACAACAGGGCTTGTTATCATGGGTGATTTTAATTTCCCCGATATTGACTGGGACGTCCTTTGTGCCAGGAACTTGGATAGGGGATAGAATTTGTTAGGCGTGTCCAGGATGGTTTTTTGAAATAATACGTAAATAGTCCAACTTGGATGAGGCTTACTAGAACTAGTATTAGGGAATGAAAATAATGGATATTTCAGTGGGGGAGTATTTCTAGAATAGTGACCATAATTCTTTAAGTTTTAAGTTACTTATGGATAAGGATAAGAGTAGTCCTCAGCTGAAAGTACTAAACGGGGGGAAGGCTAACTGCCACAATATTTGGTAAGGACTGGGAATGTAGATGGCTTGAGCAGGATTATTTAAGGGTCGATCAGCATCTGGCACTTGGGAATCTTTTAAAAGCCATTTGATTAGAGTTCAGGACCAAGATGTTCCTGTGAAAATGAAGGTTAAGGATGGCAAGATTTGGGAAACTTGGACAAAAGAAATTGAGAGCTTAGCCAAGAATAAAAAAAAGGAGGCAAACATAAGGACTAGGAAATCAAAGATAGACAGAGTCACAGAAAAAAAAGGTTGCAGGTAAGAACTCAAACAATGAATCTTGAAGGCTAAAAGGGGCCATTTCTTTGCCTGTCTTTGGCAAACAGGATTAAGGAAAATATCAAGCTGTTTTCTAAAAAGATTAAGGTACAAGCATATAGCTAGGGACAGGACAGATTCATTCAAGGTCAAAGCAGGGAACTTATGTGTGGAGCCACAGGATGTGGGCGATGTCCTTTTGCACAGGTATTTACAAAGGAGAAGAACGTGGTGGATGGTGAGTTACAGGGGGGCTATGTTGATATTCTATGCTATGCCAATATAAAAAAAGGTGTTGGGTGTTTTGAAAAGCATTAAGGTAGTCAAGTGCCAAAGACCTGTCGGAATGCTGAGAGATGCATGTGAGGAAATTGGGGCCTTGAGTGAAATCTTTGCATCCACCTTAGTCACAGGAGAAGTCCCAGAGAACTGGAGAATAGCCATTGTTGTTCCTTTGTTTAAGAAGGACAACAGGAATAATCCAGGAATTACAGGGTGAGCCTTATATGGTAGGGAAATTATTGGAGAAGAATCTTAGGGACAGGATTGACTCACATTTGGAAAAATAGGCACCTATTACTGATAGGCAGCCTGGCTTTGTGCAGGGAAAGTAGAGTCTCACAAGTATGTTTGAGTTTTTTGAGGAGCTGACAAAGATGATTGATGAGGGCAGGGCAGTGGATATTGTCTACATAGATTTTGGCAAGGCCTTTGACAAGGTCCCTCCTGGAAGCCTGATACAAAAAGGTGAAGTCACATGGGTCCACAGTAAGCTGGATACAGAACTGGCTTAGATATACAAAATAGAGAGTAGCAGTGGAAAGGAGTTTTTTCTGACTAGAGATCTGTGGCCAGTACAAGCCAATGCACAATTTATTCTGCCAAAAGAATTGGAAAGAGAAAAGTAATGTGACAGAGCATTTGCACAAGCTAAAGAGACTTTGTTAAAGTTAGAAGCCCTGACCCCTTTTGACCTAAAGTTACCTATCCAACTAGCATGCGATGGAGTGGGAGCAGTTGTTTGTCACCCATTACCCAATGGTGTAGAGAAGTCAATAGCTCTTGCATCAAGCTCTTTAAAAAAAGAGAAGCAAACTATATACAGATAGAAGAAGAAGCTCTAGGAATCATTTTTGGCATTACATGATATCACTGATACCTGCATTGCTGGAAATTTACCCTACTAAAAGATATTAAACCTTTGAGCACAATATTTGGGCCTCAGACAGGGATACCTCTCTAGCATTGAACCATATGCAGAGGTATGCATTGTTGCTGTCAGTTCATACTTACATAATGAAATTATCAGCAAAACAACTTACATGTGAAATGTTGACAGGTTCTCAGAATTATCTTTGCCAAATGATGACAACAAACAGAGGGAGGAATTGGCTAAAATAGACTTTGGATTCCAGCAACTACAGGTTTTTTTTGTCTCTAAAGTAGACTGGAAGCAAAGACTTCATGGAAGGGACAGTTGACAAAGGGTGGAAGACTTTCAAAGCAATTTTTCGAAGTGCTCAGCAAAAGTACTGGGTGACCGCCATATCCACGGAGTCAGTTTCTGCGGTTTACTGCAGCCCAAACATATTACATGGAACATTCCATTACAGGGACCGGGGGCTGCCAGGGAGATAAATTTCCCATTTAAATTAATGGGTTCATCACTATCGGTGGTTTTGGGCTTCCATGGTAGGTCTTGGAACGTATTCCCCATGAGTACAGGGGGGACTACTGTATATACCAGTAAAAAAATGAAGGACTATAGGAAAGGGGGTAATCTGCCATAGGTCTCTAAGGCAATAAGGGAGGCTATCAAATTGAAAGAGATGGCATACAAAGTGGCCAAGATAAGCAGGAAATTAGAAGATTGGGAAAACTTTTAAATGTCAAGAGAAAGTCACAAAAAAAGGTATAAAGAAAAATATGATAGTTTACTCTCATAATCTATCTAAGAATATAAATACAGAAAGCACGAGTTTCTATAAATATATAAAACGAAAAAGAGTGGCTAAGGTAAATATTCCACCTTGAGAGAATGAGAAGAAGGATTTACTAATGGGATATAAGGAAATGGCCAAGGCACTGACCAAGTATTTTGCATCAGTCTTCACAGTAGAGGACACTAATACCATGCTAGTAATCGACAAGGAGACAAAGATGGGTGAGGACCTGGAAATAATTATCATCATGAAAAAAGTAATGTTGGGCATGCTAATGGAGCTAAAAGGTAGAAAAATCTCGAGGCCCTGATGGAAGACATCCTAGGTGCTAAAAGAGGTGGCAGGAGAAATAGCAATACACTTGTGATAATTTTCCAACATCAAATATGACGCCAGTGTTAAAAAAAAAAGGAGGTAGACAAAAGATTGGGACATATAGACTAGCTAGCTTAACTTCTGTAGTGGGGAAATACTTTAATCTATTATCAAGGAAGAAATAGCAAGGCATCTAGATAGAAATTGTCTTGTTGAGCAGACACAGTATGGGTTCATGAAAGGCAGATCATGCTTAAGTAATGTACTGGAACTCTATGAAGATATTACAAGCATGGTGGATGATGGGGACCCAGTAAATGTGGTGCATCTAGATTTCCAAAAGGCATTCAATAAGGTGACAATCAAAAGCCTGCTGCGTAAGAAAAAGATGCATTGTATTATGTGCAACATATTAGCATGGAAAGAGGATTAGTTATAGAGTCAGAGTCATGGAGTCATGGAAACAGACCCTTCAGTCCAACTTGTCCATGCCGACCAGATAACCAAATCTAATCTAGTCCCATTTGCCAGCACTTGGCCCATATCCTTTCAAACCTTCCCTCTTCATATACCCTTCCACATGTCTTTTAAATGCTGTAACTGTACAAGCATCCACCACTTCCTCTGGCAACTCATTCCATACACATACTACCCTCTGTGTGAAAAGGTTGCCCCTTAGGTCTCTTTTATATCTTTCCCCTCTCACCCTAAACCTATGCCCTCTAGTTCTGGACTCTCCCACACCAAGGAAAATACTTTGTCTATTTAGGTAAAAACAATGGCTGCAGATGCTGGAAACCAGATTCTGGATTAGAGGTGCTGGAAAAGCACAGCAGTTCAGGCAGCATCCGAGGAGCAGTAAAATCTTGTCTATTTATCCTATCAATGCCCCTCATGATTTTGTAAACCTTTATAAGGTCATCCCTCAGCATCCAACGCTCCAGAGAAACAGCCCCAGCCTATTCAGCGTCTCCCTACAGCTCAAATTCTCCAATCCTCGCTACATCCTTGTAAATCTTTTTTGAACCCTTTGACGTTTCACCACATCCTTCCAAAAGGAGACCAGAATTGCATGCAATATTCCAAATATGACCTAACCAATGTCCTGTACAGCCGCAATATGAACTCCCAACTCCTAAACTGAATGCTCTGACCAGTAAAGGAAAGCATACCAAATGCCTTCTTCACTTTCATATCTACCTGCAACTAACTGACAGGAAGCAAAGATAAATGAGTGCTATTCTGGTTGGCAATCAGTAACTAGTGTTGTGCCTCAGGAATTAGTGTTGGGACTGCAATTATTCACAATTTACTTATATGATTCAGAGTTGGGGACCACGTCTAGTGTCTCAAAGTTTGCAGATGACACTAAGATGAGTGGTAGAGCAAAGTGTACAGAGGACTGTAAAACTTTGCAGACGGAAATTGTTTAAGTAAGTGGGCAAAGGTCTGGCAGATGGAGTACAATGTTGATAAATGTGAAGTCATCCATTTTGGTAGGAACAACAGTAAAAAGGACCATTTGAATGGTAAAATATTGCACCACGCTGCTGAGCAGAGGGACCTGGGTGTCCTTGTGCATAAATCATAGAAGGCTGGTCTGCAGGTACAATAACTAATTAAGAAAGCAAATGAAATTTTTTGCTTCATTGCTAAAGGGATTGAGTTTAAAAGCAGGGAGGTTATGTTGCAGATGTATAGGATGCTGATGAGGCCACGCCTGGAGTAGTGTTTACAGGTCTGGTCTCCTTACCTGGGAAAGGATATCCTGGCACTGGAGAGGGTGTGCAGAGAAGGTTCACTGGCGTGATTCTGGAATTGAGAGGGGTTGGCTTATGAGGAGATACTGAGTTCAAAGTTTGTGCGAAGATTTGTAGCTCGGGTGCTCGTTGTTGTGGTTCTGTTCGCCGAGCTGGAAGTTTTTGTTGCAAACGTTTCGTCCCCTGGCTAGGCGACATCATCAGTGCTTGGGAGCCTCCTGCGAAGCGCTTCTTTGATGTTTCCTCCGGTGTTTATAGTGGTCTGTCCCTGCCGCTTCCGGTTGTCAGTTTCAGCTGTCCGCTGTAGTGGTTGGTATATTGGGTCCAGGTCGATGTGTTTGTTGATGGAGTTTGTGGATGAATGCCATGCCTCTAGGAATTCCCTGGCTGTTCTCTGTCTGGCTTGCCCTATGATAGTAGTGTTGTCCCAGTCGAATTCATGTTGCTTGTTGTCTGCGTGTGTGGCTACTAAGGATAGCTGGTCGTGTTGTTTCGTGGCTAGTTGATGTTCATGTATGCGGATTGTTAGCTGTCTTCCTGTTTGTCCTATATAGTGTTTAGTGCAGTCCTTGCATGGTATTTTGTACACTACATTCGTCTTGCTCATGTTGGGTATCGGGTCCTTCGTTCTGGTGAGTTGTTGTCTGAGCGTGGCTGTTGGTTTGTGTGCCGTTATGAGAGTACACTACAAGAGTATATAGGAAAGCCACACACACAGACCAAGTCCTAAACTATGAAAGTAACCACCCCAACACACACAAACAAAGCTGCATCAGGACACTATTCAAAAGGGCCACAACACACTGCAGTACACCAGGACTGCAAAAAGAAGAAGAGGAACACCTATACAAGGTATTCGCCAAAAACGGATACCCGCGCAACTTCATCAACAGATGCCTAAGAGAAAGACCACGGAACGAGGACATACCACAACCAAAAGGACTAGCCACACTACCATACATCAGGAGCATCTCGGAACTGACTGCCAGACTACTGCGACCCCTAGGACTCATAACGGCACACAAACCAACAGCCACGCTCAGACAACAACTCACCAGAACGAAGGATCCAATACCCAACATGAGCAAAACGAATGAAGTGTACAAAATACCATGCAAGGACTGCACAAAACACTATATAGGACAAACAGGAAGACAGCTAACAATCCGCATACATGAACATCAACTAGCCACGAAACAACACGACCAGCTATCCTTAGTAGCCACACACGCAGACAACAAGCAACATGAATTCGACTGGGACAACACTACTATCATAGGGCAAGCCAGACAGAGAACAGCCAGGGAATTCCTAGAGGCATAGCATTCATCCACAAACTCCATCAACAAACACATCGACCTGGACCCAATATACCAACCACTACAGCGGACAGCTGAAACTGACAACCGGAAGCGGCAGGGACAGACCACTATAAACACCGGAGGAGCCACCCGGGTGTTTTCCTATCTTCCTGGTGGTGGAAATTGAATAAAGATTCGTGCACTTTGTGTCTTTCACTGTGTCTCACACCTGCACACACACACCATGGGTGCTGGGGATAAAATAAGCACTACCGCACTAAGGTGGTATTGTGGGGGTTAAAAAAGAAAGGGGAAAAAGAAAAAAAATTAAAAAAAATTTAAAAAATAAAAAAAAATAAACACCGGAGGAAACATCAAAGAAGCGCTTCGCAGGAGGCTCCCAAGCACTGATGATGTCGCCTAGCCAGGGGACGAAACGTTTGCAACAAAAACTTCCAGCTCGGCGAACAGAACCACAACAGATACTGAGTAGACCGGGATTATATCATTGGAAGTTAGAAGATTGAGGGAGGATCTTGTGGCAACATATAAAATCATGAAGGGAATAGGTAAGATAGAAGTAGAGGGAATGTTTCCACTGGCAAGTGAAACTAGGACAAGAGGGCATAGCCTCAGAATTAGTGACAGCAGATCTAGGATTGAATTGGGAAGGATCTTGTTCACCTAAAGGGTTGTGAATCTGTGGAATTCCATGCCCAGTGAAGTAGTTGAGGCTTCCTCATTGAATACTTTTAAAGCTAAGATAGTTACTTCCTTTACTGTTTAAAATTAAAGGTTATGGCGAGAGGATGGGTTAGTGGAGCTGAGGCCACAAAAGGGTCAGCCACAATCCTATTGGATGGTGGAGCAGGCTTGAAGGACCCACTCATGCTCCTAGTTCTTGTGTTCTTACTGGACATTTTTGGCAAGAAGTAGATTAGAAATAATCCACTATCAAACGTGTTGAATATGGTGCTTCGTGGCAAGATCACAGGAACAATCCCAGACTGAAATCACATGTCACAATGATGCTAGAACTATCCATAAAAGCAGGTTGACTTTTGAGGGGAATAAGGGTAATTACTCCACTACAGCTAAGGAAACGTGTTAAATCAACTACATGGAGGTCAATTAGTTTAGTTGGCTGGATGGCTAGTTTGCAATGATGCCAAAAGCAGGTGTTTATTTCCCACTCCAGCTGAGGTTTTCATGAAGGACACTCCTTCTGGACGTAAGCTTGCTTGCTGAGCTGGAAGATTTGTTTTCAGACATTTCATCACCATACTAGGCAACATCTTCAGTGTGGAGAAAGTGAGGTCTGCAGATGCTGGAGATCAGAGCTGAAAATGTGTTGCTGGAAATGCACAGCAGGTCAGGCAGCATCCAGGGAACAGGAGAATCGACGTTTCGGGCATAAGCCCTTCTTATGCCCGATTCCTGAAGATGGGCTTATGCCCGAAACGTCGATTCTCCTGTTTCCTGGATGCTGCCTGACCTGCTGCGCTTTTCCAGCAACACATTTTCAGCAACATCTTCAGTGTGCCTCCAAATGAAGCACTAGTGGTGTAGCCCACTTTCTGTGTATATGTTTGAGTTTCCTATAGTCGGTGATATCATTTCCTGTGGTGATATAATTTCCTATGGTGATGTCATTTCCTGTTCTTTTTCTCAGGGGATGGTAAATGGGATCCAGGTCAATGTGTTTGTTGATAGAGTTCCAATTGGAACACATTAACTTGGATCCCATTTACCACCCGAAGAAAACAAACAGGAAATGACATCACCATAGGAAATTATGCCTCTACAGAAAATGAGTCACCAACCATAAGAAACTCAAACTTCCTAATCCTCTGGTTTCTCACTGCCCTTTGCCACATTATTTGTTTTCTCTTTTGTTTTTATGCTGTTCCTGACTTCCCTAGTCAGCCACAGATGCCTCATCCTCCTTTTAGCATGCTTCTTTTCCCTAGGGATGAATTTTTGCTGTTTCCTGAATCACTTCCAGATAATCTTGCCATTGCTGTTCCATTGTCTTTCCTGCTAGGCTCCTCTCCCAGTCAATTCTGGTCAGCTCTTCCCTCATGAATCTATAATTACCTTTATTTAACTATAATACATTACATCGGATTTCAGCTTCCTCTTCAATTGCAGAGTAAATTCTATCAGATTATAGTCACTGCCTCCTAAGGGTTCAGTCACCTTAAGTCCCTTATCAAGTCTGTCTCATTGCACAACACTAAATTCAGAATTGCCTAAATCCAAAAGGTGCTCCAAAAAGCCACCTCGTAGACATTCCTCAAATTCCCTTTGTTGCGATCCATTACCAACGTAATCTTCCCAGTCCACCTGCATATTGACATCCCCATGATCACTGTAACTATGCCTTTCTTGCATGCCTTTTCTGTCTCCTGAGTATCCCGACAAATGTTTGGAAGCCTGTACATAAGTACCTGACCGTACTTCGTTTGTTGCTATTGATTTACATTTATTTCCTAGTTATAAGGCAACCCCACCCCGTCTGTCTTTTTGATGGGATGTATATCCTTGGATATTTAGCTCACAGTCCTGATCCCCTTTCAGCCACATCCCCATGATGCCCAACACATCATACCTGCCGATTCCAATCTATTCTGTAAGCTCATTGACCTTATTACATGTACTGAGTTCATTCAGATATGACACCTTCAGTCCTGTATTTACTGTCCCTCTTCTCATTGTCCCTTTATTGTCCCTTGTGTTTGAAATTTGTTTCTGAACCCTTTTCAAACACTCAGTCCTACTTTGTGTCCTGGAGGCTTTAATAACATCTCCTGAGTTCTCATAGAACATAGAACATAGAACAATACAGCACAGAACAGGCCCTTCGGCCCACGATGTTGTGCCGAACATTTGTCCTAGCTTAAGCACCCATCCATGTACCTATCCAATTGCCGCTTAAAGGTCACCAAAGATTCTGACTCTACCACTCCCACAGGCAGCGCATTCCATGCCCCCACCACTCTCTGGATAAAGAACCCACCCCTGACATCTCCCCTATACCTTCCACCCTTCACCTTAAATTTATGTCCCCTTGTAACACTCTGTTGTACCCGGGGAAAAAGTTTCTGACTGTCTACTCCATCTATTCCTCTGATCATCTTATAAACCTCTATCAAGTCACCCCTCATCCTTCGCCGTTCCAACGAGAAAAGGCCTAGCATTCTCAACCTATCCTCGTACGACCTATTCTCCATTCCAGGCAACATCCTGGTAAATCTTCTCTGCACCCTCTCCAAAGCTTCCACATCTTTCCTAAAGTGAGGCGACCAGAACTGCACACAGTACTCCAAATGTGGCCTAACCAAAGTCCTGTACAGTTGCAACATCACTTCACGACTCTTGAATTCAATCCCTCTACTAATGAACGCTAATACACCATAGGCCTTCTTACAAGCTCTATCCACCTGAGTGGCAACTTTCAAAGACTCCTTGCTTTTCTTTTTTTTTCATGCTTTTCCATGCACTTGAATCCACCACTGACAGATGTTGGATTCCAGCTTCTGGAGGTTTTTTTTTGTCTCTAAGATGTTTCCCATTGGCGATTATACTTCTTGGAGTTTTTCCCTTCTCTTCCTGCCCACCACCACCACCCCCCCCCCACCCCGATTTTAGATAAAAGTCCTGTTGACCACCTTATTTACCCTTTTCACTAGAACATTGGTTCCAGCTCAGTTCAAGTAGAAACCATCCCAATGGTACAGATCTATCCAGTTCCAATACTAATGCCAGTGTCCTCTGAAAAGGAAACCCCCCTTTCCCACATCACTCTTTTAGCTACATGTTTACTTCCCTTGTTCTTGCATCCCTATGCTAATGTGCACGTGGAGATTATAACCCTTGAGAACCTAGTCCCTGATAATCCCTAAACAGTTCCCTTTCCTCATCTTGCCTATGTTGTTTGTCCTGATGTGGTTCACAACAACTGGATCCTCCCCCTCCCTCTCCAATGGCCTTCCAAGCTGGTCAGAGTAGTCTCTCACTCTGGCAATGGGTAGGCAACATACCAAGCAAGACTCTTGATCCTGCTAACAGGGGATGCTAGCTATTCCCCTAATTATAGAATCCCCTACAACTACCACTTATCGTTTTGCTCACCCCTCTCGAATGGCCTCCTGTACCACAGTGCTGTGATTAGCTGGCTTATCCTCCTTACAGCTCTGTTCCTCATCCACACAGGGAGCAAGGACTTTGTACCCATTGGATAAGGTCAAGAGCTGAGGTTCCTCTGTTCATGAATACATGATCCCTCTACCTGCCTCACTTGCAGTCACACCCTGTTGTTTCTAGTCACTGACTGAACTTGAGGTATTTAATCCACCAGGTGTGACCACCTCCTGAAACAAAGCTTCCAGCTAACTCTCCACCTTTCAGATGTGCCGCAATGTCCGAAGCTTGGACTCTACATCATTAATTCTGAGCCAAAGTTCCTCCAGCAACCAATACTTGCTGCAGATGTGGTCATTGCAGTTCACAATGGGATCAGCCAGCCATCATACATCACCTGCCCAGCTATTTCTATTTAGTTTATCGATTAGTTAGTTAATCCATGGTTAGTTAATTATTTATTAATTAGATTTGCAGTTTATTTTTAAATTTAGGACATATTCCTACCAGTCAATCAGGTCACAGTCCTCCTATGACATCACTTTTTCAGTTTGGTTTCAGTTCCTCTTCTGACTCCACTCCCTAGAAATAAGGTTGCAAATGCCTGTTTCGGCTATGAGGAGAGTTCATACCCTGGGAAGTCTATTTACATCTGGTTTGAAACAGTTAAATTGCTTATCAATATTAAAATCAGGATCAGTCAAAATAGCCATCTGGTTCTTTTGGAGGTTGATATCAGCGCAGTCATATACATCAGTGATTACAGAACCAGTTTATAAACTACTTTCGCTCTGGACTCTAGGCCTTTGCTTTATGTAAGGCTTCAGCTAGGCTGAGAACCAATATTGGGTAACCTTTTACAGATTAAGGGCATAAAACTTTGGTTTCAGCTTTAATGAGATGCAGCTGATTCAGTAACCAGTGATTGTAGTGAAAGGCTCAGGCTCACGTTTGGATGAGGCCAAATTTGTTGTGAGAGATTCACCTACATTGACTCAACATCTTTCATTCAGAAAATGCCTGACTCACCGAAGTCCTAATTAAATACTTGGATGTCATCTAGAAAGATTTTGCGACTATCAGAAGCAACGACATGTTTAGTTGTTGACCAAGAAGCAATTCCAGGATTGTGCAAGGCCCACCTAGTGCCATTTGCCTTACGGGTAAAAGTAGAGGCAGAAATGAGAAGGCTGGAAAGTGAAGGAATCATCAAACCTTTCCAGTTTAAAACTGGTAGGACCAGTTCTACCAACTTTGAAACCTGATGGGTCAGTTCACTTTTGCAGGGATTTTAAACAGATGGCAAACCTCTTTTCGCAGCTAGATACATATCCAAACCCTCACATAGAGGATTTATACTCAAATTTGTGCTGTTCTTCACAAAGCTGAAAATAAGCTACATTTACTTGCACTTGTGTTGAGAAGACGATTCCCAGAAGTATGCTACAATTAAAAGCCGCAAGGGTTTGTGCCAATATGAGACTGCCATTTGGGGTATTGTCAACCTGTTCAAGTTTTCAATGGATGATATAGAGAACATTTTGCAAGGTCTAGCTCAAGTCACTGTTTCCCTAGATAATGTCCTGATAACAGGGCAAACTAATAAGGAGAACTTGGATATCATACTATAGCATTTTTCCAAGGCAGGCATACCCCTAAGAAAGGAAAATGTGACTTACTTAGGCTAGAGTCAACACGACTGGATTACACCCATTGGAAGATAAAGTGAGGGCAATCAAAGATGCCTGGCTCCCACACCTGTGCACGAGCTTAGGTTCTTTCTTGGGCTGGTAAACTATTATAGAAAGCTCCAACACAATCTGGCCTCTATCCTAACACCTTTGCATCAACTCCTAAAAAGGGGTCAGCCTTGGAAATGGTCACATAGACAAGCCCTAGTACTTGAAGTAAAGAAACAACTATAATTCCAAGAAAGATCTGGTATTGACATGCGATGCCTTCCCATACAGCACTGGGATGGTATTATCTCATAGGTGGCCCACTGAAGCAAAGTGCCCAATAGCTTCTGCATCCAGGACTTTGGCCAATGCAAAGCATAAATACGCCAGATAGAGAAAGAATTGGTGGTCATATTTAGAGTCAGGAAGTTCCACCAATACCTTTATGGATGAAAATTCATAATAATCACAGACCAAAGACCCCTACTTGGTCTACTTAAAGAAGACAAGACAGTGATGCCCATAGTTTCAGACTGCATTCAGCGGTAGGCTCAAATACTAAGTGCTAAAAAGTAAAATTTAGAGCACCATCCAAGAGGCCAAGTAGTGAATGCAAATGCATTGATCCCCTTACCATTAACAGATACATGGGAGGTACCACCAGCGGTGCAAGAGCCTATAACGATATTAAAATTTTCGAGAAACACTCCCAACTAACAATATCAGACTTCAGATGCATTTTCCATGGAAGCAGGAAAATGTCTCTGATTTATCAATTCAAACGTCATAACTCATAGCAACTGCTTCAGGAAAGGTAACTGGTGTCCTTGTGATGTACTTCTAGCCCTTACCTGCTCAGTTACCCGAGAACCAATCAGCTTCACGTGCATATAACTCCTTGACTCCGGATCGTCCGCACATTACAGGAACCCATAGATACAAAGGGTTCATAATATGTTTTCAATAATTTGCTGTGAAATGATGCAACCTCCCGGTAAATCCTTGTTTTTAACAAGCAATTCTTTCTCCTTCCAGTCCACAGTTTGTAAAAACATAGAAAATTTTAAAATACGGTTTTTAATTGCCTCCTTATGTCAGGGGCCTTGAGAGACTTTATCAAATGCCTTTTGGAAATCCAAATATTGCTGCAGGGTCCAAAATATGGCAAACTTATGTCACTCTCTCTTTCTCTCACTCCTGAGAAGTAATCAAACTTCAGGAGACAGTTAGTTGTTTTATTCCACCAGTTGCTATCAGCAAATGTTTTTAACCATCAACTGAAACTTTTCAATTAGTATGCAACTGCCCCATTTCTTCCATCAAGAATTTAAAGAATCTGGAAATAAAGAGATCAGAGAACAGATCGTCTTGAGAAGCAAACCGGACATAAATAAGATTTTCTCACATTTGGAGAAGAATGGATTTATTAGGTAGAGTCAGCATGGTAGGAGTGTTCTTGTCTCAAACTTCATTGAAAATTTTGAGGAATTTGGAAGGGTTTTTTTTTCTGCTGGTGGTGTGTCATCAGCGGTGTTCCACAAGGATCAGTGCTGGAATGTGTGTTTATAACATATTTATAAAACTTTTTCCGGTAAAAAATGCAGGTACTCTGATTAATTAATAAGTTTGCAGATGGCATGAAAATTGGTGGAGCCATGCAAAGTGAGGAAGGTTATCACCAGATACATTTTGAGAGGTCAAATGCAAGTGTAAAGTAAATCCTAAATGGCAGGACCCTTAGGAGCTCTGAAATACAGAAAAATCTTACAGTCCAATTCCACAGTCCCCAAAGTAGTAACGTAAGAAGATAAAGGGTGGTGGTGGAGGGTTGTTTTTCAGACTGGAGGCCTGTGACCAATGGAGTGCCATAAGGATCGGTGCTGGGTCCATTACTTTTCATCATTTACATAAATGATTTGGATGTGAGCATAAGAGGTACAGTTAGTAAATTTGCTGATGACACCAAAATTGGAGGTGTAGTGGACAGCAAAGAAGGTTACCACAGATTACAATGGGATCTTGATCAGATGGGCCAATGGGCTGAGAAGTGGCAGATGGAGTTTAATTTAGATAAATGTGAGGTGCTGCATTTTGGGAAAGCAAATCTTAGCAGGACTTATACACTTAATGGTAAGGTCCGAGGGAGTGTTGCTGAACAAAGAGACCTTGGAGTGCAGGTTCATAGCTCCTTGAAAGTGGTGTTGCAGGTAGATAGGATAGTGAAGAAGACGTTTGGTATGCTTTCCTTTATTGGTCAGAGTACTGAGTTCAAGAGTTGGGAGGTCATGTTGCGGCTGTACAGGACATTGGTTAGGCCACTGTTAGAATATTGTGTGCAATTCTGGTCTCCTTCCTATCAGAAAGATGTGAAACTTGAAAGGGTTCAGAAAAGATTTACAAGGATGTTGTCAGTGTTGGAGGATTTGAGCTATAGGGAGAGGTTGAATAGGCTAAGGCTGTTTTCCCTGGAGTGTCAGAGGCTGAGAGGTGACCTTATAGAGGTTTATAAAATGATGAGGGACATGGATAGGACAAATAGACAAAGTCTTTTCTTTGGGGTGGGGGAGTCCAGAACTAGAGGGCATAGGTCTCTTTTATATCTTTCCCCTCTCACCCTAAACCTATGGGGCAACTTTTTTACTCAGAGGGTGGTACGTGTATGGAATGAGCTGCCAGAGGAAGTGGTGGAGGCTAGTACAATTGTAATATTTAAAAGAAATCTGGATGGGTATATGAATAGGAACGGTTTGGAGGGATATGGGCCAGGTGCTGGCAGATGGGACTAGACTCGGTTCGGATATCTGGTCAGCATGGACAAGTTGGACCGAAGGGTCTGTTTCTGTGCTGTATATCTCTATTACTCTAATATGGTAAAGGAGACATAGGGCATGCTTGCCTTCATTGGTGAGACAATGAGTATAAAAGTTGGCTAGTACTGTTGGCAAGATTTTAATTAGGCCATATTTGGAGGATTGCGTGCAGTTCTGGTGACCACACCATAAGAAGGATGTGGAGAAAGTGCAAAAGATGTTTACCAGGATGTTGCCTTGAGTATATCAGCTATAAAGAAAAGTTGAAAAAACTTGGATTGTTTTTGCTAGAGTGAGGGGTGGCTTGATAGAAATATAAAATTGTGATGCATGGATAGGGTGGAAACGTCAAATACCAGGGGATTTAGGCTTAAGGTGAGAGGAGAAAAGTTTAAAGGGGATGTGCGAGGAAAGTACTTTTTACGGAGGGGGTGGTAGGTGCCTGGAACGTACTGCCAGGGAAAGTGGTAGATATGCTAGCAACGTCTAAGACACATTTAGTCAGACACGTGAACAGTCAGGGAATAGTGGGACACAGACCATTTGCTGGTGGATTGGATTAGTTCAGAATGGAATCATGGCTGACACAAACATGGTGGGCTGAAGGGCCTGTTCCGGTGCTGTGCAGTTCCATGCTCTATCTGAATGTCTATATATTGAGAGAGGTGAACGTGCAACTGAATGTCCCTGTTGACCAGTGACTGAAGCCAAGCATGTAAGCGCTGCAGGCAGTCAAGACAAATGTTACCTTCATAGCAAGAGAATTTGAGTTCAAGAGCAGGAATGCCTTCCTGCAATTATACAGGGAACTAGTGAGACCACACTTGGAATATTGTGTGCAGCTTTGGGTCTCCTTATGAGGTATTCTTTTTTTGCTATATTGCAAGTGCAGCAAAAGGTTTACCAGACTGATTCTTGGGTGAGACAGGATTGATATGCGAGGAGAGGTTGAATTGTTAATGATCATATTCAGTGGTATCCAGAAGAGAGTGAGTGATGGATCTCAAACCTATAAAATTCTAACTAGATTAGACAGGGTAGGTGTAACATGTTCACAATGATGAGTGAGTCAAGAAGCAGGGGTGACTGTCTAAGACGGAGGTAGACCAGAGATGAGGAGAATTTCTTCACTCGGAAAGGCACAAGCCTGTGGATTTCGCTACCACAAAGCAGTCGAGGCCAAAATATTATATGATTTCAAGATCACTTGGGTTAAAAGGGATCAAACTGTATGGGGAAAAAGTAAGAAAAGACTTCCAATAATTGGGTCCTTAAACACTACTAAGCAACTGGGTCACCCAGAGGAATTGGAGTTGATTTCCAGAGGCGGAAGCAACTATGTTAAACTTAAATAATTAGAAGGAAAGGAGGGCAGTGCTACTGGAATAGATGGGTGAAGGGGTTTTGCAGCAAAGACAGCGCAGGAACAATGACATATGTTTAAGAAAATAATTTATGGTTCACATCAAATACATATCCCAGTTTGGAAGGAGGATTCTTGAAAGACGATAAACCAACAATGGCTAGCCAGGCAAGATAAGGATAGCATCAGACTGAAGGGAAAAAAAACAAAATGTGGAAAAGAGTAAGCGGGCGGCACAGTGGCACAGTAGTTAGCACTGCTGCCTCACAGCGCCAGAGACCTGGGTTCAATTCCCGCCTCAGGCGACTCTCTGTGTGGAGTTTGCACATTCTGCGTGGGTTTCCTCCGGGTGCTCCGGTTTCCTCCCGCAGTCCAAAAATGTGCAGGTTAGGTGAATTGGCCAAATTAAATTGCCCGTAGTGTTAGATGAAGGGGTAAATGTAGGGGAATGGGTCTGGGTTGCACTTCGGCGAGTCGGTGTGGACTTTTGGGCCGAAGGGCCTGTTTCCACACTGTAAGTAATCTAATCTAATCTAAATTAGTAGTAAAACAGAGGATTGGGAAAATTGGAAACCATCAAAAGGGGATGAAACAAAAAGAGGAAATCCTGAAAGACTCCTTTATCCCTACTCTCTGCCTTCTACCAGTCAGTCAATCCTCTTTCCACACAAGTACCTTGCCCCCAACACCAGAGCCCTAATCTTATTTAGCAGCATCGTCTCTGGCACCTTGTCAAAGGCCTTTTGGAAATCCAAATAGATCATGTCCACTGACATTCCTTTGTCAAACTTTCTTGTCACCACCTCAAAAGAAATCTTATAGATTTGTCAGGCATGACCTCTCAAAGGCTGTGCTGATTTAGTTTTATTTTACCATGTACTACCAAGTTCTCCGCGATATCTCACATTTAATAGTGAACTCTAAAATCTTACCAACATCAGGCTAACTTTTGCCCCCCTCCCTTCTTAAACAGGCATGTTACATTGACCACTTTCCAGTACTCTGGGACCCAACCTGACTCTAGTGATTTCTGAAAGACTACCACCAATACCTCCACAATCTCAACTATCTCTTTCAGAAATCTAGGATGTAAGCCCATCTAGGTGTTATCCACCTTCAGATTTTTCAGTTTTTCCAGCACCTTCTCCTTAGTAATGGCTTCTATTCTCACCTCTGCCCCTGACTCACAAAGTTCTGGTGTGCTGCTGATGTATTCCACAGTGGGGGAAAAAAAACTGATACAAGCACCTGTACAGTTTTTCCACCATTTCTTTGTTCCCCATTACTACTTCTCCAGCCTCATTTTCCAGTGGTCCCATGTCCATTCTGATCTTTTTTCTAGATATCCAAAACACTTCTGCAATTTCCGTTCATACTACTAACTAGCTTACTCTCACATTTCATTTTCTCCCCGATTTATTGCTTTTTATTACTATCCTCTCCTGGTTTTTAAAGGCTTACCAATCTTCTGGCTTCCTATTAATTTTCACCACAGTCTATACTTTTGCCTTCATGTTGTCCCTGACTTCCCTCATCAGCCATGGTTGCCTCTTCCTCCCCTTATGCTTCTTCTCTTTTGGGAAGAATTTCTGCTGTGTTGCCCAAATTACTCCCAGAAACCCCTGCCACTGCTCTCCAACCTCTTCCCTGCTCAGCTCCTTTTCCAAAAAAGCTCTGGGCAGCTCCTCCCTCATATCTTTCGGTTACTTTTATTTAATTGAATCAGATATAACATAAAAATCTTCTCCTCTCAAACTGCAGGCTGAATTCTGTCATTTTATAGCCATTGTTCCCTTGGGGCTCCGTCACAATCAGTTCCCTAATCAAGTCTGCCTCATTACACATCACTAAAACCAAACTGTCTGTTCCATAGTGAACCTACCACAAGCTGCCCCAGAAAAAATAAATCTCGGACAGTCCACTAATTCCTTTGCTTGAGACAAAATCATTGAAATGATACAGCACAAAATGAGGCCATTGGCCCATCGAGTCCATGCTAACCCAAGACACTCAGATGGCATTTCTACTTCCATCTTTCTTGACACAGCCCATAGCACTGCAGTTTATAACATTTAAGATGAAGATTCAAAGAGCATAGGGTCTCTAGAGCCGACCAGGGAGAAGGCAATTCTGGATCTGGTATTGTGTAACGAACCAGAATTGGTCAGAGACCTCGAAGTGAAGGAGCCATTGGGAAGTAGTGACCATAATACATTCAGCTTCAATCTGCAATTCGAGAGGGAGAGGGTACAGTCGGAAGTGACAGTACTTCTGTTGAATAAAGGGAAGTATGGAGCTATGAGGGAGGAGCTGGCCAAAGTTCAATGGTGCAATACCTTAGCAGGGATGACCGTGGATGAACAATGGCGGATATTTCTGTGTATAATGCAGAAGTTGCAGGATCAGTTCATTCCTAAAAGGAAGAAAGAGCCCAGGAGGAGGCATGGGTGGCCGTGGCTGACGAGGGAAGTTAAGAAACATATAAAGTTAAAAGAGAAAAAGTATAACATAGCAAAGATAAGTGGGAAAACTGAGGACTGGGAAGCTTTTAAAGAGCAACAGAGGATTACTAAGAAGGAAATACGCAGAGGAAAAATGAGGTACGAAGGTAAATTGGCCAATAATATAAAGGAGGATAGTAAGAGCTTTTTTAGGTATGTGCAAGGCAAAAAAATGGTTAGGACTAAAATTGGGTCCTTGAAGACAGAAACAGGGGAATATATTACGGGGAACAAAGAAATGGCAGAAGAATTAAATGGGTACTTCAGATCTGTATTCACTGGGGAAGACACAAGCAATCTCCCTGAGGTAACAGTGGCTGAAGGACCTGAACTGAAGGGAATTTATACTTGCCAGGATTTGGTGTTGGAGAGACTGTTAGGTCTGAAGGTTGATAAGTCTCCGGGGCCTGATGGTCTGCATCCCAGGGTACTAATGTTATACCACTTTTTAAGAAAGGTGGGAGAGAGAAAGCAGGAAATTATAGACCAGTTAGTTTGACCTCAGTGGTGGGAAAGATGCTGGAGTCTATTATAAAGGATGAAATTACTGCACATCTGGATAGTAGTAACAGGATAGGACAGAGTCAGCATGGATTTATGAAGGGGAAATATGCTTGACTAATCATCTTGAATTTTTTGAGGATGTAACTCTGAAGATGGAAGAGGGAGATCCAGTAGATGTAGTGTATCTGGATTTTCAGAAAGCTTTTGATAAAGTCCCACACAGGAGGTTAGTGAGTAAAATTGGGGCGCATGGTATTGGGGACAAAGTACTAGATTGGATTGAAAATTGGTTGGCTGATAGGAAACAAAGGGGAGTGATAAACGGCTCCATTTCAGAATGGCAGGCAGTGACCAGTGGGGTACCACAGGGATCCGTGCTGGGACGGCAGATTTTTACAATATATGTTAATGATATAGAAGATGGTATGAGCAATAACATTAGCAAATTTGCTGATGATACAAAGCTGGGTGGCAGGGTGAAATGTGATGAGGATGTTAGGAGATTACAGGGTGACCTGGACAAGTTAGGTGAGTGGGCAGATGCATGGCAGATGCAGTTTAATGTGGATAAATGTATGGTTATCCACTTTGGTGGCAAGAACAGGAAGGCAGATTACTACCTCAATGGAATCAATTTAGGTAAAGGGGCAGTACAGAGAGATCTGGGTGTTCTTGTACACCAGTCAATGAAGGCAAGCATGCAGGTACAGCAGGTAGTGAAGAAGGCTAATAGCATGCTGGCCTTCATAACAAGAGGAATTGAGTATAGAAACAAAGAGGTGCTTCTGCAGCTGTACAGGGCCCTGCTGAGTCCACACCTGGAGTACTGCATGCAGTTCTGGTCTCCAAATTTGAGGAAAGACATTCTGGCTATTGAGGGAGTGCAACGTAGGTTCACGAGGTCAATTCCTGGAATGGTAGGATTACCTTACACTGAAAGACTGAAGCGACTGGGATTGTATACCCTTGAGTTTAGAAGACTGAGAGGGGATCTGATTGAGACGTATAAGATTATGAAAGGATTGGACACTCTGGCAGCAGGAAACATGTTTCTGCTCATGGGTGAGTGCCGAACCAGAGGACATAGCTTAAAAATACGGGGTAGACCATTTAGAACAGAGATGAGGAGAAACCTCTTCACCCAGAGAGTGGTGGCTGTGCGGAATGCTCTGCCCCAGAGGGCAGTGGAGGCCCAGTCTCTGGATTCATTTAAGAAAGAGTTGAATAGAGCTCTCAAAGATAGTGGAATCAAGGGTTATGGAGATAAGGCAGGAACAGGATACTGATTAGGAATGATCAGCCATGATCATGTTGAATGGCGGCGCAGGCTCGAAGGGCTGAATGGCCTACTCCTGCACCTATTGTCTATTGTCGACCTCCACCACTAATTCAAACAGCAAATTCCAAACACCCGCCACCCTCTGCATAAAAATATTTTTTGTCATATCCCCTCAAAGGCTTCTGCTACCTAACTTGAAAACACAACCCCTGGGGTTTGAACTCTCTGTCAAGAGAAACCAGGTTTCTCCGGTCTGCTCTGTCGCTACCCCTTGTTCCGACACGGGGTAAACCCTCCTACTTAATTTAAAACCAGCAACACAGAAAAGATTTATCCCATTCAATAATCTGAAAAAATTCGAATGGCCAAGAACTATTTAAAATAAAAATTAACAACTTTATTTCTTAAAGTATAACAGAGAATAATTAACTAACAACTATGTACAAGTCCTTACTCTAATCTATCTTTTACCCTCCCTTCTATAATGCTAGTCCAATAAAACTCCCAATTAAGATTAACAACACAACACTTCTTATCTCAAAACCAGGCAGCTTTTGGTTCTTCTATTTAGATCTTCCTGTGTCTTTTTGTCTTCTTAGGGATTCTGCTTCACAGGTTACTGATCAATAAAGGTACTTTTAAGAGAGCTTTTTTTTCAGGCAGTCTGTTATCCGCTAGGTCCTGGCAGTTCTCCTCCCAACTGTTCAATTTTCCCCCAGTCTTATACCCAAGAGCATAGGATTGTGTCATTGGCTTTTAAGATTGTCAATATACTCAATACAAACTTGATTGGTCATTGGTATTTTTTGGGGGCATAATTTAAACAGATTGGTCTAATTCGATTCTGTTTTTGTCATTTCCAGGCAACCAACTACACCAGCAGCTGGAGCCCATGTTATATCGTTTGTTATTGAAAACACTTGGCTTTATCACTGCTAGCTTTTAACTCTCTCAAAAGGGATAGTTCATTCACATCTTCATAACACACTCACTATCTTGTACACCTCAATCAGGTCACCCCTCAGCCTCCACTGTTCCAAGAAAACAACCCCAACCTCTCCAATCTCTCCTCCATAACTACAATTCTCCAGACCCAACAACATTCTAATAAATCTTGTCTGCACGTTCTCTAGAGCAATTACGACCTTTCTGTAATGTGGTGACCAAAACTGTACACAATAGAACTGTTTGGCCTCACCAGCATCTTTTACAGTTTCATCATATATCCCTAATTTTGTATTCTATACTTCTGCCAACAAAGGACAGCATTCCATATCCCTTCTTTACAATCTTATTTATCAGTACTGCTACTTTCAGAGAGATGTGCACTTACATGACAAGATCTCTCTCTTCATCCACCCTGTCAGCATATTCCTGTTTTATTATGTTTCCCCTTTACTGATTGATCTCCCAAAATGCATAGAAAATAACATTTTATCAGAGTTGAATCCCATCTGCTAATTTCCTGCCCAATCTATCAGTATCATTTTGGAGCTTACAGCGATCCTCTATGCTAACCATTACATGGCCAATTTTTATGTTGTCTGCAAATTTCCCAATTGTACCCCCAAGTTCAAGACCAAATCATTAATGTATAAAACAAACAGGAGAGTTCCCAACGCCAAGCTCTGTGATACACCACCTGAAACAGCTTTCGATTCACAAGGGCAACCATCAACCATTACCCTTTGTTTACTATTACTAATCAACCATTACCCTTTGTTTACTGTTACTTTGGATCCAATTCAACACATTACCCTGTATCCAATAGGTTTTGACCAGTCTGCCATGTGGGACCTTGTCAAATGCCTTACTAAAATTTATGTAGATAAGATCCACGGCACTCCCATCATTGAATTTTTTGAGAACATAACAAGGAGGATCAAATCTGTAAGGCATGGCATACCCTTAACAAAACAATGCTGTTATGCCTGAATAGTCCACACCTTTCTAGGTTACAATTTAACCACCAATGAAGTGAGACGGATTTGCCTATAATTGTTTGGAATTTCCTTTGTACCCTTTTAAAAATGGAACCATATTTGCATTCCTCCAGTCCTCCAGCACCTCACCTGTGTCCAGTGAAGACCGAAAAATAATCCTCAGAACATCTGTTTCCTCCCAACCTCCTTTCAGATCTGAGGGAACACTTTCAAGAATTCCAACTACTCTACCCTCCCTCATTCCAATTATTTTGTCCAATATTTCACACTGCTCCAATTGGATTGCTCTATAGATTAAAAATTCATTTTAAATTCTTACCATATCCTCTGCATCTTCACAACAAGTTCCCTTCATCTTTGATAGGTCTCACTTTTTCGTCAACATTTTTTTGCTCTTTATATACTAGTAAAAGATCTTTGGGTTTCCTTTATCTTGCTTGCTAATATACGCTCTCTTTGATCTCCTTATTTCTGTTTTTTTTTACTCGATTCCTGTACTTTCTATGCTCCTGTAGACCATCTGCAGTGTTGAGTTTTCTGCAACTATAATAAGTTTTGTTTTTCTATTTAATCTTCCTCTTAAGGCAACCATGGGACTCTAGATTTGGCAGTACCATTCTTATTTTTGAAGAGGATATATCTGCTTGTGCCCTAAAGATCTCACTTGTTTGTGCCTCCCACTGGTTTATCACTGTTAGAAACGAGTTTAATAAAATTAGACGAGACCACCAAAACTGGAAACAAGACAATTTATTCTACGATCTTGCAAGAAAGGGCATCAAATGCAGAAGCAAATGGGCAATGAGCATTCAAACTAGTACATAGTTATACTTTTGAGCTGCGTGAGGTCACCTCTTCTGACTCCTACATTACCCAATCAACTTTATTCTCTGACTAATTTGCAATCCGCTCTTATTATTCCCCCCCCCCCCTTCTCCAAGTTGGCGACCCTTCCCTCTGTAAGTGCTGACATAAGGGAGATTTTGCTAAACTTGGATCTTGATGTTCCTTTCACTTTATCTGTTTGTTTGTAACATCTTCCATTGTTCATAGGTACATTCAATTCCTGAATATTTTAACAATGTGTCTTTTCTTGCCTAGTTTATGTGTTTCAGCTAACTCAGCTATTTTGCTGAGACTAAATTATTTAAACTATCATGATGAAAGAAATTATTTACTAGAATAATTATGCACTAAAGTTAGTACCCAATTATCCACAATTATATACATTTCCCTAGTGCTTGCTGATTTAATCATTGTCTGCAGCTGTCCTTTACACTCAACTTATCAGCACTATACTTTAGCTTATTATCACTACCTTTTTGCTATATCTGCAAAAACAACACACTTCCCCATTTCTTACACCACTGATTTATCCTTTAGCAGTCCTGTCCAGTCCACTTTAGCCTAATCGCTCCTCAGTTTTGAAAGATTTGCCTCCTCCACACCCAACCAATTTAAAACTTCTACTCTTGATTTATCGCTGTTCTTTTCCATAATAATACTAAATCTAACCAGATTGTAGTTACTATCCTTGACATGGTCGACCACTGGCACATCACCCATATCCTCATTTCACAAAACTAAACCCAGAATTGCATCTCCTCTCATTGGGTTTGTCATTTTTTAAAATTCCTGGACATGGTATGTGAATTTTTCACCCTCAATGCCCCTTAAATTGTTTGAAATTTGGGATAGTTAAAGTCTCCTACTATTATTGCCCTCTTATTCCTACTGGCAGAAATTGTCTATAACCCCTATGTTCTTCTATCTCCCTCTAACTACACGGTCTGTGTGGAGTTTGCACATTCTCCCCGTGTCTGCGTGGGTTTCCTCTAGGTGCGCCGGTTTCCTCCCACAGTCCAAAGATGTGCAGGTTAGGTGAACTGGCCATTCTAAATTGCCTGTAGTGTTAGGTGAAGGGGTAAATGTAAGGAAATGAGTCTGGGTGGGTTGCTCATCAGAGGGTCGGTGTGGACTTGTTGGGCCAAAGGGCAATCTAATCTAAAAAGACCCGCAAGGATATTTGCCCCAGCTCTACTCAGGTGCAACCCAGAAGGCTTGTATAGGTCATAACAGTCCCAATGCCTCAAGAATTTAACCTCCATTTCTCCAGCCACATTCATCTGATCAATCCTCATTTCTTCTGTCTGTAGCACATGGCACTGAAACTAATCCTGAACGAACTACATTTGAGGTCCTACATTTTAATTTGTCACCTAATTCCTTTATTGAGCTTTCAGGTCCTTATCCCTTTGTTTACCTATGTCGTTGCTAACCTATGTCATTGCTAACTATGTGCACCATGACCACTATTCACCCTCTCACTCCCAGAATGTCCTGCAGCCACTCAGTGACCTCCATGACCCTGGTGCCAGAGAGGCAATGTGCCATTTTGGATTAATGTCTGCACCTGAAGAACACTTGCCTGACCCTTTACAATTTAATCCCCTATCACTATAGACCTGCCGCTCATTTTCCTCCCCTTCTTTGCAGCAGAACCTCCAGTGGAGCCATGAACTTGGCTAATGCTGCTTTCCCTTGAGTGACTACTCCCCCAACCCCAATCCTCACACAATAACCAAAGCAGTTTGACAGGGAAATGAGAACCATCAGGAACGCTTACACTTCCATCCTGATGCTTTCATTTTGCCTGATGGTCACCCATTTAATTTCTGCCAGATTTATTCTCACTTTTAGTGTGACCACCTCATTTAAACATACTATCCACAGCATTTTCAGCATCACAGATGCTCCACAGTGAGTCTACCTGCTACTCCAGCTCAGAAAAGCGGTTAGCCGATAGATCTGGCTATACACAGTCTTGCATCCATCGTCATCAGGGACACAAAGCATTGTAATGAAGCTGGGTAGAAATAATAGTGAGTTGAAAAGAATGTACATCCCCTATTCAGCTGGTTGCTGTTTTGATAACATTTCAATTGATTTAAACCAAACACTCAGCCCCTCAAAGCCAACTGAATTTAAAATTTGATGATGTTGACAGCCTGAAACCAATCCAACCATAAGAATTTCAGGTGTAATCAGGGGTATAATTGGGTGGGTGGAAGAGAGCAACTGCTATTGAAAGAGAACCAGCAGCTTTGAACAGCTCTGAAAGAAAGCATGCTCTATTAAAAAGGTACCAAGGAACTTTATACAAAGGTACTCACAATAAAAAGAAATCATAGGCAGCCCAGTGAGAAGAGAGCAGATTTGGAAGACCGAAGGAAGACAGCATAAGAGACTGTATGGACTTTCAGAGGTTAAGTTAATTTTAATAGTTTAATAGTTGTTATTGGATTAGCATTTTAATAGAGTTGGGGTTAGATAGTGTTTTTTAAGAAAAAAAGTGGCTTGGGTTTGTTAACAGGTTTTGTTCAGTGTTCACTGTTAGAGTTAGGAAAATAGGAAAATTAACCTGTTATTTTTCTTTAAACAGTGGAAATCAGGGGTTTACTTTCACTCCCTCATATTTTTAACAGATTACAGGTGAGGTGAACTTCTCTGATGTTTTAGTTTTACTTTGCAGAGGGGTTCAACCTCCATGTTGTAACACATTATCCTGGACAAGCCCTCATTAAAGTAGGGAGGCTACAGAAAGATTTAGACAGGTTAGGAGTGGACAAAAGTGGCAGATAAAATATAACGTGGAAAAGTGTGAGGTCATGCAGTTTGGTCAGAAGAATAAAGGCTGGAACTATTTTCGAAATGGGGAGAAAATTCAAAACTCTGAAGTGCAAAGGGACTTGGGAGTCCTAGTACAAGTTTCTCAAGGTAAATTTGCAGGTTGTGTTGGTAGTTAAGAAGGCAAATACAATGTTGTCATTCTTCTCGAGAACTAGAATATAAAAGCATGGATGTACTTCTGGGTTTACAAGGATCTGGTCAGATACATGTAGAGTATTGTGAGCAATTTTGGGCCCCATACCTCAAAAGATCTATTGACCCTGGAGCGAGTCCAGAGGAGTTTCATGAGAATGATCCCAGGAGTGAAAGGCTTAACATATATGGAATGTTTATTATGCTGGGACAATACTCAATAGAGGTTACAAGGATGAGGCGAGACCAGATTGAAACTTATAGAATACTGAATGGTCTTTACAGAATGGACATTGAGAAGATCCTTCCATTGACTAAAGAGATGAGGTCCCATGGGCATGACCTCAGAGTAAAGAGAAGACCTTTTCAGAATGGAGGAAAGGAGAAATGTTTTTAGCCTGAGTAGTGGATCTGTGGAATTCATTGCTACAGAAGGTTGTAGAGACTAGCTCATTCTGTATATGCAAAACAGAGATAGTTAAGTTCTTAATTGCCAAAGGGATCAGAGGTTATGGGGAGAAAGCAGGAAAATGAGGATGATTGAACGGCAAAGCAGACTCGGTTGGACAAATGGCCTAATTTTCGCTCCTACGTCTTATGGTCTTATTTGGATTTTCAGAAGGGGTTTAATAAGGTTCTACAATTGGACTAATTACTAAGATGGTGTCTATTAGCATGGATAAAAGATTAGCTAACAGAAGATAGTTGAGGTATGGAGTTAATTTTAGTATGGCAACCTGTGGATCACAGATCAGTGGCAGGGCCACAATTTTTTTTAATAAATCAATTTGGAGGTTAGTGTCACTGGCTAGGCCAGCATTTATTGCCCTCATACAGAATGCTAACGACATTGCTGTATTTCTGGATTTACATAGAGGTCAGCCCAGGTTAAGGGCTGTAGATGACACAAGAGGAGACTGCAGAGAGATATAGATAGTTTAACTGGGATGAGAATAGTTAGATGCTTGCATTTGACCAGTCCAAATGCAATGGTCCAGAGGGCCTTGTGCTGTGCTGTAGACCTCTATAATTCCGATTACTTAATTCATGCCTTTTCCAAAGACCTTTAAACAACTTGTTAACTCTACTCACCTACTTAACAGAGTGTTCCTTAAAATGTCTTTATTAGCTTGTAGGATGCCTTCCTGGTAACTGTACAACCTTCTGTCACTAGAGTCACTAACTTCTAAGCATATCACTCATGCTACAAACAACACTCCTCTACTGAGAGGTTCAAGTCCGCATATGCCCTACCAATTATCTCCCGGGTGGCTTGCTGTTGACCTGTCTATAGTCACATTATTTCTTGGAAATTCTGTTTTTCTTTGCTGTTAGAAATGACATTCTGACCTTAATAAAACCACTTCAAACCTTTACAAAACTAAAATCTATTCTCCTCCACTTTGGAACCAGAGTTCTAAATAACAAGAATATACTATGAATATTTGACTTCAAAAGGCAGCTCATCAGTTTCACCGTACTTCAGGATAGATCTTGCAAAAATGCTCAAGGCCCGAGAATAAAGAGTACCCCAAGAACAAACAATTTGAACACTTGGAATGCCAGTTATACAAACACCGATCTGGAAAACAGTTTCAATCTCCATCACTGTGGAATGACTTTGTTACACTGTACCAACTTCTGATTTCTTTGCTTGGTTAGAGTTACTTTCATAACACATGAAAGTAACTTTTTTGAACCATAGAATAGCTTGCTTTTTTAAATAAGATGCACCATCAGGCATACACTGGTTCTTACTGTTAAGAATCATGGAATTCATTGTCAACCAACCCCTTAAAAAGATTCCTTCATTTACTTCATGAGGTTGAATTGGTTAATAACCACAAACAGGTGGTTTACTTGCTATTGTTTAGTTAGATGTGTACAAAGTTGGTACTGTTAAAACAAATGAAGACTATTTGTACAAATGTTAATTCCCAGAGGGAAAAAAACAGTTTAAAACAGTAAAACTTGAAAATTAACATCGGAGAAAGTGAGGACTGCAGATGCTGGAGATCAGAGCTTAAAAATGTGTTGCTGGAAAAGCGCAGCAGGTCAGGCAGCAAAGGAACAGGAGAATCGATTTTCGGGCATAAGCCCTTCTTCAGGAATGAGGAGGGTGTGCCAAGCAGGCTAAGATAAAAGGTAGGGAGGAGGGACTTGGGGGAGGGGTGTTGGGAATACGATAGGTGGAAGGAGGTTAAGGTAAGGGTGATAGGCCGGAGAAGGGGTGGGGGCGGAGAGGTCGGGAAGAAGATTGCAGGTCAAGAAGGCGGTGCTCAGTCTGAGGGTTGGGACTGAGAAAAGGTGGGGGGAGGGGAAATGAGGAAGCTGGAAAAATCTGCATTCATCCCTTGTGGTTGGAGGGCTCCTAGGCAGAAGATGAGGCGCTCCTCCTCCAGGCATCGTTTTGCCATGGTCTGGCGATGGAGGAGGCAAGGTCCTTGGTGGAGTGGGAGGGGGAGTTAAAGTACACACCTCCTCCCTCACCTCTATCCAAGGCCCCAAAGGAGCTTTCCACATCCATCAAAGTTTTACCTGCACATCCACTAATATCATCTATTGTATCCGTTGCTCCCGATGCGGTCTCCTCTACATTGGGGAGACTGGGCGCCTCCTAGCAGAGCGCTTTAGGGAACATCTCCGAGACACCCGCACCAATCAACCAAATCGCCCAGTGGCTCAACATTTCAACTCCCCCTCCCACTCTGCCGAGGATATGGAGGTGCTGGGCCTCCTCCACCGCCGCTCCCTCACCACCAGACGCCTGGAGGAAGAACGCCTCATCTTCCGCCTCGGAACACTTCAACCCCAGGGCATCAATGTGGATTTCAACAGTTTCCTCATTTCCCCTTCCCCCACCTCATCCTAGCTTCTAACCTCCAGCAACTCGATCCCCTGACCTGTCCGGACTTGTCCGACCTGCCCAGCTCCTTTTCCACCTATCCACTCCACCCTCTCCTCCCTGACCTATCACCTTCATCTCCTTCCCCACTGATCTATTGTACTCTATGCTACTCTCTCCCCACCCCCACCCTCCTCTAGCTTATCTCTCCACGCTTCAGGCTCTCTGCCTTTATTCCTGATGAAGGGCTTTTGCCCGAAACGTCGATTTTGCCTGTCTTCGGATGCTGCCTGAATTGCTGTGCTCTTCCAGCACCACTGATCCAGAAGGGGGAGTTAAAGTGTTCAGCCATGGGGCGGTTGGGTTGGTTGGTGCGGGTGTCCCAGAGGTGTTCTCTGAAACGTTCCGCAAGTAGGCGGCCTGTCTCCCCAATGTATAGGAGGCCACATCGGGTGCAGTAAATGATGTGTGTGGAGGTGCAGGTGAATTTGTGACGGATATGGAAGGATCCCTTGGGGCCTTGGAGGGAAGTGAGGGGGGAGGTGTGGGCGCAAGTTTTGCATTTCTTGCGGTTGCAGGGGAAGGTGCAGGGAGTGGAGGTTGGGTTGGTGGGGGCTGTGGACCTGACAAGGGAGTCGCGGAGGGAGTGGTCTTTCCGGAACGCTGATAGGGGTGGGGAGGTGATCCTAGCTCCTAGCTCTGCCCAGCCACCAGGACAGAACCCCACTGGTCCTCACCTACCACCCCACCAATCTCCAGATACATTGTATCATCCTTCATCATTCGCCACCTCCAAACAGACCCCACCACCAAGGATATATTTCCCTTCCCACCCCTATCAGCGTTCCGGAAAGACCACTCCCTCCGCGACTCCCTCGTCAGATCCACACCCCCCACCAACCCAACCTCCACTCCCGGCACCCTCCCCTGCAACCGCAAGAAATGCAAAACGTGCGCCCACACATCCCCCCTCACTTCCCTCCAAGGCCCCAAGGGATCCTTCCATATCCGTCACAAATTCACCTGCACCTCCACACACATCATTTACTGCATCCGCTGCACATTGGGGAGACAGGCCGCCTACTTGCAGAACGTTTCAGAGAACACCTCTGGGACACCCGCACCAACCAACCCAACTGCCCCGTGGCTGAACACTTTAACTCCCCCTCCCACTCCGCCAAGAACATGTAGGTCCTTGGCCTCCTCCATCGCCAGACCATGGCAACATGACGGCTGGAGGAAGAGCGCCTTATCTTCCGCCTAGGAACCCTCCAACCACAAGGGATGAATGCAGATTTCTCCAGCTTTCTCATTTCCCCTCCCCCCACCTTTTCTCAGTCCCAACCCTCAGACTCAGCACCGCCTTCTTGACCTGCAATCTTCTTCCCGACCTCTCCGCCCCCACCCCCTCTCCGGCCTATCACCCTCACCTTAACCTACTTCCACCTATCGTATTCCCAACGCCCCTCCCCCAAGTCCCTCCTCCCTACCTTTTATCTTAGCCTGCTTGGCACTCCCTCCTCATTCCTGAAGGGCTTATGCCCGAAACGTCGATTCTTCAATTACCATTGGAGCACCTGTTCTGAGATGAGTCAAATTCGGACAGTCTGTTCTGCTATAACATGGTAGTTTCATTCTCATGCAGCCCCGTGTTATAAGAAAATCGTGTTAATAGCAGCACCATTTAAACTAATGGGGCCAGAATTGTTTTATAACCAATACACGCTTTAAAGGTTTGTACTGTAGAAACAGTGTTCCCAATTCGTCAATAATGCTATAGCGAATTCGTATTAACAAAGTGTTATAGCAGAACAAACTATGTATCATTCACAAGTTTTACTTAGGTTCTTTTGAGGCTGCCATTTGTCAGCCCAAACTTGGACACTGTCAAGGTCTTACTGCAAGTGACCAGAGATTGTCTCACTAAGGAGGTGCAAAATATTGAGTATTGTCTAACTATCAGCAAAGATTTCAAACTTGTCCTTATGATGGAGAAAAGATCATTGATGATGGAGCTAAAGATGATGGGCCTAGAACACTCATCTTTGGAACTACAGAGATTGCCAAAGATTAATCAGTTCTTTCTTAGGCTAAGATACAAACTGTTAACATTAAGGAATGTGGCAAATTGACCTATTAAAAACAGTTAAGACTTTTAATTTAGAATGTTATTGATTGTCTGGACAGCAGTCAAACCTGTGCAGAGTTTTCAGCATAAATTGTTCGACCAAAGAAAACAAATCCAACATGCCTTAACAGCTACCACCCAGTAGCTCTGATCTCCATAATCATGAAGTGCTTCAAGAGGCTGGTCATGGCCCACATAGAACATAGAACATAGAAGAATACAGCGCAGTACAGGCCCTTCGGCCCTCGATGTTGCGCCAATCCAAGCCCACCTAACCTACACTAGCCCACTATCCTCCATATGCCAATCCAATGCCCGCTTAAATGCCCATAATGAGGGAGAGTCCACCACTGCTACTGGCAGGGCATTCCATGAACTCACGAACATAATCCCTTGATCCCCAGCAATTTGCCTACCTGCAAAACAGGTCCAGAGCAGATGCCATTCCCTCGACCTACGCTCATCCCAAGAACCTCTGGATAACAAGGACAGACTCATTGACTTCTGCTCCACCTTCAACACCATTATCCCTACCAAACTATTCTCAAACCAGAGACCTAGGTCTCGGCTCTGCCCTCTGCAAATGGATCCTCAGCTTCCTGACCCACAGACCACAGTGAAGATAATTTTCAACACTGGCTCCCCGCCAAGGATGCGTTCTCAGCCCCCTACTGCACATGCATAACAGTGTAGCCAAATTCTATACAAACACCATTTACACATTTACTAATGACACCACCTCAGCAGGATGGATATCAAAACAGTGAGTCAGAAAACAAAGGAGAGAGTGCTTGGTATTGTGGTGCAAATGATAACAATCTCTCTCTCAAAGTTGGCAAAACAAAAGAATTGGTCAGACTTCATAAAGGAAAGAAAGGACACACCTCTATCTACATCAATGGAGCTGAGGTGGAGAGGATCAGGAGTGTCAAGTTCTAAGGAGTGACAATCAACCACCTGTCCTATACCTCTCATACCGATGCTATGGTCAAGAAGGCACAACAACGCCTCTTCTTCCTCAGGCAGCTTAGGAAACTCTGCATATACATAAAGACAATCTCCAACTATTATAGATGCACCATAGAAACAATTCTAGCTGGCCTGGATAATGGCCTGGTATGGCAACTGCTCTGGCTGGGACTGTGAAACTGCAGAAAGTAAAGTACACAGCCCAAACCATCATGGAAGCCAACCTCCCATCCATGAACTCCATTTATACTTTTCATTGCTATGGAAAGGCTACCAAAGACCCCTCCCATCCCAGTAATGCTCTCTTCCAAACTCTTCCGTCAGGCAGAAGATACAGAATCTTGAACACACTCAATATGTTTAAGAACAGCTTTTCTGCTGCTCTGAGACTGCTGAATGGACTTCTAACTTCAAATAACGTTGATCTTGCTAATATTGATCTTTCTTTGTGCACCTCTTATACAGCCATAATCTTGTATATCTCGTTCTGTCAAAGCACCCTATGATCTGTATGTCATTGTTCTTTCATAGAGATCATGGCAACCAAAGAACAATACAGCACAGGAACAGGCCCTCCGGCCCTCCAAGCCTGCCCTGATACATTTTGCCCTTCCTAAAACTGTCTTTACTTACAAGATCTACATCTCTCTCCAGCTCATTCTCCTATAACACACAGTTTGCCGACATGATTTGGCTGTAACATAATTGGTGAATTGGGGAACAATTTTTTTAAAACACAAACTCCTGCTGGCAATTACATAATTTTATCTCTGGATACCTTAAGTCCACTGTGGATGTTTACTTCAGCCATCCTCCCACCATTGGTGAGCTTTCTGAGAACATCAGTGCTATTTCTACCTCCTAGCACAACCTCTCTCATTCAACCCATGGACCAGGGTGCAACAGCAGCTTTTAAAGCTTATTATTCAAGATGCACATTCAGGAAGCTGATTGCAGCTACTCAAGGGGATAATGAGAACAATGTTCTTCAATGCTGGAAGAACTTTAACATGAAGTAAGCTACTGACATCACTATGGAGGCCTGGGCTGATTTCAGTGAGGATTGCTGGTATGCAGTTTGGCGGAAGCTTCTTCCAGAATTTCTTCATTATTTTAAAGGCATAGAACTGTCAGAGGAGCTTCCAGCAATCAAAGAAGATTGTGTCACTCTTGCAAAGCAAGTTGGATTTGAAGTGGAGATTGATCTGCTACAACTTGTTGCTGCAGGGCAATATGAAGCTCGAGATGAAGTAGTCCAGGATGCAGTACCACAAGAATTTTCCACTTGTCTTTTGTCTTCTATCCTGAGGGAAGTTGAGAAGCAGTTGCTGCTCTTAGACAATGACTACAACACAGCAAGATAGCAGTTCCTGGCAAAGTTTTTTTTTTAATCTAGCACCCTATGAACAGCTTTTTCATGAGAGAAAGTTGGCAAAGCAGCAAAAACTAGAAGCCTTTAAGCCAACCCCCAAGAATCAATCTGAGGATAACGAACCATAGCCATCCACTTCTGGACTAAATATTTTTGTTGGTCATAACCCTGCACCCAGAACTGCAACTGAAAATAATGATGATGCTGACAATGACCCTCAGCCCCTGTCTTAATAGAGTACTGTAACTCAGCAAACTCAAACACCTTAGTGTGTTACATTTATTGTATTATTTCCTTATAATATATGATTAACATTTACTTAAGAGTATGCTGTCATTTGTTAGGCGAACCACTACTTTTGTTTTGATTTTTTGGTGATTTGCCCCAACTATTTTTTTCCCATAGGCCCTATTTATTCTGTTGCATGATTTCCTCTACTGCAAGGTCACATGAGAATGCAACTACCACGTCATACAGAGCAGATTGTATTCCCTTCCTATTCATGCATTTGTCCAGGGGCCTTTTCAATGCTGCTACAGTATCTGACTCCACCATTTCTTTTAACAGCATGTTCCAGGCACTCACCACTCTGTCTGAAAAACTTGCCTCACACATCTCTTTTAAACTTTTCCCCCTGCACCTTGAACCTGTGTCTCCTAGTAATTGGCTCTCCCACTCGGGGGAAAACCTCATACTTTCCACTCTATCCAGGCCCTTCACAATTTTATAAACTTCTATCAGGTAGCACCTCCAGCATTCTAATGAAAACAAACCCAGTCTATCCAACCTTTGATCAAAGCTAAAATCCCCCATACTAGCCAACATCTCGGTAAATCTTTCTCCAAAGTATCCACATCCTTCTGCCTAGTGTGGTGACCAGAACTATCTACAATATTCCAAGTGTGACCCAACTAAAGTTCTATAAAGCTGCAGCATAACTTGCTTATCCATGTACTCAATGCTGCTTTTGAGTGAAGGCAAGCATGCCATAGGCTTTTTCTTATACCTTACTTACTTGTGCTGCCACCTTCAGTGATGTGGACCTGCACACCCAGATCCCTCTGCATATCATTACTCATAAGGGTTCTGCCATTCACTATATAATTTCCACCTGTACTTGGCCTTCCAAAATAGCATCATCTCACATCTCTCTGGATTAAACTCAGTCTGCAATTGTTTGTGCCCATGCCTCCAACTGATCTATATTCTGCTGTGTCCTCTGACAATCCTCCTCACTATCTGCAATTCTACCAATCTTTTTAACATCCACAAACTTAGTGATTAGACCAGCCACATTTTCTTGAAAATCATTTATGTAGACCATGAACAGCAAAAGTCCCAGCACTGATCCCTGTGGAACACCACTAGTCACAACCCTCCATTCCGAAAAGCACCCTTCCATCACTACCCTGTCTCCGATGACTAAGCCAATTCTGTATCCATGTTGCCAGCTCACCGCTGATATCAAATTACTTAATCTTTTATACCAGTCTGCCACGAGAGGCTTTTTCAAAGGCTTTACTGAAGTTCATGAAGATAACATCAACTGTGTTTCTCTCATCAATCATCTTCATCACTGCTTTAAAGCAGAGGTTGACTCCCCCCCCCACCAAGAACTAAAATCGAAACACCCAAAGAGAAGCACCTCACCCTATAATCTGTTAAAAAAATGTGAAAAGTGGTGTAACCTGCTTCTCAACAACTTCTAGTGGCTTAAAAAAATGCCTAACACTCCCTTTATAAATCAACAAGTAAAGTTTATTTATCTAACTCTAACAGCAAACAAATTAATTAAACTATTAACAAATCAAATAAATCCCTTCTAGCTATCAACTATTCCCGAAGAAAACAAGATTCTGATGGCATGTTGTTCCAAAGTCACACTCATATCAAAGTAGAATTTAGTCTCTCGAAATTACAACCAGGTTGTCTTTTCCCAAACGTTCTGTGCCCTCTGCGTTGGTTTCTTCTATTAGGAACGTCTTCTCCGTCATTGGTATCATTATTATTTAGGTGTTGCTTTTTCTAATACATAGATGACAATGGCAATGACGATTCTCTCTCAAGATCTAAGGGCTGTTAACTCTGGCAGATGGCAGTTAGTTCTCTGGGTCTTTTCCCAAATGCCCCCTTTCTTTATACGCTTAATGACAGACTAATAGTTTTTATATTAGATTAGATTAGATTACTTGCAGTGTGGAAACAGGCCCTTCGGCCCAACAAGTCCACACCAACCTGCCAAAGCGCAACCCACCCAGACCCATTCCCCTACATTTACCCCTTCACCTTACACTATGGGCAATTTAGCATGGCCAATTCACCTAACCTGCACATTTTTAGATTGTGGGAGGAAACCAGAGCACTCGGAGGAAACCCACGCAGACATGGGGAGAATGTGCAAGCTCCACACAGACAGTCGGCTGAGGCGGGAAATGAACCCGGGTCTCTGGTGCTGTGAGGCAGCAGTGCTAACTACTGTGCCACCCAAATAGGATTGATCCCATGTGGTCAAAACCATCAGATTTAAATTTAACAAATTTTTGGTAGCTAAAGGCCTGTTTCAAATTGATTAGCTAAATTCAAAAGACTTGTCTTGATAAAAACAGCTTGACCTGCTAACTGTATGGCTTTTCGATACGCATGTTTCAATTCAGGTGCTCTTTGTACTTGCAAACGTTCCAGCTCCTTTTCACCGACATCCATTTTAAATCTCTTAAGTCCTAAGTGAGCACCATCTTTTAAAGGGACCACACAATCCTTTTCCTCCTTAGCATTGTACAATTTTACAAACACAAAGTTTAACTTCCTTCTTCATTTACAATTATTCTACCCAACTTCACAACAGCCACCTCCTCAAAAAAACTTAATCAAGTTAATGAGGTACAATCTCCCCTGCACAAAACCATGTTGTCTATTGCTAATAAGTCCTTTTGCTTCAAAATGCAGATAGATCTTGTTCCCGAAAATCTTTTCCATTACTTGCCCTACCACCATTGTGAGGCTGACAGGCATGTAATTTTCTGGATTATCTCTGGTACCCTGCTTAAACAATGGCAAAACATTGGCTATTCTCTCATGCTGAGACTTCACTTGTGGCCAAAGAGGAGACAAAACGATGTCTGTCAATGCTTCAGCAATTTGTTTTTTTGCCTCACTCAATATTCTAGAATAGATCATATCAGGACCTGGGGATTTATCTACCTTAATACTTTTTAAGATGCACAACACCTCTTCCTTTTTAATAACAACTTTGCTTAGAAATTCGACACCCCCTCCCTCGGATCAGCCTCTGCCAATTCCTTCTCTTTGGTGAATACTGACTCAAAGTATCCATTTAAGATCTCCCCTACCTCTTCTAGCTCCATACATGGGATTTCCTCCTTTGTCCTCAAGTCGGCCAATCCTTTCCCTTGCTACTCTCTTGCTTTTTAAATTTATGTTTGTTAATGACTTTTCATGACCTTTTAGCCCCTCTAATTCCTTGTTTTAAGTTCTCGCCTTATAATATTTCAAGAACTAGATCAGTTCCCATTATCCCATACCTGAAGTATGCTTCTTTTTTCTTTTTAACCAAGGTGATAACATCCCTGGTCATCCAAAGATTCACATAACTTGCCATACCTCTCCTTCATTCTCGCAGGAACCTGCCACTCTTGAACTCTCATCAACTGCCATTTGAAATACTCCCACATGTCCAATGCGAATTTAGCCCCAAACAGACATCTCAAATCAACATTCCTTAGTTCCTAATATTGCTGTAGTTCGCCTCCCCCCAGTTTAACACCTTCACCTAAGGACTGCTGTTATTCCTAACAATAAGTGTCTTAAAATTCACGGTATTATAATCACTACTCCCAAAATGTCCCCCACTAAAACTTGACACATCTGGCCAGGCTTATTTCCTAAAACCAGATCCAAGTAGTTCCTTGGTTGGACTGTCAAGAAACCCTCCTGAACAGTCCTTGCAAATTCTGCCACATCTAAGCCCCTAGCATGAAGTGACTACCAGTCAATGTAGGAAAAGTTAAAATCACCCACAACAATCCTGTTGTTTTTACATCTTTCCAAAATCTGTCTACATATCTCTCCTCTATCTCCTGCTTGCCGTTGGGAGGCCTGTAGTATAATCCCAACACTATGATTTCACCTTTCCTATTTGAATTCCACTCATTTTGCTTTGCTGCATGAGTCCTCTGGTGTATCCTTCCTCAGTACAGCTGAGAGACACTCCTTTTACCAGTAACGCAACTTCCCTACCCCTTCTTTATCCCATTCTATCACACCTGAAACATCAAAATCCGGGGACATTCAGCTTCCAGTCCCATCCCTTTCAGCCAAGTCTTCATAATTGCAATAATGTCATAGTTCATCTACCTTGCCAATACTTCTCGCATTGAAATATGTATTTCAGATAACCCCTTTTCAGCAGCATTTCTATGCTCGTTCTTGTTCCTAGTCATTTTGCCTTGGTTTCAACCTCTCACTCAATTTCTGCATCTACTACCCTACTTCTCGAGTTCTCACCCCCACCACACCAGTCTAAAGCCACCCCAACCACTCTACTAAGTACACCCTCAAGGACACTAGTCCCAGTCCTGCCCAGATGTAACCCGTCCAGTTTGTACAGGTCCCACCTCCCCCAAAACTATTACCAATGCCCCATGAATCTGAAACCCTTCCCCTCACATCACCTTTTCAGCCATGTGTTCATCCTACATATCCTGCTGTTTGTACTCTTGACGAGCTCATGGCACTGGTAGTAATCCTGAGATAACTAGCTTTGAGGTTCTACATTTTAACTTGCCTCCTCGTTCTCTATATTCTGCTTTTAGGACCTCATTCCTTTTTTAAAACTATGTTGTTAGTACCAATGTGTACCATGACCACTCGCTGTTTGCCCTCCCCCTCCAGAATGTCCTGCAACTGCTCCAAGAGCAGTTGCAGGGGGGGGGGGGGGGGAGGGTGACACACTATCCTGGATTCCCATTTGCTGTCACAGAAATACCTATCTATTCCCCTGACAATTGAATCCCCTATAACAGGAGCATTTCTATGCCTATTTATCCCTCCCTCTACAGCAGAGCCAACCATGATGCCATGAATTTGGCTGTTGCTTTATCCCCTGAAAAGCCATTCCCTCCATAAAATGGTATTTCTGTTTTGCAGGGAAATAGCCACAGGAGATTCCTACGCTGCCTGCCTAGCTCTCCTGTTCTGCCAAGTGATCACCCATTCCCTTCCTGACTGTAGTGCCTGAGCCTGTGGTGTGACCACCTCTTTATTCGTGCTATCCACAATACTCTTGCAAATGCTCCAGAGTCCCCAAACGCCACTCCAACTCTGAAATGTGGGATTCTAGGACCTGTATTTGAAGACATTTCTTGCACACACATAGGTCCCAAGCACTGAAAAGGTGGCTGGCTTCCCACATCAAGCAAGAGGGGCAGACTACAATTTGGAGCATTCCTACCATGTCTTACCTCTTTGACTTAATTAATCCTGACAATATCAAATACTTTTAATACTAAACTGAAGTTGTTGGTGCTCTCTGTTTCAGTAACAAATTTTCAAAATTTACCTGCTACTCACCAACAAGTTTCCAGAAGATGTTTAGATTAGATTTTTTTAGATTATATTAGATTAGATTAGATTACATTACATTACAATGTGGAAACAGGTTCATGCTCTTTTACCCAATGGAATTCTCACTACCGACCTTCCTCTCACGATGTTCTATCTCCTCTCCTCCGAACTTTGTCTTTTTTTTCGTTAGAGGAGGAAGGCAGGAGGGAAACACTACAGTAACAATGTTTGAGACTGCTGTTCCTTAACACCAGGTTCTTCTACTATGCCTTTCACACCCACGCTGACTGCAAAGTCTACTCCCGGAGTATGTGTATGGAATGAGCTGCCAGAGGAAGTGGTGGAGACTGGTACAATTACAATACTTACAAGGCATCTGGATGGGTAGATGAATAGGAAAGGTTTAGAGGGATATGAGCCAAGTGCTAGCAAATGGGACTAGATTAGGTTAGGATATCTGGTCGGCATGGACGACAGGTTTTGGTTCTGTGCTGTACATCTCTATGACTCTATGAGTGATGTTTCACTACCCTCTAGTTGGATCTGTACTGATCATAAAGCAAAGCATTTCATAGCACTTAGGTACATGTGACTATAATAAATCATAACTGCCAACCGGGTCAGGTCTGCTCTGGGATCAGTGATGCACCCTGACCAAACCTGCGCTGTACCAGGCAGGAAGATCGCTGAGAGTCTCACACTCATCAGGGATATGATCGGCCTACTTGCTGGGGAAGGGGAAGGGGGGGAGGGGGGGTTGCGGGGGGGTGAACACCTGCCTCATTGGTCTGGACCAGGAAAAAGCTTTTGACAGGATATCGCACACATACATGAGAGATGTTCTCTTCAAAACGGGCTTTGGGGAGGCGAACTGCAATTGGATCGACTGCTCTACGCCAACACTGTCAGTGCAGTCTCAGTCAATGGGTGGGAATCAGACAGCTTTCCAGTCAGATCTGCAATCAGGCAGGGCTGACCTCTCTCTCCTGCATTGTTTGTGTGTTGTGTACAGCCATTTGCCGAGTCCATCAGAAAGGACGCATGCCTGAGAGGGATGACTATTCCTAGCAGTGGGGGTCTACAGGTTAAGGCCTCCCTACATGGATGACGTCGCCGTTTTCTGCTCGGATCCGCTGTCCATGCACAGACTAATGTGCATCTGCAACCAGTTTGAATGAGCCTTGGCAAAAGCAAGGCCATGCTCTTTGGAAACTGTGCCGACCAATCCTCTATTCCCTTCACCATCAGGACAGACCATCAGAAGTTGCTGGGTATTTGGTTCGGAGGGACTGGGCATGCGCCAAGTCTTGGGAGGAGCGGGTTACCAATGTGAGGCAGAAACTGGGCAGATGGGAGCAACGGTCACTCTCCATCATGGGTAAAAACCTGGTCATTAGGTGTGAGACACTCTCAGTGTTGCTATATGTGGCATAGGTCTGGCCTATTCCCCGAACCTGTTCCGCTGTAGTCACCCGGGCCATCTTCCACTTCATGTGGAGATCAAAGATGGACCGGGTCTGAAGGGAAAAAATATACAAAGATCTCGGCAAAAGGGAAAAAAAAACACACCCAATGGTACCCTCACCCTGACGGCCACCTTTGTCTGTGGCTTCATCAAGATGTGCGTGGATCCCCGATGTTGCGAAGGATGGGCCTGGCCTTGCTGCCATGGAACGCTCCAAGTAATTGGATGGTTCCATATCACCTGTCCTTCGTGGAGAAATTTTGTCTTATCGTCAAAACTTTCCAACAAGCACCAAGACATGGCTTGGCTGGTGGTGAGAAGGGTTCTCCCTGTGAGATCCTTAATGCATGCCTGCACTCTCTGTGCCACCGCAGGCTGCCCTCAAAAGGGTGTGGAGGGGATGAAATGGAATGTGCCTATGCAAAGGAAGTCTGGAGAGGAGTGGAGTGGGGTTTGTCAAAGTTCGTCCTGAGCAGCTCTGTGACTTGACACTCCATGCCCTACGGTCTGTTACCCGGGACGCACGACGGGACGAACATCAACTGCGCCTGGAGGATCATCGACTCGGTGAAATACGTTCTTTGGTCTGCCTGAAACTTGCTGGACTTGCAGCTGAGTGTTGTAGACTGGCACATTCCAAGGTCCAGGAAGGAAAGCAAATCTTAGCAGAACTTACACACTTAATGGTAAGGTCCTAGGGAGTGTTGCTGAACAAAGAGACCTTGGAGTGCAGGTACATAGTTCCTTCAAAGTGGAGTCCCAGGTAGATAGGATAGTGAAGAAGGCAAAAAGATAAAAACAATGACTGCAGATGCTGGAAACAAGAGTCTACATTAAAATGGTGCTGGAAAAGCACAGCAGTTCAGGCAGCATCCGAGGACCAGGAAAATCGACGTTTCGGGCAAAAGCCCTTAATCAGGAATACAGGCAGAGAGCCTGAAGGGTGGAGAGATAAATGAGAGGAGGGTGGGGTCAGGAGAAAGTAGCATGGAATACAATAGGTGAGTGGGGGAGGGGATGAGGGTGATAGGTCAGGGGAGAGGGGGGTGGAGTGGATAGATGGAAAAAAAGATAGGCTGGTAGGACAAGTCATGGGGACAGTGCTGAGCTGGAAGTTTGGAACTGGGGTGAGGTGGGGGAAGGGGAAATGAGGAAACTGTTGAAGTCCACATTGATGCCCTGGGGTTGAAGTGTTCTGAGGCGGAAGATGAGGCATTCTTCCTCCAGGCATCTGGTGGTGAGGGAGCGGCGGTGAAGGAGGCCCAGGACCTCCATGTCTTCGGCAGAGTGGGAGGGGGAGTTGAAATGTTGGGCCACAGGGCAGTGTGGTTGATTGGTGCGGATGTCCCAGAGGAGGAAGAATGCCTCATCTTCCGCCTCGGAACACTTTCCCCCACCTCACTCCAGTTCCAAACTTCCAGCTCAGCACTGTCCCCTTGACTTGTCCTACCTGCCTATCTTCTTTTCCACCTATCCACTCCACCCCCTCCCCGACTCACCTATTGTACTCCATGCTACTTTCTCCTGACTCCCACCCTCCTCTCATTTATCTCTCCACCCTTTAGGCTCTCTGCCTATATTCCTGATTAAGGGCTTTTGCCCGAAACGTCGATTTTACTGCTCCTCAGATGCTGCCTGAACTGCTGTGCTTTTCCAGCACCATTCTAATCTATTGAAGAAGGCGTTTGGTATGCTTTCCTTTATTGGTCAGAGTATCGAGTACAGGAGTTGGGAGGTCATGCTGTGGCTGTACAGGACATTGGTTAGGCCACTGTTGGAATATTGTGTGCAATTCTGGTCTCCTTCCTATCAGAAAGATGTTGTGAAAAACTTGAAAGGGTTCAGAAAGGATTTACAAGGATGTTGCCAGGGTTGAAGGATTGAGCTATAGGGAGAGGCTGAACAGGCTGAGGCTGTTTTCCCTGGAGCGTCGGAGGCTTATAGAGGTTTACAAAATTATGAGGGGCATGGATAGGGTAAATAGGCAAAGTCTTTTCCCCGGGATCAGGAAGTCCATTACTAGAGGTCATAGATTTAGGGTGAGAGGGGAAAGATATAAAAGAGACCTATGGGGCAACGTTTTCACACAGAGGGTGGTATGTGTATGAAATGAGCTGCCAGAGGAAGTAGTGAGGCTGGTACAATTGCAACATTTAGGAGCCATTTGGATGGGTATATGAACAGGAAGGGTTTGGAGAGATATGGACCGGGTGCTGGCAGGTGGGACTAGATTGGGTTGGGATATCTGGTCAGCATGGACAGGTTGAACCGAAGGGTCTGTTTCCATGCTGTACATCTCTATGACTCGATGACACGCTGAAGCTTGGGGCAGTGGCCGCAGTGAGGAAAGACCATTGTATAAGGTCTTTCTGCTGAAGAATAACGAGGGCCCCACTCAGTAATTGGGCTCTGCCTACGTCTCAGCTAAATACCAAGATGCTGGATGTGTAACACACAGAATTGGAAATACCAATGACTCAGTCTGTTCTCTGTATGTAAAGTCATGTAAAGTATACTTCTGAATGGCATCACCAACTGTACAGATACCAAACATTTCTATAGATAAAGTATATTTTTGAAATTTTTTTTAAAAATCAAATGGATAACAATCGACCTGAAGATTTCTCAATAAGATGGAACTCTCAACCATTTTTTAGCTTTGGAGCTCGAGAGCCGCCTGACAGAAAAAGTTGAAAGAAACGTGCGATCGCGTTACGAATGTGTTAACAATGTGACAAAGTTATCCACTCTACGGAATGCCCTCTCATTCAGTTTTTCTCCCTGGAATAATTTAATTTAACATTTATTATCCTTTGAGGTTGGTCTTTTAACACTGGAGATTACAGGGAAATCTAATTGGCTTCATAATCCCGGCTGCATGGCTTAGTTTTTTTTTAACAATCAACATTACGTCTCTAACCGTCAATATACCAATAGTTCAAGAGTGTGGGGAGCGCAAGAGTTTGTAATAGCAACATTTCTGTGCATAACATTCAAGTATCTAATACCCATAACGGTACTCACTTGACAATTCTTTCCAGAGTAAGACAAAATAAATCTTCAAACACTCACGAGGGAAAAGGAACAACAAAATCAGAAAGGTCCCTCTTCCTTTAACGGAATTTTTTTTTAAAATCGCAACCTGATTTTATTAAGTTTCGTCTCCTGACTCTTTCATTTCTTTATAAAACCGTCACTGGACATCGACTTCTTCAACCGTTAACGGTCACGCGGTGACGTCAGAGGGGCTCGCGGGCCGGGGTTGAAACTTCGAGAAAGAGCGGTCCCGCCATCGTCTGCAGGAGGAGAGTGTGAGACGGTGCGGTCAAGCTTACTGTGTGTTCACGGTATGTCTGCTGGTTTTTGGGAGGAAGCGGCAATCATGTCTCATGAAATCACTCAATGACAGCGACAGCAAAGCAGGAGACGCCAAGGCCGTTCATCTGCAACATGATTTGGAGATGCCGGTGTTGGACCGGGGTGTACAAAGTTTAAAAAAAACATCACACAACACCAGGTTATAGTCCAACAGGTTCATTTGGAAGCACTAGCTTTCGGAGCGCTGCTCGTTCATCATGTGGTTGTGGAGAGTAAGATGAAACTAACATGGTCATTCTAATAGGGGAGAGACTTAATAAACAATCATGGTACTTTTCAATGTATTATTTAAGTTACATCACACTGTAAACTTTTGCTGTAAATTCTGTGTCTTACAACTCAGTACTCCACAACCACCTGATGAAGGAGCAGCACTCAGAAAGCTAGTGCTTCCAATTAAACCTGTTGGACTATAACCTAGTGTGAGAAACAAGCTCACAATATAATAAATTTCAGTCCGAGTCAAATTCTGAGGCAGTGAATTTTATTGAAATGTTCTTGCAAGAAGGGATGTCTAGGAAGTAGACATTGCGATCCAGAAATTACTCCACAATTTATACAGTTTAATTCTCGGTACTTCCCCGTTTACCTCATTGATCTTCAAAACTATCAATATTCCTTATTGTGTTCTGCCCCTGCCCAGCTGCGCTCCGCCCTTGTTCACTTATCCCCCTACTCCAAGCCGGGCGACCCTCCCCTCTCTAAATGACTTGGCTCGCTTCAGTGCTGACATGAGGGAAATTTGCTGAGCTTGGCATATCTTTATGTTCTTTTTCACCTTATCTATTTGTCTGTAACATCTTCCATTGTTTGCAGGCACGTTCCATTCTTGTATACACATTTTAGCTAACTCAGAAGAAACTATGTATCCATTTACATCGTCTTCATTCTTGTATGTACATTTTAGCTAACTCAGCTCTTTGCTGAAACAATTATATACTGATGTTAATAAGCAATTATGGTTGCAGAAGTTATTTGCTGAAACAATTATATACTGATGTTAATAAGCAATTATGGTTGCAGAAGTAACACTGTTCTACTTATATCCCACTATTTTAACTTTGTGCACGCTAGTCCAACACCGTGTCTCCAAATCAAAGTTAAAAATCATACAACACCAGGTTATAGTCCAACAGGTTTTTTGGAAGCACTAGCTTCTGGAGCGCTGCTCCTTCATCAGGTGGTTGTGGAGTATAAGATGGTAAGACACAGAATTTACAGCAAAAGTTTACCATGTGATGCAACTGAAATTATATATTGAAAAAGACCTTGATTGTTCAGTCTGTCATCTTTCAGAATGAATACGTTCATTTCAATTCTTTTATATGTAAATTGCAAAGCTTTAAAAAGTTATATTCTCAAGTGAACTTTAACAATTGGTGTCATGTTGGTCCAGATAATGCATTGAAGATGCCCCCTGTTAGGCTGTCTGTGCTGAATCAGACTGATTCTAATCTAAAAATTGGATTTACAGAATCTTACAATTTCTGAGGTGGCAGGGGAAGGTGGCGGGAGGGGAGTGTGTGTTGGTGGGGTGCATGGATCTGACAAGTGTGGAAAATATGTTTGTGAAAAATGTAAGTGTTGCTTCTGCAAGAAGCTTATGATAAAAGGTTTGTGAAAAATATAAGACTTAGTGCTGCAGAAACCACAATCAGAGGTCAAAAGACTCAGTGTGGGCTATTAGGGGAAGAAGTGTTGCTTTAGCAAGCACGTACCAGCTAGCAGTGAAGGGGGATGCACGCTAACAATAGACCACAGAGGGATGTAGTAAAACAGTCAAGCTATGTGGTAAAATGGTCAAGCTAACACCTGGAATTTGTCACAAACAAGGAATTGGATAGGCCAAATAAGGCAAGAAACAAACAAGAGTAACGGGCGATAGGCTTAGAGTAGTGGGAGAAGTAAACAGAGGAGGAGTGAAGTGAGTAGCTTGTGATAGGTTTGATGCTAAGCCAATAAGGTAAAAGAGGAGTACCGAGAGACTCAGCTGAACTGTATAACTTGCGATGTAACCTGTTGATCGGTGTGCCTACTTGTCGGACACCCATTCTTATAAGAATGTTTTAATAAATATCTGCTTCGGAATTTGACTCAGACTGAAATTTTTGAAGAGTGGGTTCCATTTCTCACAATTGGGGGCGTTGTCCGGGATACTGCCATCACCGGCGGAATGGTCACCGTCGACGACTGGGAAGACTCGTCCCATTCCTTTTAGAACAGTCCTGTGTCTTTTGTCAGTGGGTGCCCCGTCCAGTCGTCTGACAAGAATCCTAGGGGAGTCATTCCAACCAGCACTGGAAAATAAGGCAGGTGCGAATAGTAGGCACAGCTGCAGCCAGGCAACTCCGTGCACAGACCAAGGTAAGAAAAGAAACTTTTAAGTATTACCTTGGTGACTGGGGGGTGTGATAACTGTCGAATTGAGGGACTGACGGGTTGAACACCACGGGAGGCAGTGAGCCTCGGGGCAAGTAAAATAAGACGCCTGGGAAAATGGATAAAGAAGTCCCGGAAAAACATCCCTCTGGAAAGTCCTTTGGGAGGGATCTTCCACTAGGTGTGATTGGGTTTGATTGGGGTTTGAGTTAGAATTGCCGTGGTGACTGGGAGTGTGATACCTGTCAAATTAAGGGACTGGCGGGTTGACCACTATGGGAGGCAAAGGAAGCAAAACTGAGGTGCCAGAAGACATCCCTCCAGAAAGTCCATTGGGACGGATGTTGAAAAATTGGAAAAATAATTCTTGTATAAGTGAGAAGGATCAGAAAACTATGATAAAATATTGTTGTTTTGTTTGGACCAAAGAGAGTATTGTTGAAGTTATATGTTGGGTCTGTCAATTGTTGAAGTTATATGTTAATGAAAAACAACCTTTCTGTAAAGAGAAGTCAGACTATGCCACCTGCTGGCAGGGCAATTGAGACACACGTTAATATAACATGAAAACTATTAGAACAGTGTAAGAAAAGGACATTAAGAAATATCCGTTCCCGAAATTTAAGAAACGACACCCAAAGACAAATGTATACCCTCTCAGGGAAGTTCCCATAGGGCAGGGAATAATTGGCTTCGTAAATGCCCCTCTAACAAGCGGAGAGGTTAGGACCTTTAAGAAGGAAATGAAATCCATTACTGGAGATCCTGTTGATCTTTCTGAACAAGTGGATCAATTCCTAGGTCCCAGTTTATACACTTGGACGGAATTGATATCTATTTTGAATATTCTCTTCACAGGAGAAGAGAAGGGAATGATTAGGGAGGGGCAGCTGTGCGATTGTGGGAATGAGAACACCCCCGCGCCCCCACCCCAGGGTGGGGGGTCGGGGGTCATACCGGCTGAACAGAAGTTTCCCAATACAGACCCAAGATGGGGGAACAATAATCTAGATTCCCGAGCGCAGATGAAGGACCTCAAAGACTTAATAATAAAAGGAATTAGAGAAGTAGTCCCTAAAAATCTCAGAATTTAACAAAGGCATTTGAGGTCCAACAACATCGTGGGCCGAAGGGCCTGTTCTGTGCTGTATTGTTCTATGTTCTAAGAGAAAGATGAGACTCCCTCAGCATTTATACAGAGGCTGCAGGACTCAATGAGGAGGTATTCAGGTATGAATCCTGAGGATCCAGTTGCACAGGGCCTCCTCAAAGTAGATTTTGTGACTAAAACATGGCCAGATATCCAAAAGAAAATTCAAAAAATAGAGGGATGGAGTGAGAAATCATTGGATGAATTATTAAGAGAGGCACAGAAAGTATTTATAAAGAGAGAGGATGAGAAGCAAAAACAGAAGGCGAAAATGATGGTAGCCACGGTTGATGAGGTAGTCAAGAAAAAAGAGTGGAACCAATAGTAAGCAATCGGAGTGGTGGCTGGCAGCATGTTGAAAATAGAGGTCGGGGAAGAGAGCGAGGAGGACCCGTTAGGGGGTCCAGTCGACAGGGACAGGGATCAAGGTGGAAATCCCTACAGGCGGGATGTTGCTACTGTGGAAAGACAGGTCACTTTATGCGGGAGTGTCCGGATCCGAAAAGGGAAGAGAGGGCGATACCGCTTATGAATTTTGATGAAGAATAGGGGCGTCAGGGGTTCCTGCCCCCGGGGACCCACCGGGAGCCCTTGCTAAATCTAAAGGTGGGACCTCATAAAGAGGCTACAGTTTTCTTCATAGATATGGGGGCAGCACAATCATTCTTAAATTTATACCCAAAGGAGTACAATTTACAAAACAAAAGGTAACAGTGTTCGGTGTAAAGGGGGAAGGATTTACAGTCCCTGTATTTAAACCGATGATGATCGAAAATGATGAAGGAAAAATTGAGGGACAATTATTATACATTCCGGACATAGGAAGTAGTTTGTTAGGAAGAGACTTAATTATATTATTAGGACTAGGGATCGGGGTGAACAACCGACAACTAGTAGTAAAACTGGCCCTTTTGACCAAGGAACAGGAATTGGGCACGGGAAGGCAATTGAGGGGGATTGCAGATTCCCCCTTTACAGATAAGTTTGAAACAGGTGGGGAGATGGTATGTGAAAGACAATACCCGATTTCAACTGAAGGAAGAAGGGGGCTACAACCCGTGATTGAGGGATTAATTAGGGATGGTCTGCTGGAACCCTGTATATCCCCCTATAATACCCCCATTTTGCCGGTAAAGAAAACAGATGGTACCTATCGTCTGGTACAAGATCTCAGATCACTTTACAGGATAGTACAGACTCGACACCCGGTAGTCCCTAATCCTTCTACCCTCTTGAGTAAAATCCCACACAACCACAAGTGGTTCAGTGTGGTGAACCTAAATGACGCCTTTTGGGCATGCCCCCTGGCAGAGGAAAGCAGAAACATGTTCGCCTTCGAGTGGGAAGACCCAAGAACGGGGCAGAAACAGCAATATAGATGGACAGTGCTTCCTCAGGGATTCACTGAGTCCCTGAACTTGTTTGGCCAGGTTTTAGAACAAATTTTGGAAAAGTTTATAAGTCCCCAAGGGACATATTTGCTGCACTATGTAGATGACCTACTGGTCACGGGAGAAGATGAGAAGGGAACAATGGAAGCAACTAACCAATTGCTAAATTTTCTGGGACAACAGGGATTGAGGGTCTCGAGGAACAAATTACAATATGTAGAAAGGGAAGTAAAATACTTAGGACATCTGATCAGTGAAGGAAAAAGGAAAATAAGTCCTGAAAGGATTGGAGGGATAGTGGGAATGCCACTCCCTTGAACTAAACGGGAATTGAGGAAATTTTTGGGGCTAACAGGATATTGTATATTATGGATCGAGTCGTAAGCCCAAAAGACAAAGAACTTATACCTAAAATTGCTGGAAGAAGAATCACATTTGTTAAAGTAGACAGAGGAAGAAAAAGAATTAGTAGAAGGATTGAAGAAAAGTTTGATCCATGCCCCTGTCCTTGCGTTGCCTTCCCTAGATAAGCCCTTTCACTTGTTTGCCACCGTTGATAAGGGAGCAGCCCTAGGGGTCCTGACACAGCAATGGGGAGGGACAAAACTGCCGGTAGCATTCTTGTCTAAATTATTAGATCCAGTTTCTAGAGGGTGGCCCGAGTGTGTACAGGCAGTAGCAGCAACTGCGCTACTGGTGGAAGAAAGTCCAAAACTCACATTCGGTGGGACATTGATAGTAAGCACCTCACATCAAGTACAGGCCATACTGAACCAGAAGGCAGGGCAGTGGCTAACGGACTCTAGAATTTTAAAATACGAAGCAATTTTAATAGAGAAAGATGACCTTACATTGATCACAGACCCTTGTCTAAATCCAGCTACTTTTCTGTGGAGAGGGGAGGACGTAATTCCCTCAGACCCAGAACACGACTGCCTTGATATTATAAACTATCAGCCTAAAGTAAGAATGGACCTTAGAGATGTCCCTCTCCACGCAGAGACCAGGCTGTTTGTTGATGGGTCCTCCAGAATAATTGAAGGCAAAAGACACAATCGATATGTGGTAGTGGACGGAATAGAGGGGAGTGTAGTCAAGGCTGGAAATGTGTTGCTGGAAAAGCGCAGCAGGTCAGGCAGCATCTAGGGAACAGGAGAATCGACGTTTCGGGCATTAGCCCTTCTTCAGGAATGGACTAATGTAGTCAAGGCTGGTAGGCTGCCCAACGACTGGTCAGCACAGACCTGCAAACTCTATGCGCTAGATCGCGCTCTGAAGACTCTGGAGGGGAAGGAAGGAACAGTCTACACAAATTCTAAGTATGCCTTCGGGGTGGCACACACATGTGGAAAAATATGGCAGGAGAGAAAGGACTGGTAAATAGTAGAGGTAAAGAATTGGCTCATGAGGCATTAGTTCAGCAAACATTGGAATCCCTTTTGTTGCCAAAGGAGATAGCCACAGTCCACATTAATGGTCATCAGAGGGGAGATGATCCCGGGATAAGGGGAAATAGGTTGGCGGATGAAGTCGCTAAGGAGGCAGCTCTGAACCCACAGGTCACCCCGATATTTATCTTGGTCCCGACAATACAGGAACCTATGGGGAGACCACTATTTAGTATTAGGGAAGAGAAGGAGTTGGAGAAACTAGGGGCTACGAAAACGGTAGGAGGGAAATGGGTGCTACACTATGGTCGGAAAATGTTATCGAAGATGCTGATGCGAAAAATAATGGCTGTCTTACATCAGGGGATTCATTTGGGGAGTACAGGCAATGTGTGATTTGGTTCTTAGGAAATATGGATGTAAAGGGATATACACGATTGTCAAACACATATGTGAAGTCTGTATAACATGTAAAAAGATAAACAAGAAGGTACAAAGGAAACGGGTCCCAGGAGGGAGAGACCCTGGGCTAAGACCATTTCAGAGCATACAGGTGGATTACACTGAACTGCCCTGGATAGAAAGGCTAAAGTACATGTTGGTTATAGTGGACCATTTATCCAGTTGGGTGGAAGCATACCCCCTGGCTGCAGCAACAGCAAGTGGGGTATCTAAGATCATTCTTGAGCAGATAGTTCCCCGGTATGGGATAGTGGAGCATATAGACTCAGACCAGGGAAGCCACTTCACCTCTAAGGTGTTCAAGGGAATAATGCAAAGCTTGGAAATCTCCTGGGATTTTCACACCTCCGGCACCCTCCGTCTTCAGGGAGGGTCGAGAGGATGAACCAAACTCGTAAAAGACAGTTGTCCAAATTGGTATTAGAGTCCAGACTCCCCTGGACCCAATGTTTGCCGATAGCACTCCTATGAGTGCAAACGGCTCCAAGGAAAGATTTGAGTCTGTCCCCTTATGAAATATTGTTTGGGCTGCCATACTTGGGAACGACAGGGCGACTGCCGATCCCCAAGACTAAGGACTTGTTCTTAAGAAAGTATATACTGGGCCTGTCCTCCTCTTTGTCTCTTCTCAGGAGACAGGGTTTACTCGCACAGACTCCACCTCTCTATTTTGCTGTTCATCCAGTCCAGCTGGGAGTTTGGGTCCTTGTGAAGTCATGAACAGAGACTAAATTATAACCTGATTGGGAAGGGCCATACCAGGCTCTTTTGACTACCGAAACAGCAATAAGGACAGCAGAGAAAGCTTGGACTCACTACACTAGAATTAAGGGACCAGTGGAGTCTCTGGTTGAGAAAGAAGTCTGGACAGCTGAATCAACGAAAGAACCATTGAAACTCAGGCTAAAGCGACTTTGAGTAACTGATTATACAGTGGCGATGCGAGTGCAGGATTATTTCTGTAAGATTGTATATTAAGTCTCTCGGTGCTTCAGCACTATTTTTGGAATGAGGTGGATACTTAGGTATACGATCTTAGCTCTTCTAGTCTTGGGATTTCATCCAACCTTGGTGTGGTCCTCTTACTTGGTGATAACGGTCCCTGAGAGTGCTAATCCACAAGTAATAGATACCGGTGCCTGCAGCCTAGTTGATTGTGGAAATGTAGAAAATCAGAGGCAGTACAGCAACTCAGATATACACATTAAGTCCTACGGGGATGGCCTAGGGGATGGTAATTGGATTAATCAACTCCTCACAATACACCAGCGCCCCTTCCGGCCAGCTCTCGAGTGTCCCCATACTCGATATATTTAACAATAAAGAAAACCACATGGCACGAGGCGGTTCTGGGAGAGGACTCCTATCAGATCCAATTAAATGAAACATTTGGGATAGAAATGAAGGCAAACGGGAAGACTTTCTTGGGCTGTTGTTTCCGCATACAGATGGCAGAGGAAAGTGGTCAGTCGAAGTGAATGAAAAGAACACTCAGATGTCACAGGTATATCCTTTTGCCCCTCCCCATCACCCTAAGGTGATAAAAATTATAAAGATAAAGGACTTAAAACAGACCATCGAAATAGAAACTGGTTACGGGGATTCAAATGCCTGGCTTGAATGGGTAAAGTACACTGAAAAGTCTGAACAAAAGCAATTGCTATGCATGTGCCTCCGGTAGGCCAGTGGCCCAAGTAGTTCCCTTTCCGCTCGGGTGGCAGCAAGACAAAGAGGGCATGGAATGTATGATCGCTCTCCATCAGGATAAGACTGCGTGGAATAATGGGAATTGTACTTCCTTATCACTAATGTTCCCTCCCTTGGAGAAGAAAGATTTAAAAATCCCCCACGTGTTTTTGGCCACGGTCGGAAATCACATGTCGTATGTTAGCAGACAAGGTTTAAATCAGTTCAGAGATCTGGGGGAGCTGAAATCGTGTATCAAAATTGAAAACTGGAACAGACAAGGGAGGGAACTACTCAGCGCTGCAAAGTTTCCCGAGCGGATCTGTGGTGGTACTTTGGAGGGAGAATGCTGAGACCCACCCTACCTCCAGATTGGGGAGGCACATGTGCAATTGGCAATCCCATTTACCTTGGCATTTGAAAAGGAAAATGTTGTCACAAAAAGGGGTCGGTGTAAAAGATCATCTTTTGATGATCGTATCTATCTGGAGTCGAGAGGAGTTCCTAGAAGGGTGTCGGATGAGTTCAAGGCTCGCAACCAGATTGCAGCAGGTTATGAGGCAGCTGTCTTCTGGTGGGTAACGGTCAACAAAAATGTGGATTGGATAAACTATATTTTCTATAACCAATGGAGGTTCATTAACTACACTAGGGATGCAGTCAAGGGTATAGCAGAGCAGCTCGATGCAACCAGCAGAATGGCTTGGGAGAACAGAATGGCCTTAGACATGATCCTAGCCGAAAAAGAGGGCTTGTGTGTGATGTTGGTGGGGGGGCGGGGGGGGGGAGTTGTTGTACCTTTATTTAAAAAAAACACAGTACCTGATGGTTCAATCACTCGAGCCCTGCACAGGTTGACTACCTTAGCAGAGGAGTTAGCTGATAATTCTGGGGTAGACACTTCTCTCACTGGGTGGCTGGAATCCTGGTTTGGGAAATGGAAAGGTATAGTGGTCTCCATACTCACCTCCTTGATAGTGGTTGCTGGAGTACTGATAGCTATAGGATGTTACATCGTACTTGTGCATGGGGACTAACCCAGCGGCTGATTGAAACGGCCCTGACTAAACAAATGTCTGTAACAGGAAATCAACGGCAGGAACTCTACCCGTTGAACCATGAGGGGATGAGTGATTTTGAAGATATTTCCAAGATAGATGAGTTCTCAGGGATGCTGATGACAAACTTGGAGGCAGCCTGTGCAGAAGACAATAATTATTAGCCTAAAAGAAAGGGGGAATTGTGGAAAATATGTTTGTGAAAAATGTAAGTGTTGCTTCTGCAAGAAGCTTATGATAAAAGGTTTGTGAAAAATATAAGGCTTAGTGCTGCAGAAACCACAATCAGAGGTCATAAGACTCAGTGTGGGCTATTAGGGGAAGAAGTGTTGCTTTAGCAAGCACGTACCAGCTAGCAGTGAAGGGGGATGCACGCTAACAATAGACCACAGAGGGATGTAGTAAAACAGTCAAGCTATGTGGTAAAATGGTCAAGCTAACACCTGGAATTTGTCACAAACAAGGAATTGGATAGGCCAAATAAGGCAAGAAACAAACAAGAGTAAGGGGCGATAGGCTTAGAGTAGTGGGAGAAGTAAACAGAGGAGGAGTGAAGTGAGTAGCTTGTGATAGGTTTGACGCTTTGAATGCTAAGCCAATAAGGTAAAAGAGGAGTACCAAGACTCAGCTGAACTCTATAACTTGCGATGTAACCTGTTCATCGGTGTGCCTACTTGTCAGACACTCATTCTTATAAGAATGTTTTAATAAATACCTGCTTTGGAATTTGACCCAGACTGAAATTATTGAAGAGTGAGTGCCATTTTTCATATAAGGGTGTTGTGGAGGGAATGGTCTTTATGGAAAGTGGATAGGGGTGGGGCAGGAGATATATCTCCGGTGGTGCGGTCCGTTTGTAGCTGGCGGAATTGGCAGAGGATGATGCAATGTATACAGAGATTGGTGGGGTGGAAGGTGAGGACCAGGGGGTTTGGTCTTGTCGTTGTTGGAGGGGTTGGGTTCAAGCGTGGAGGTGTGGGAAGTGGATGAGATGCACTGGAGGGCATCACCAACCACATGGGAGAGAAAATTGCAGTCTTTAAAAGATGAGGTCATCTGTGGTGGAACTGGCCCTCCTGGGAGCAGATGCGGTGGAGGTGGTGGAATTGGGAATAAGGCATGGCGATTCCGCCGCATCTGCTCCCAGGAGCCTCCGAGACAGGACACCTACTTGCAGAGTGCTTCAGAGAACATCTCCAGGACACTCGCACCAACCAATCCCATCGGTCAATGGCCGATCACTTCAATTCTCCCTCCACCGCCAAGGACGTGCAGGTCTTGGGCCTCCTCCATTGCCACTCCCTAACCACCCGATGCCTGGAGGAAGAACGCTTCATCTTCCATCTCAGGACCCTCAAACCCCACGACACCAATGTGGATTTAATCAGTTTCCTCATTTCCCCTCCCCCCATCTTATCTCAGTTCCAACCTTGCAACTCGACACTGCCTTCATGACCCATCCTACCTGTCTATCTTCCTTCCCACCTATCCGCTCCACCCACCTCTCCGACCTACTATCATTACCCCCACCTCCATCTACCTATAGCACTCTCAGCTCCCCCAGCCCCCATCCTCCTCCCATTTTTCTCACCACCCCCTTGGCTCACAGCCTCATTCCTGATGAAAGGCTTTTGCATGAAGCATCGATTCTTCTGCTCTTCAGATGCTCCCTGACCTGCTGTGCTTTACCAGCACTGCATTTCAACTCTAATCTCCAGTATATGCAGTCCTCACTTTCACCTAATTTAGCATGGTCAATTCACCTAACCTGTACATCTTTGGATTGTGGGAGGGAACCCACATAGATACAGGGAGAATGTGCAAACTCCACACAGACAGTCGCCCAAGGCTGGAATCAAACTCAGGTCCCTGGCACTGGGAGCCAGCAGTGCTAACCACTGAGCCACCGTGTCACCCTAATAATCAATTATTATAATGCAGAATGACACCATGTAACCCATAACTGCTTCTGGAACTGGGCCGGCTGATCCTTTATATCCCTTGCGGCAGGACAGATTATATGAAGGTGCTGGGTGTATCGTTCAGAGGGGCCAGGGTATGCGTCAAAACTTGGGAGGAGCGTATCACAAAGGTGAGGCAGAAACAGGGCTTTAGGGAGCATCACCCCTTCTCCATTGTGGGTAAAAACCTGGTCTTCAGATGTGAGGCACTTTTGGTGTTGTATGTGGTGGACTGTTCACACCCATTTACCATTTCATCTGGAGGTCTAAGATGGACCATCTCCAAAAGGACAGCATATTTAAAGCTCCAGACAAAAGAGCTAGATAAAAGAAAAGGGGAAAGAATGTATTCAGCACAGCCCTCATCCTGATGGCCACCTTTGTGTGTGGCTGCATCAAGTTGTGCGTAGACCTTAAGTACACAATCAACAAGTATCACTACATACTGAGGATCAACCTGTCCTCAGTGTTATGAAGGATAGAACTATCCTTCTTGCCACAGAATGCTCCAAATAGTTGGAACGTTCCATATCATCTGTTCCCTTCGGAAAAATTTGTGGAAGAAAGCATCTTTGATGTTTTCATGTCCAACAGGAAATCGTCATCACATAGCATCCTTGAGAGACTGTGGAAAAGGAGAGTTTGGATCCTGTCAGGTTGTTCCTGAGCAGACCGTCAAAGTCATTTGGCAGAATGGTGGGCGGCACGGTGGCACAGTGGTTAGCACTGCTGCCTCACAGTGCCAGAGACCCGGGTTCATTTCCCGCCTCAGGCGACTGACTGTGTGGAGTTTGCACATTCTCCCCGTGTCTGCGTGGGTTTCCTCCGGGTGCTCCAGTTTCCTCCCACAGTCCAAAAATGTGCAGGTTAGGTGAATTGGCCACGCTAAATTGCCCATAGTGTTAGATGCAGGGGAATGGGTATGGGTGGGTGCGCTTCGGCGGGTCGGTGTGGACTTGTTGGGCCGAAGGGCCTGTTTCCACACTAAGTAATCTAATCTAATGCTTCAGTGCCAGAACTTTCCAATAAGTACCAAGATGTTGCTTGGCTGGTGGTGAGAAGGGCTACCTATGAGATCCTTCAATTACGGCCGGACACTCTGCACCACCACACACTGCCCTCAAAGTGGCTGCAGGGAGAATAAGACTCACACATCTCCTTCTGGCATGTGCCAATGCAGAGGAAGTCTGGAAAGAGATCTAGTAGTTTTTGTCGAGGTTCATCCCAAACAGCTCCACGACTCTGTGCTCTCTGGGCTATTCCCCAAGATGCGCACAGAGACAAATTCAGTGAAAGACACTCTTTGGTCTGCCCAAAACTTGTTGGTCTTCCAAAGCAAGGAGCTGACCTCAACCGAGTGTTGCAAACTGGAACTTTCCAAAGTCCCGGACTGCATGCTGAGGGGCAGCTGTCACCAAAGCACCGTGGGGATAAACCAGTATCATTCTACCAAAGTTAAAGTGAGTCCATTCGGTTATCAGATCCTCCCGGTGCTTCAAATGTTGTATATATATAATTTTGTATAAGTAAGACATACCTTGGATTTGTTTTTTATCCATATGTAAAGACTACAGAACCAAAATGCTTTAGTGACTATTAATGTATATAAACATTTTCTATGAAGAAAGTAAAGTTTTGAAATAAAAAAAATTGCCTAGTGCTAATCTCCTGGTTTTTCTTCAAACCCTTGCACACTATTGTCACAAAGCTGTTCCTTTTCTCAGGGATACTGTCTGCTTGGTTTTTTTCAGAGCGGTTTTAAACAAGCTGGGCTCCGAAATGGCTGGGTTTGGTACAGAGATGAAAGGCCTTCTTGTTTATATGTAAATAGATTAGACTTTAGGCCAAAGCTTTTATGTTTTTAGTAGTAACCTGTATCAAGAAAGTGGAGTAACCAGCCCTGGAAACTGAAGTTAAGTTAGAATCAGTTCAGCAGTGAGCTGTATGGAAACAGGCTGCTAAACTCTCTCTCCTTCTGCCCTTCTCACTTCGACCTGTAAGCCTTTCTTTCATTTTGACTGTGTTTAAGGGGTTTGCTTATTGGGACTTTGTGTATATTTGGAACAACATAATTTTGTCTAGTTTGGACTGAGTCTTGTAGAGGTTCTTTATTCTTTATGTTTCATTGTGTAATTGTTGTGAATAAATTTTTGCCTGTTTTAAAACCTGATAGACAACCTAGCTAACATACTCCAGGTAATTTTCACTGTACACTTACCAAAGCAAACTGCAAATTTATGTTCTCAGCTGCCTGCTTAAAAATGTTTTGAGTGGTCTGGCCTAGTCCATAGCGCTATTTCTATCCAAATTTTCAGCTAGGCCCTCTTGAATGCCTCAATTTACCCTGTCTCCACCACATCTCCAAGCAATGCTTTTCATACACAAATTATTTGCTGTTTGAAAGTTTTTTCTACCATCATCCTTGTTTCATTTGCACATCACTGTAAAACCATGCCCTCTCATTCTTGTTCCTTTTCCAACTGGAACAGTTTCTCCCGAGCAATTTTATCCAGCCCATTCATTATTCTGAAAACTCCTGTCAAATTTCTTCTCTCCACAGCAAACAGTCACACATTCTCCATTTTATTCTTATTTTTGGAACAATTCTTATAAACTACTTCTGAATTCTCCCCAGTGCATTCACATCTTTGCTATAATCTGACACCAGTACATAATACTCCAGCTAAGTTATCTAACAAGTGTGTTATGCAAATTCAACATCATTCCTTGCTCTTGTGCTTTATGCCCCTATCAATAAAACTGAGGAGACTATATACTTCATTAACTGCTCTCTACACCTGTTCTGCCACCTTCAATGATCTGTGTATGTATACATTCAGGTCACTGTACTCCTGAACCCCTTTTAGAATTGTATTTTATATTTCTTTTCATGTACTTTCTAACGGTGCACTACCTCACACTTCTCTGTGTTCAACCTCACATATCACCCATTCTCCCACTCTATCAACTTGTCAATGTTCGTTTGGACTTCCACACTGTCCTCCTCACAGTTTGCAATTCTTCCATGTTTCGTGTCATCTACAAACTTTCATGTTGCCCCAGAATACCAAGATGCGGGTCATCAATATATATATCAGGGAGGCAAGATTCTCAATATTAATCCCTGGGAAACTCCACTACAAACCATCTTCCAGCCTGAAAAATATCCACTGAACATGATTGTGTTTCCTGTTGCTCCGCCAACTTTGTATCCACACAATTACTGTCCCTATTATAACATAGTCTGCAACTTTCCCCACAAGTCTGTTGTGTGCCACTATATCAAAGGCCTTCTACAACTCTGTTTATAATACATCAATAATGTTACCCTTGTGACAATGCTGCTCCTTGAACCTGAAGCATGGTACATTGGCAAGACCGAGCAGAGGCTACGGCAACAGATGAATGGACACCGCACAACAATGCTGATGAGGGGCTGCTGCCTGAAACATTGATTTTCCTGCTCCTCAGATGCTGCCTGACCTGCTGTGCTTTTCCAGCACCACTCTAATCTTGTCACTGCACAACAATCACCAGCCAGGAGAGTTTCCTCCCAGTCAGAGAACATGTCAGCGGTCCGGGACATTCAGGCTCAGACCTGAGGGTGACCATCCTCCAAGGTGGACTTTGGGACAGGCAATAATGCAAAGTGGCCGAGCAGAGGCTGATAGCCAAATTCGATACCCACACACTCATACAGACCCTCTCCCATGCACAAGCTCTCTCTAAAATGCTCACACATAAACCCCCACACACGCACCCTCTCACAGCCTTAAACCCCATTACTGTCACATACATACACACATTCTGTCACAAACACTCACACCCCGACACACATGTACATAAAACACACACACCCACATGCTCACACTCACTCTGTCGCCTCTGTTTGCCCACACATATAGTTTGTGGGATGAATTTGTATTTGTAAATGACATTCTATTTTGCTCAAAAACTGCATAAATCCAGGTAAGATTCTGTAAATCCCACTTCAGAAATAGAATCAGTCTGAACATTGGGACACAGACAGACTTTAACCTCACACCTTCAGTACAGTATCTGAGCTGAGATGACACGCACTGTTCAAGCTAACTTGAAAATGAAAGACTGAACAAACAATCCAGTTTTCTTCAATATATCATTTCAGTGGCATCACTCTGTAATCATTTGCAATAAATTCTCTGTTGTATGATCTTATACTCCACCATCACCTGATGAAGGGGCAGCGCTCTGAAAGCTAGTGCTTCTGAATACACCTGTTGGACTATAACCTGGTGTTGTGTGATTTTTAACTCTGTTAAAAAGCTGTTACTTCTGATGGAATAAAGAGTGTCTGTCAGGTCTGCTTGCATAATTAAGAGATGTTAATCCTTTTGTCTTTTAAGTTAGTAAATGCCAGTAAAATTACTAGGCCTATATGCTCTAAATAAACAGAGATGGAAAAGGATAGACCAGATGTAAAAAATGACATTCTAAATTGGAGGAAGGCTAATTTTGAAGGTATTAGGCAAGAACTTTCAAAAGCTGATTGGGGGCAAATGTTTGCAGGTAAAGGGACAGCTGGAAAAGGGGAAACCTTCAACAATGAGATAACGAGAATCCAGAAACAATATATTCCTGTTACGGTGAAAGGAAAGGCTGGTAGGTATAGGGAATGCTGGATGACTAGAGAAATTGAGGTTTTGGTTAAGAAAAAGAAGGAACCATATGTCAGGTATAGACAGTAGAGGTCGAGAGAATACTTAGAAGAGTATAAAGGCAGTAGGAGTATACTTAAGAGGGAAATCAGGAGGACAAAAAGGGAACATGAGATAGCTTTGGCAAATAGGGTTAAGGAAAATCCAAAGGGTTTTTAAAAATACATTAAGGGCAAAAGGGTAACTAGGCACAGAATAGGGCCCCTCAAAAATCAGCAAGGCAGCCTATGTGTAGAACCACAGGAGATGAACAAGATACTAAATGAGTATTTTGCATCAGTGTTGACTGTAGAGAAGGACATGGAAGATATAGAATGCAGAGAAATAGATGGTGACATCTTGAAAAATATCCATATTACAGAGGAGGAGGTGCTAGATGCCTTGAAATGCGTAAAAGTGGATAAATCTCGAGGACCTGATCGGAGTATCCTAGAACTCTGTGGGAAGCTCGGGAAGTGATTGCTGGGCCCCTTACTGAGATACTTGTATCATCAATAGTCACAGGTGAGGTGCTGGAAGAGTGGAAGTTGGCTAATGTAGTGCCACTATTTAAGAAAAGTGGTAAGGGAAATCCAAGCTGTCGATCAGTGAGCCTCACATCGGTGGTGGGCAAGTTGTTGGAGGGAATCCTGAGGGAAAGGATTTACATGTATTTGGAAAGGCAAGGACTGATTAGGGATAGTCAGTTTGGCTTTGTGCATGGGAGATCATGTCTCACGAACTTGATTGAGTTTTTTTGAAGAAGTATAAAAGAGAATTGATGAGGGCAGAGCAGTTGATGTGATCGATATGGACTTCAGTAAGGCATTTGACAAGGTTTCCCCTGGGAGACTGGTTAGCAAGGTTAGATATCATGGAAACAGGGAGAACTAGCCATCTGGATACAGAACTGGCTCAAAGGTAGAAGACAGAGGGTGGTGGTGGAGGGTTGCTTTTCAGACTGGAGGCCTGTGACCAGTGGAGTGCCACAAAGATTGGTGCTGGGTCTATTACTTTTCGTCATTTATGTAAATGATTTGGCTGTGGACATAGGAGGTATAGTTAGTAAGTGTGAAGATGACACCAAAATTGGAGATGCAGTGGACAGTGAAGAAGATGACCTCAGATTACAATGGGATCTTGATCAGATGAGCCAATGGCTGAGGAGTGGCAAATAGAATTTAATTTAGATAAATGTAAGGTGTTTCATTTTGGAAAAGCAAATCAGAGCAGGACTTATACACTTAATCGTAAGGACATGAGAAGTGCTGCTAAACAAAGAGAACTTGGAGTGTAGGTTCATAGTTCCTTAAAAGTAGAGTCGCAGGTAGATAGGATAGTGAAGAAGGCATTTGGTATGCTTTCCATTGTTGGTCCAAAGATTGAGTATAGGAGTTGGGAGGTCATGTTGCAGCTGTACAGGACATTGTTTAGGCCACTGTTGAAATATAGCGTGCACTTCTGGTCCCCTTCCTATTGGAAGAATGTTGTGAAAGTTGGAAGGGTTCAGAAAAGATTTACAAGGATGTTGCCAGAGTTGGGGGATTTGAGCTATGGGAAGAGGCTGAATAGGCTGAAACTGTTTTCCCTGGAGTGTCGGAGGCTGAGGGGTGACCTTACAGAGGTTTATAAAATCATGAGGGGGATGGATAGGATAAATAGACAAAGTTTTTTCCCTGGGGTGGGAGAGTCCAGAACTTGAGGGCATAGGTTTAGGATGAGAGGGGAAAGGTATAAAAAGGATCTGAGGGGCAACATTTTCACAGAGGGTGGTGCTTGTATGGAATGAGCTGCCAGAGGAAGTGGTGGAGGTTGATACAATTGCAGCATTTAAAAGGATGAGTATACGAATAGGAAGAGTTTAGAGGGATATAGGCTAAGTGCTGGCAAATGGGACTAGATTAGGTTTGGTTATCTAGGCGAAAGTGAGGACTGCAGACGCTGGAGATCAGAGACAAGATTAGAGTGGTGCTGGAAAAGCACAGCAGGTCAGGCAGCATCCAAGAAGCAGAAAAATCGACATTTCGGGCAGGACCCCTTCATCAGGAATGAGGCTGGGAGCCTTCGGGGTGAAGAGATAAATGGGAGGGGGAGTGGGGCTGGGGAGGAGGTAACTAAGAGTACAATAGGTGGATGGAGGTGGGGATAAAGGTGATAGGTTGGAGAGGAGGGTGGAGCGGATAGGTGAGAAGGAAGATTGACAGGTGGGACAGGTCATGAGAATGGTGCTGAGCTGGAAGGTTGGAACTGAGGTAAGGTGGGGGAAGGGGAAAATGAGGAAACTGGTGAATTCCACATTGATGCCCTGGGGTTGAAGTGTTCCGAGGTGGAAGATGAGGCTTTCTTCCTCCAGGCATCAGGTAGTGAGGGAGTGGCGATGGGGGAGGCCCAGGACCTGCATGTTCTCGGCAGAGTAAGAGGGGGAATTGAAATGTTCAGCCATGGGGCAGTGGGGTTGATTGGTGCGGGTGTGCTGGAGATGTTCCCTAAAGCGCTCTGCGAGAAGGCATCCAGTCTCCCTAACATAAAGGAGACCACGTCTGGAGCAATGGATACAATAAATTACATTTGTGGATGTGCAGGTGAAACTTTGATGGATGTGGAAGGCTCCTTTGAGGGCTTGGATGGAGGTGAAGGGGGAGGTGCACGCGCAGGTTTTGAAATTCCTGTGGTGGCAGGGGAGGGTGCCAGGAGGGGAGGGTGGGTTGTTAGGGGGCGTGGACGTGACCAGATAGTCACAGAGGGAATGGTCTTTGCGGAAGGCGGATAGAGGTGGGGACAGAAATATATCCCTGGTGGTGGCGTCCGTTTGTAGGTGGCGGAAATGTCGGCGGATGATGCAGTTTATTGCTCCTCGGATGCTGCCTGACCTGCTGTCCTTTTCCAGCATCACTCTAATCTTGTCTCTAGGTTCGGTTATCTGGTCGGCATGGACAAGTTGGACCGAAGGGTGTGTTTAAATGCTGTTCTTCGTTTTCACTCTAAGTTATAAATTATGCCTGTACTTATATCTGTACTTGTACATAATGTTCTGCATCTAATCTTCTAAGAGACTTCTGTTAAGGGCTGATTAATATTATAATCTTTCGTGGAGACATTATGACAGGAATGGTATTGTTCCGAATATGTTACTGTATTGACAGTTGTTCAAAGGTAGATTTTGATGTAAATAGGCCTGAATACTGCTTGCAGCAAGGGCTGATAGGTTTGAATGTGTGAAAAAGCAATACTGGGTTGAAAGAGGTATTTTAATTTGGTCTATATTGTAATGGTAAAATATACTACAGAACCGCAGTCTTATGAATGAATGAATGAAAGAAACTGTGTTACATAGGGAGTTATGAATGAATGGAACAGGAGCGTGGTGTTATTAAATATAGAGTGGGTTAGTAAAGAAGCCTATCATACAATATCTCACAAACATGGAGGAATGTAATTGTACACTTTTCATTCCGTAGCCCAAACCAAATCAACTCTGTCCTTGAACACTCAGACATTTTTCTTCTCCATCACTGCAGTGCTCTCCTGAACCAATTCTGCTATCTCTCTTCCTTTCCTTCCTTTTCTATCTTTCCTGAATTTAAACTCAGGAATTGTTACTTTGCAACATGATCTGTCTGATTTACTGCATATTCCATTTACCTTCCTGATTACCTGCTGCAATTGTGGGCTAGCTTTCTGTGTTCTGTGCACAAATACCCCCCAAGCCCCTTTATGCAGTTTTTCTCCATTTAAATAATATTCTGTTCTTTTGTTCTCCCTTAAAAAGTGAACAATTTATCATTTTCCCTGACAACTCACTGGAGGAGGAGGCTCCACAAATATCCTCATCCTCAATGATGGAAGAACCAACACATCAGTCCATAAGGCTGAAGCATTTTCAGCAATCTTCCATCTTGGCATCCCCCAGTGATCCCTAGCAACACAGATACTAGTCTTCAGGCAATTCAGTTCATTCAACGTGCTATCAAGAAACAGTTGGAGGGTCTGGATAGTGAAAAAGGCTATGGGGCCTGTCAACGTTCCAGCTGTAATACTGAAGATGTGCTCCAGAACTTGCTGCTTCCCTAGCCAAACTCTTCCAGTACAGTCACAACACTGGCATCTACCCAACAATGTGAAACATTGCTAGGGATGTCCTATACACAAGAAGCAGGACAAATCCAACCCAGCCAATTACCGCCCCATCAAGCTATTCTCAATCATCAGTAAAGTGATGGAATGCGTTATCAATAATCCTTTCAAGCAGCACATGTATTTGGATATAAACTGCTCTGTGACCCTGTTTGGGTTCCACTAGGGTCACTGTGCTCCTGACCTCATTACAACCTTGGTTCAAAGATGGACAAAAGAGCTGAATTCCAGACGTGAGGTAAGAGTGACAGACCTTAACATCAAGGCCGCATTTAACCATGCATGGCATCAAGGAGTACAAGTGAAAATGGAATCCGTGAGTATTGGGCAAACTCTTCCTTGGTTGGAGCCATACCTGTCACATAGGGGGAAGGTTAAACGCCTGGACATATCTGTAGGAGTCCCTCAGGATAGTGTCCTATCTTCAACTGTTTCATCAATGGCCTTCCCTCCATCATAAGGTCAGATGCACAATATTCAGCATCGTTCACAACTCCTCATTCACTGAAAATCTCCGTGTTGAAATGCAACAAGATTTGGACAATGCGCAGGCTTGGGCTGACAAATAGCAAGTAACATTTGCAACACGCAAATGCCAAGCAATGACCGTCTCCAAATAAACCCTTCAGATTAAATGTTGTTACCATCACAGAATCCCCCAGTATCGACATTCTTGGGGTTACCATTGATCAGAAACCCAACTGGACTCACCACATAAACACAGTCACTACAAGGGCAGGTCAGAGGCTATGAACACTGTGGCAAATAAATCCTGCCTTCCCAAAACCTGCCCATCATCTGCAAGGCACAAGTCAGGAGTATGATGGAGTAATCCCCACATGCCTGGATGAGTGTAGCTCCAACAACACTGAAGAAGCTTGACACATCCAGGACAAAGCAACCTGCTCGATTGGCATCATAGCCACAAGTATCCACCCCCTCCTCCACTGATGCTCAGTAGCAGCATTGTGTATTATCTACAAGGTCCACTGCAGAAAATCACCAAAGATCCTTAGTACATCCTAAATTCATTACGACTTCATCTAGAAGGACATGGGAACACCACTATCTGCAAGTTACTATGCAAATAACTCACCATCCTGTCTTAAAATGTATTGTTTTTCCTTCAGTACTGCTTTCCTTCAAAATCCAAAATTCCCTCCCTAAGGGCACTGTGGTCAACTTACAGCAATGTGGCCTGCGGCGGTTCAAGAAGGCAGTTCACACCCCCTTCTCAAGGGTGACTAGGGCCCAGCCAGCGATGCCCATATCCTACAAATGAATATTTTTAAAAAACTAGGTTGATACCAGGTATGAGGAGAAGTTGAGTAAGTTAATCTGTACTCATTGGAATTTAAAAGAATGAGAGACAACAATAGATGAGAAATTATCTTTTTATCCAGAGGGCGGTGGGAATCTGACACTCATTGCCTGTGGAGGTGGTGGCGGGTGGGGGAGGGTAGTTGAGGCAGAAACACGCATGATATTTCATAAGTATTGAGATGTGTACTGTACTTATGATCCGAAGGCATACAAGGCAGTGAGCCAAGTGCTAGAAAATGTGATGAGAATAGTTAGGTGTTTGTTTTTGACTGGTGCAGACTTAATGAGCTGAAGGACCTATTTCAATGCTATAGGCCTACATGATTCTATGATCTTATTGTAGCATACAAGATTCTTAGGGGACTCAGGAGCATCGCTATGGAAAGGTTGTTTACCATTGTGGGCGAGTCTAGCATAAGAGGCATAATCTCAGAAAAAGAGGTTAAATATTTAAGACAGAGATGAGGATATTCTCTCAGAGGATAGCAAATCTGTCAAATTCTTTACTGTAGAAGGTCTTTAAATACATGCAAGGCTGAGATTGACAGATTTTTAATCAGTAAAGGAATCAAGAGTTATAGGGAAAAGGCTGGAAAGCAGAAGTGAGGATTATTGAACACACCAAATTTTCACTGAGTTGTGATGGAGAAGACTCAATGCACTGAATGCTGAAAATGTGTTGCTGGAAAAGCGTAGCAGGTCAGGAGGCATCCAAGGAGCAGGAGAATTGATGTTTCGGGCATGAGGCCTTCTTTAAGAATCTCCTGCTCCCTGGATGCTGCCTGACCTGCTGCGCTTTTCCAGCAACACATTTTCAGCTCTGATCTCCAGCATCTGCAGTCCTTACTTTCTCCTAGAAGATTTTAACCTACTGCGAATCCTCTTGCAAGGATGCCTTCCTTGAAGAAGCTCTCTTTAAAAACCTCCTGCTCCTCGGATGCTGCCTGACTTGCTGCGCTTTTCCAGCAACACATTTTCAGCTCTGATCTCCAGCATCTGCAGTCCTCACTTTCTCCTCAATGCACTGAATGGCCTACCCTGTTCCTACGTCTTATAATCTTTTAAAGGAACAAACAGATTTCACCTGAACCCATCAAGAAGATCTTCTCTTCTGAAATGAGAGATCAGCCGGGCAGCTTATTCTTTGCAGGCTTTCTCCCAAATGAAATAGATAAACCAGTGACCTCTCTAAACCACTGACTGTTCAAAACAGCTGAAGCAGGTGTCTGCACCAAAACATGCAGTTATCACCAGTCATAATCACAGGAAGCTTTGTTAAAAAAATACTCCAATGTTATCAGTGAAATTTCAGCATAAAGGTAAAGTCATCATAGTCCTAGCAAGCCACAGGTTGCTCTCTCATTAGAGACAGAAACCGAGATAATGTGGTGATTTAACCTGAAGACTGACACTTCTCAGGGAAGAGGTGAGGTTGAGAAGGTAAAAAAATAAACCCCCAATGTTGGCATCACTCTGTATTGCAAACCAGCCAACTGAGCTGATCAATTCCACCCAGAACTGGGTGGTCATGGTAGGGGTGTCATAACATTGCCAAACAGGTTGTTTATCAGTCTGGAAATTGTTCAATTTGGCAATGACAGGCAGTAACAGCAAATAATTTCTTGCTCAGCCAAAACTATCTGGTTGGTGTTGCATTATGACATCGATTCCAGACAGCACTTTCAAACCGATGACCACTACCAACTAGAAGTTAAAGGTTAGCAGATACATAGGAACATCCCAACAACTAGCTGGAAGTACCTCTGTAAGCTCCACATCATCAGGCTTTCAAAAAATCGTAATGCTTTCAGTGTTACTGGGTCAAAATCATGGAACTCCCTCCCTAACATCATTGTGGGTCTACCTAAGCCAAATAGACTACAAGTATTACAAGAGGCTGTTCATTTCCATTTTCTCAAGGGCAACTAGGGACGGGCAATAAATGCTGGCCCAGCCAGCAAGCCTGCATGCCATGAATTATTTTTAGGCCACAACTGCACAGAAGATTGAAATAAATATTGTATAATTATTAATAAAATGTCTTTAGAATCTTCAGAATGCTTAAAACGAGAACCACCACATAAATAAATGATGAGCTCTGATATTCTGATGTTAACGCTCTAATTCCATTTTGAGCGCCTGAAGTGATCGAGTTTTCTATGTAGGATTACAGTCACTGTGACGATTGCTCTGCCATTTGCACTATATCCAAACCCGACTGAAAACCAGATCCAACAGATCCAACCGACCTCAATTAAACGGCAAAAGCAAGCCCTGGAAAGATAGAGAATTTCTTTTGCTGCTTCGCAATTGACTTCGATCGCAAAGAGCGAAGATAAGTGCTGCGATTGAGTTTGTGTGTGTTGCGGGGGAAGGGGGTGGGCATGAATTTGCCATCTGGAGACGCTGTGTCCATAGTAACAGGCAGCTGATTGCGGCCGGCGCACAAACACTGAAGCAGCTCCGGAAGGAGGGCGATGCTGTCCGGCTCCATCCAGATCTCCGGAGAGACCCTCTCCTCGGCGGAGGTGAAAGACATTTGTGACTCTCTGAGGACCAACTCGGTACGGCTATTGTCTCTGAGGGGTTGTCACATCTCAGACCGTGATTTCCACCGCATCAGCCGGCATGTGGCGGACTGTCAGTCCCTGGCACAGCTCAACCTCAACCTCGGGGTAGTCAGTAACATCAACCGAGTGAAACAACTGGCAGAAGCACTGGCATCCAACAGGTCCATCCACTCCCTCTTGTGAGTATTAGCGTTATAGGATCAAATTATGGAAGAGAAAGCATAGAGCTGGATTTGGGAAAAATATATCTTTTTAATTGAGTGACAGTATGTGTGTCTTTTTAATCTGACTTTCAGGTATATTATGACACACTCTGGATCAGGTGGGGCTTAACCTGGGTCTTTTGGCCCAGAGGTAAGAGAAATACCACTTTGTCACAAGACCCATGTGACAGTATGTATCCATTGACTAACTGGTTCATTATCTACTCTTCCATTTGTAGGGAGCTGATTGTTGTAACAATCATACAATCTTGTTGTGCCAAAGAAGGATGCTTTTCAGGCCATTTTATCCATGCTGAGTATTTGAAAGAACATTGCGCAATTCCCACCTTCACCTACACTTCCTCCAAAACCTTGAATTTGTTTATCAACAAATAACTGTTCAATCTCCTTTTAAAAACCACAGATTAAAATATTTGTCATGATCTTAGGCATGCATTTCAGATCCTAATAAATTGCTGCATATAAAAAACTTCTCAAGTCCTCTTTGGTACTGTTGCCAATTGCCTTGAATCTGTGTCCTTTGGTTCTTGAATATTCCACCAAAGAGAATAGTCCTTTGAGTGAAATCTTATAAGGGCTTCAGCAGTGTGGACTATGATGAGAAATGTGTCAAAATTGCACAAAATATCCAGTGAATCTATCACAATATCAGGAACCATTCACTAAATTTTTTAACTAAGTCACTCAAGGTGAGATGGTTAGTAGGCAGTGGTGAGTAGCCTAATAAGGAGGATTATTGTTTGTTAGTGACCTTATTAACTGCAAGTTTCACCTCATTAATGTGCAGATGTCTGTCATACCAACTGTCTCAAGTAAACTAGATGCTAAGAATTCTCAATGTGAATATTAGAATAAGTACCTGGCAAGTACTTCACCTTGCAGCTGGCTGCAAAGAGCTTCCATGTTGATCACAATGCAAAGTTCTCGGCATAATATGCAGGCATTAGCCACACGTGGCCCTCATCCAGGTAATATTGACATCTAACAATTGCCAAGCCCTCAGGATCTTAATTGCAGCTCTCCGATCCACTTGCAGGTTACTTAGGCAGTTGAAATCTGCATTTCAGAGCACACTGGCAACTAAAATTGTAAAGCAAGGCCATTTTGTGTACACAGACAGGCACTCAACTCACAGATTTGACCATGGTGCATCCTGGGACTGCCTGTTTGCTCTGTTAGCACTCGCACACTTAGTGCTCACCTATGTGCTCACAGTATCTCTCCCCTGCCTCGCCTAATAGCACAATCACAGAATCAAGTCACTTGCCTTACAGCTCAGTCCTCTGTCAAGGAGTCAGACAGTTTGCTGTACTAATTACATTAATTTGACACCTGCTGTGTATGCCAGCAGCTCACATGGGAAACTTACTACATGCTCAACCAGCAGGCAGCTATGTCTCAAAGTCTTAGGGAGTAGCCTTCAGTAAGGAGGTCCCAGCACAGTAAGTCAAGGGCAGTGTCTGAAAGCAGTCAAGGGATCCAGTTGGGGTGATCTCCGTAAGTGGATCCAAGCCATTGCAGTCTGGGAAGTGGATCCCAGTTGGTCTACGGTTCCAGGTCCTGAGGTAGGGCAAGCACAGTTGGGGAGATGCCAGACATCAGTCAAGACTTTGGACCCTTCTAATCCGAGGATGTCCATTGAATCGTTCGGGGTGGGGGTGGAGGGCACAGACAATCCTTCTTGGACTTTCATGAAAACTAAGGACTAAGAGTAACAAGGTCCAGTCGCTCCCAGAGGGAGACTTAAGAAATTATTCATGGGAATTGGGGACTACAAGCTGGCAGAAAGGAGGGATGGCAGTTGTAATGGGGCTGCAATAGAGTAAATTCTGGAAATTCCTGATGAAGGGCTTTTGCCCGAAACGTCGATTTTACTGCTCCTCGGATGCTGCCTGAACTGCTGTGCTCTTCCAGCACCACTAATCCAGAATCTGGTTTCCAGTATCTGCAGTCATTGTTTTTACCCTGCAATAGAGTAAAGTATGGGTAGGAACATGGTCATGTGGAAGAAGAGATTGTCCATGACAGAAGCATCCTGGCTTCAAGGTAAAGGAAGCTACAGTGTATGACAACATCTGGCTGGGTCACCACATGTGTCAGAGGCTGATGGTGTAAGGTGAGCAATTGCACATTCACAGGTAGGTCAGTAAGTAACCCATAGGACTGGAAAATGGCAAATGTAACACCCCTTTTTAAGAAAGGAGGGATGCTGAGGATAGAAACTTATAGACCAGTTAGTCTGACCTTGGTGATTGGTAAGATTTTAGAGTCCATTATAAAGGGTGAGATTGTGGAGTACTTGGAATGCATGGTAAAGTAGGCTTCGTCAAAGGAGGTCACACCTCTCAAATTTGTCGGAATTCTTTGAGGAGGTCATGAGCAAATTAGATGAAAGAGGTCCAGTGGATATGGTTTGTTTGGATTTCTAGAAGACTTTGACAAGGTGCCTCATAGGCTGCTAAGTAAGGTAAGAGCCTATGGTGTTCAGGGCAAGGTATGGAATGAATAGAGGATTGGCTGACTGGAAGGAGACAGGCAGTAGCATAAATGGGGTCTTTTTCAGGATGGCAGCTGGTGACGAGTGGAGTTCTGCAGGGGTCAGTGTTGGGATCACTTTATGCATTAAATATCTGGACAAAGGAAGTGAGGGCATTGTTGATAAGTTTGCAGATGACACAAAGATAGGTGGAGGCTCAGGTAGTGTTAAGAACGGAAGGATGCTGAAGCATTTGGACAGGCTAGGAGAGTGAACAAAGAAGTGGCACATGAAATACAATGTGGGGAAGTCTGACATTATGCACTTTGGTAGGATGAGTAGAGGAATAGATTATTTTCTAAATGGGGAAAGGCTTCAGAAATCTGAAGCAGAAAGGGACTTCAAAGTCCTCGTTCAAGATTCCCTTAGCTTAACATGCAAGTTTGATTGGCAGTTAGGAAGTCAAATGCAATGTCAGCATTCATTTCAAGAGGGCTGGAATACAAGAGCCGAGAGGTACTGCTGAGGTTGCATAAGGCTGTGGTCAGACCACATTTGGAATATTGTGAGCAGTTTTTGGCCTCATATTTAAGGAAGGCTTTGCTGAGGTTGGAGGGGGTCCAGAGGATGTTTACAAGAATGATCCTGGGAATGAACGGCTTGTCATATGAGGAGCAGTTGAGGACGCTGGGTCTGACCCAATGGGTTTAGAAGGATGAAGAGTTATCTGATTTAAACTTAAGAATGCCGAGTGGCCTGGATAAATGAACATGGAGAATGTTTCCACTAGTAGGAGAGACCAGGACCCAAGCACCCAGCCTCAGGGTGAAGGGACAACACTTCAGAACTGATGGAGAGGAATTTCTTCAACCAAAGGGTGATGAATCTGTAAAACTCATTGTCACATATGGTTGTGGATACCAAGTCATTGACTGTATTTAAGGCAGAGATAGGTTCTTTGATTAGATTTATTTATTGTCAAGTGTATTTTAATACAAATACAATGAAAAGTGTTGTATAGTGTTGCCATTCTCTGGAGTCATCTTAATACACAGAAAAATACACCAAAACATAGAATATAAAGGTATAAAAATGAAGAAATAAAGCAAGTGTCCAACTTTACAGTCTTTCTTGTTAAGTGCTTTGTCATGGGCCAAGGCACTGGTGGCCAGGCACAAGTCCTTTTCTTGATTAGTAAAGGGATTAAGGGAACAAAAGGGTTCCAGCAGAAACCATTGCAGTTATACCCACTTTGTTCATCTTTGTTCCACGTGTTGTTGTCGGCTGTCAATAGCCATTGTATATCCTGTCTGGAGAGCATATGAGGTACCCTGGTGTCCCAGTTACATTCGGGACCAGATAGAGATTCAAACAGACATTATGAAGAACAATTAACATTTATTGACTTTTCAGATATTAAAGGCATCAAGTCGTATGGAGAGAAAGCAGGACTATGGTCTTGAGATGGTCCACCATGATCATATTCAATGAGGGAACAGGCTCAAAAAGCAAATTGGCCTGCAACTGCCTCTGGTTTCAATGAAATATGAGAATTGTTGTATAGTAACCCCTTCCAGCAGTCTGCACTCAAAAGGTTATCTTTCTTCTATCACTGGCGCCATGTCTCAGTGCTGTCCCAGATTCTGTATCTGGACCGGAGGGAGCCTTTGTGATAATGAATCCCATAGGCTCTTGAGGTTTGTCAGGCAGTAATGAGGCATTTGTATCTATAAACATTCCAAACATGCTTACAGTCTCCTTCCCAGAAGTGAATTCGCCTCAGCTCATCTGAGAGGGGCAGGCAAAATACAAGCTGGGGCCTAGAAACTTCTCAAGTGTCCTAAGAAGAGGCATCTGAGGGACCTGTGTGTGGTTCCTCTTCTGGAAGGGTAGGAGGCCTGGAACTCTCAGAGGTCCAGGACATCCTTTTTGGCAGACCAGCCCATGGCCACTGGCACCTTCAGAAGAGAGGATTTGAGACCAATGGTTGGAAGTGTTGTATAATGAATGACACTGACATTGGGGTTACCTACTCAGTTGGCAAGACATAGGATTAACACAGGAACATTGGAATTAGGGAATTCAGCCCTTCTAGCTCGCTCCGCCATTAACATAATCATAGCTGACCTTATCTGGTCTCAACTCCACTTTCCTGCCTGCTCCCCATTGCCCTTTATCTTAACTTTTCATCAGAAACGTATCTATCTCCTTCTTGAATCTATTGATTAACTCAGCTTCAGCTGCACTCGTGTAGTAAGTTCCACAGATTCACAACCCTCTGAGAGAAGTAGTTTCCCCTCCTCTCAATTTTGAGCACACTTGCTCTCACTGTATATCCATGCCCTCTTGTTCGAGACTGCAATTTTTGGGAATACATTAGTATCTTCCACTGTGAAAATAGAGACAAGATATTGATTTATTGCCTCTGCCGTTTCTGAGTTTCACATTATTACCTTGTCATTTTCATCCTCTAAAGGGCCAATATTAACTTAGGCTTTTGTTTCCTTTTTATATATTTCTGGAAGCTTTTGGTATTAGTGTTTTTGTTTTTTGCTAGTTTCTTTTCGTAGTTCATCATAGCTCTTTCGATTTTGTTTTTAGTAACTTTTTACTGATGGTTAATGTTCTCCCAATTCTCCGGGGTGCTCGTAACCTTTGCAGTATGATATGCCCTAGTTTTTGTCTTTGTTCTCCTTGACTTCCTTGTTAAGCCATAGATGATATTTCACCTTTTCACAATTCCTCTTCCTTTCAGGAATAAACTTTACTTGAGAGGTATTTAATGTCTCTCTAACATTTGCCACTGTTCTTCAACTGTCCTGCCCTTTAATATTCTACCCAGTCCGCTCGGGCCAATTCCTTCCTCAGGCCAGTATAATTACCTTTGCCTAACACTAAAACTCTCAGATACAACTCTGTCCTCTTTCTTTCAATCCAATTTTGAAATTTAAGCATGTTGTAGTCGCTCCTTCCAAGAGGATCCTTAACTACAAGGCCATTTATCAAAACTGAAAAAACTGCAGCCGCCATAAATCAGAAACAAAAACAGAAATTGCTGGAAAAGTTCAGCAGATCCTGTAATAACGTTTCAGTAATCCCCACTAGGTTGTACCCATTTGTCTCTATTTGTGCCGTCAGCTCATCAACTTTATTTCACATACCGCATTTAGGTACAAGGTTTTTAAATAGATTCGTCTGATTTGTCTTTCCCTTTTGATATTTTCTTGTGGACTATGCTTTCCACACTCCCCAAATAACAAAGGCAAAAACTGGGGCATATCATATTGCAAAAGTAAGTAGCACTCTGGAGGATTGGGAGAACTTTAAACATCAGCAAAAAGTTATTAATCCATGATAATCTTTATAATTTCTCTGAAATTTCAACTCACATTTTGATCTTTCCTGATTCCTTTCCATGAGACATGGATGTTTCAATACCCTGCAGGAGTGGTTCCTCTCTTCTCTTGCAAGAGACAACATTCTCTCCTCATAGAAGGTGATGAACCTAATGCTGCACTCTTCTCCACCCATCCTGGCTCTTTCTGCCCTTTCATAAGCTGTTTTCTCTTATCCTGAGAAAAACTAAGGGATTGAGAGAAGTGAAATGAAAGTGGCTGCCTTGGATAGACCCCTCGGAATAAAATGAAAGCAGGAAAGAATTTAAACAAGGAATTACAAGGACTAAAAGGGCCTGGAAAACAGGATTAAGGCTTTTTATACATATATAAAAAACCATAAAACATAGGAGCAGAAACTAGGCCATTCAGCTCATCGAGTCTGCTTTGCCATTCAATCGTGGCTGATGCGTTTCTCAACCCCATTCTCCCGCTTTCTCCGCGTAACCCTTGATCCCCTTGATACTCAAGAACCTATCCATCTCAGTCTTATACATACTCAATGACCTGGCCTTCCCATCCTTCTGTAGTAACATATTCCATAGATTCACCACTCTCTGGCTGAATAAGTTTCTCCTTATCTCCATTCTAAAAGGTCTTCCCTTTACTCTAAGGCTCTGCCCTCATGTCCTAGTCTCTCCTACCAATGAAAACATCCTCCTAACATCCACTATGTCCAGGCCATTCAGTAGTCTGTATTTTTCAATTAGATCCCACTTCATCCTTCTGGACTCCATTGAGTATAGACCCAGAGTCCTCAAACATCCTCATCTGTTTAGCTTCTCATTCCTGGGATCATTCTTGTGAACCTCCTCTGAACCCAGGGCTACTACATCCTTCCTGAGATATGGGGTCCAAAACTGTGCACAATATTCCAAATGTGGTCTGACCAGAGCTTTATAGAACCTCAGAAGTACATCCCTGCTTTTATATTCAAGTCCTCTCAAAATAAATGCCATCATTGCAATTGCCTTCCTAACTACTGACTCAATCTGCAAGTTTACCTTTAGAAAGTTGTTGCCAGAGTTGGATGATTTGAGCTATAGGGAGAGGCTGAATAGGCTGGGGCTGTTTTCCCTGAATCTGTGGAATTCTTTATGACGAAGCACTATCAGGACTGGCTCACTGTTGAGGGAATCAAGGCTAATGGGGAAAAGGAAGGAAAGTGGGCTTGAAGATTATTAGATCAGCCATGATCTTATTTGAATGGGGGCATGGGTTTGATGGGCTGAATGACCAACTTCTGCTCCCTCACCCTATTGCCATTTTTTAATGAACCTATTCAGACAGGTCACAATGTATGCCTGATGTGGGTGAGGCTGGAACCTGAACCTTCTGGCTCATTGGTAAGGAGCATACCACCGCACTACAAATACAGTGGGAGTGTAGCTGATATTTTTAGTCAACCTGTTCAGAAATGTTACGACACACCTATGGACCAGGTAGAGGTGGTACCTGAGCCTTCTAGTCCAGAGATATGGAGACTACCACTGGGCCATAAGAGCCCAATGACACAACATTGTTGTTATTTATGAATCAATCTGTTCAGAGATGTTATCTCATGCCTCTGGAGCAGATGGGATTTGCACCCAGGCCACCTAGCTCTGAGTCAGGGACAGTACCACCACAGCACAAGAATCCTAACACAACATTGTATCTGCCCTACCACAGTTTTTTAACACATGTAGCAAATCTCTTTTCAACTTTCTTTAAGGAGAACAACATTCTCCAGTTATATTCATAACTGAAATCCCTCCTCTCTGGAACAGTTTTCATCGTTCTTTTTATATATCCTTTCTAAGGCTTTCACAACCTTTAGAATTATATGCATAATTTAATATTGGTCCATGGTGATGCTGGGATGATCATTTGTAAGACTTTGGAAGAGATTATGGAAATATTTAAGGTCAATTGCAATTAACTCAATTTGTTTTAATTTGATAATGTTCGAATGCCTATCACCTCACTCTCAAGGGCAATTTGGGATGGACACTAATGCCCTAGCAAAAAATGCCCACATTCTGTGAGCAAAGAAATAAAAACATTATTCAGAACAGATGTCTGGAATTGCATCCAATTCACTACCACATTTTTAAAACCTGATAACATTCTAATTGTAATTAACTCACTTAACTTTGAAAAGGAAAATGGGTATTTTTATCAGTCTGCAACATATTTCTGTTAAGGGATCAGGCCAAAGAACCATGAGCTTTCGGTGCCTTTTCTTTGCAACAATTTGTGAGCAGCATCTTGCCTGTTCAGGTGCTTCCAGTTGATGTGGTTAGCTTTCACAAGAATTATTTTTATCCCTTTTAGTATGCTATGTAAAGTGATTGGTTCCGGTTGTTATTTTTGTTCAATTTCATCGTTATTAAGTTACAACATCCAAGGATAGCACCTTGAATCAAAAGGACACTTTGTAGAAGACAATAGCTGCTTACTTCCAAATCTTGATCAGACTATGAATAATGAGTCTATTCTTGAGCCAGACCTTGGCATACTATGATGTTCCATAGCTTGTCACAATTGGAAATATATCTTTGCCTGTGCAAGTTCTGCAAGCCTTGAATCTTTTAGAAACAATCTTATACATTATCAAATTTAAGTAAAAATCCACTCTTTTTATGTATTGCTAATTATTAAATCTCAACAATTTTATTTAGTGGTTCATAGGGTGCGGATATCACTGACTAGAGCAGCATTCATTATTAATCCCAAATTGCCCTGGAGAAAGTGGTGGGGACCTCTTTCGAAAAATGCAGTTTTTCCTGTACCAACACGAGTTTAAATTCTGAAACTCCCTTCCCAACATCATTGGTAAATTTAAGGTCAGGGTGGAATGTGTTGGTGAAGTTGATGAATTGCTCAACCTCCTCGCGGGAGCACGAGGTGACGCCAATGCAGTCATCAGTGTAGCGGAGGAAGAGGTGGGGAGTGATGCCGGTGTAATTACGGAAGATCGACTGTTCTACGTAGCCAACAAAGAGACAGGCATAGCTGGGGCCCATACAGGTGCCCATGGCTACCCCTTTGGTCTGGAGGAACTGGGAGGATTCAAAGGAGAAATTGTTAAGGGTGAGGACTATTTCGGCCAAACGAATGAGTGTGTTGGTGGAAGGGTACTGCTGGGGACGTCGGGAGAGGAAGAAACGGAGGGCTTGGAGGTCATGGTCTTGGTGGGTGGAGGTGTAGAGGGATTGGATATCCATGGTGAAGATGAGGCATTGGGGGCCGGAGAAACGGAAGTCTTGGAGGAGGTGGAGGGCATGGAGGTGGTGTCTCGAACTTATGTGGGGAGTTCCTGGACTGGGGGAATAGGTAGGTGGAGATGAGTTCAGTGGGGCAGGAGCATGCTGAGACAATGGGTCGGCCAGGGTGGTCAGGCTTGTGGAAGGAGGTAGAACCGGGCAGTGCGGGGTTCCCGGGCTATGAGGTTGGAAGCTGTGGGTGGGAGACCTCCTGAGGTGATGAGGTTCTGTGTGATCTGGGAGATGATGGTTTGGTGTTGGGGGGGTGGGGTCATGGTCGAGGGGACGATAGGAGTAGGTGTCTTCGAGTTGGCGTCTGGCTTCAGCGGTGTAGAGGTCAGTGAACCAGACTACCACTGCACCCCCTTTATCTGCTGGTTTGATGGTGAGGTTGGGATTGGAGAAGAGAGAGTGGAGGGCTGCGCGTTGTAAGGGTGAGAGATTGGAGTGGGGGAGGGGAGTAGACAGGTTGAGGCAGTTAATGTCCCGGCAACAGTTGGAACCTGCTTTTCAATAGATGAGGGAGTCAAAGATTATGGGAAGCTAAACAGGAAAGTGGAGCTGACAGCACAACCAGGGCAATCATGATGTCATTGAATGATCTTCTCCTAATCGATCTCCCCATCTTGACTTGTAATGATTCAAATTAAAGTAGACCAACAATGAAACTTTCATTTCAACAGATTAAAAGTTATTTTATTTGCGATAAGGAAATAAGGTATGAACCAAGAAATTGCAAATACTGAGATTAAAACAATTACAGGTAACACCAAATAAAGTTGTAAAGATTTACAGAGCAGAAAGAGGTTATTTGGCTAATCATGTCCAAGCCAATCATCAAGTATCTATGTGAAATCTTGTCCATTTTCCAACACTTGACCCCTAGCCTTATACGCTATGGGACTTTAAGCAATCATCCAAATATGTATTAAATGTTGTGAGAGTTCTTGCCTATATCACACTTTCAGGCAGTGAGTTCCACATGCCCATCTCCCGCAAGGTAAAAACATTCTTCCTTCAGTCTTCTGTAACTTTCCTGATGTTTACCTTGACTCTTTGTCACCTGGTTATTGATCCGTCTACTAAGGGGTAAGTTTCCTCCTATCCACCGAGTCTATGTCCATCATAATTTTGTACACTTCAGTCAGGTCCCTTGTCAGCCTTCTAGGTTTATCAGATCTCATCTCTCTACATAGCTGCAACACTCTAGTCCAGACAACATCCCATTGAATGTCCTTGTCCCCCTCTAATGTAATCACATCTTTCATTCAGCTTTGTCATACACTTGTTGCTATTGTGTTTAGTATCTCAACTAATAAAGTGAGGTACTGAACTACTTGTCCTTTCAGGAATCTGTGGACAATCACCCCAAGGACTTTCTGATCCTCTGTACTTCCCAGAGTACTACCATTAATGGTGTATTCTTTTACCTTATTAGGCGTCTCAAAACACATTACCACACACTTTTCAGGATTTAATTCCATTTTACCATCTGACCAGCCTGTCTATATTGTCCTGTAGTTTAAAACTTTCCTCCTCACTATTTGCATGCCACCAATTATCATGTCATGTGCGAATTTACTGATTAAAATTTCTACATTTCATATCTAGATCATTAATGTACATTACAGAGAGGAAGGGAGCATTGAATCCAGTGGTGCACCACTGAACACAGACTTCCAGTCAGAAAACAAATCTTTGATCATCACTTGGTGCCTCCTGCCACAAAGCCAATTTTGCATCCAATTTGCCAAACTTCACTGGATGCCATGGGCTCTTAGCTTTTCACCAAAACTCCACATGTGAGACCTCATCAAAACTCTTACTGAAATCCATATTGACTACACCCACTGTAATATCCTCATCCACACATCTAATCACCTCTTCAACAAACTTAATCAAACCTGTCAGACATAACCCTCCTTGATTAATCCTTGCTTCTCCAACTGGAGATTATTACATGGTGCAGTCTGCTTTTGAACAACATTTGAGCCTAAACCTAAGCAAGTTCATTCTGCATGACTTGGATATATGCAAATGAAATGTGCTTGGATTATTCAAATCTACACTTTGTATACTCCCTTCAATGCCCTAATGTCCAGCAGATATGGATCCTGCACTTTCATCTGTCAAAGTGACACTGTTTTTGTCTGATGTAGTCTAACTTGGGTATTGTCTGAGCCATGTTTCAGCTGCATTGCACGTGTAGAGAACAGTAGGTGAAGGCAGTAAGTTTGCAGTGGATATTGTCATTACTGAAGGCTACCTAGTTCCCAAGGTCCACAAGTGCTTAACACCTCCAACCCCACCCCACCCCCATCACCACCACCACCGCCAACAGAGCCTTGACTCCTCATTCTTTTTAGCTGTGAAACCCCCCCCCCCCCCCCCCCCCCACCCTTGCATCCTACAAACAATCGATGGAGAGACACCTAGAACTCTCTGCTCCAGACTTCCGGCCAACTTCAGTGAGTAACCCTTACGTATGCCTAACCAGGCCCCTGACTGCTGTCCCTGTCTTCTGGTGGTGACCCTGGGAAGGAGCATTGTTGAACTTCAGTCGAGCACATTCCCTGAGCATCCCAAGCTGATGACTGACTATGACCAAGACTCTGGATTGCACACCAAATATATCCCTGACTGGGATCCTCTGACAAACAGCTTGACACCCTCTCCTTGACTGGACTGAGGATTAACACCTCTGCCCCCACCTAGTTTCCAACATGGCCAATTGTTTGAAGACCCTTGCAGTGCATTTGTCACACAAGCAGCTGGCAGATGCTGTCGATGTTGATAGCTCAGTGTGCTGTACATCAAGATGTTTTCTCCCCCCATCCCGATCCAGTCAGATCCCTCCTGACAAGCATAACACATAGGCGAAAGTGAGGGCTGCAGATGCTGGAGATTAGAGTTAAGGTTAGAGTGGTGCTGGAAAAGCACAGCAGGTCAGGCAGCATCCGAGGAGCAGAAAAATCGACATCTCAGGCAGTAGCCCTTCATTAGCATAACACATAGCCTATGTGTCTGCACAAAAGAGAATGTCAATAAAACATTATCAACAGTCATGGCTCTTGGTAAATCATCAAGGCACTAACAGGTATCACATAGCAATGCAAATCTGTGCTTTCAAAGCAGCCTGGAAATGGATCAAGGAGGTACAATGATGGTCATGTACAATTGGCAAATGCCAGAAACCAATGTCCATGAATGAGAGGTGCATGTGGCTGGTGCCATGGGTCATGTCCTGAGATGCTGTGAGATCCTAAGCAACCTGGAGACACTTCGCAGCTAGTAGCTGGCTAATGTCAACAGGTACCAATTCCGATTTCCATGTCAAGGTTTCTGAAAGTCTGGCTTGTTTGGTAAGATAGGAAGCTGAATATTGATGAGCCAAGTTGCCGCATTGAAAAGGCATCTAACAAATAAAATGCCCCTTAATTGGCAGCTCGCCATTGCCTAATTAGAAACACCACTCAGCGAAAGTATACAAGATGGAGTGAGGTGCACTCGATACAAGGTAGACCTCACTAGACTTCTCATCCAATTCTACCACAAATCGCTCCATAGTCCACACCATTCAGATCCATGTAAGATTCTACAGTCTGTTTTTAATTCTGGCTAGATGACCTGTCACCTTTATACAGCAGGTTACACTGTTTTTCAAGTATTGTAAATCAAGCTGAAGTTCAAAGTTGGCAGGTTTGAGCTCTTCATGGGTTACCTTACGTTTGTCCCTACACTGATTCTATACTGTCTCCCATGAAAAGAGTTCCATTTCCTATACAATTCCAATACCTCCCCTAATTCAATAATTTTTTTCTCTTTGATTCTGGCTGTTATATTTTCTGGGGTTTTTTCCCATAATAACATTCTTCCATTGTCAGATATTGTATGCAAATAAATTTTGTGCTACCTGTGCTTTTTTGCTATGCCAGATAACCCATGCCCTTTTCATTCTGATAGTCTCCATGGTACTCCCCTAACTGATTCTGGACTGGCTATACTGAACCCTGTCCTATCCCTGCATCCCTCCCTGATATCACTGGATCTTGGAGACTGTATTCTGGGAGATGAAGGAATGAATCTCATCTGTGGAATGTTGCCGCCGGACGGGGCAAAGTCAGGTATATGTTTTATGTAATATTTGTTCTGAGTAACACCATCAGGCTGTAGAAATAAGGGCCAAACTTTTGGCTTAACACACCTTAGGCAGCACATGCAGTGGTTTGTCTGATAAATTTACCTTATGATGTGGTCTCTCGTTAAATATCTATATTAGCTATTCTTAGAAAGCGTAGTATAAAGGGACACTTCCACTGGTTCCAAGATCTTGTGGCTGCTCTCTAATGATGAGGAATTCTGGGATAGCATCATTAGAGCTGAGTGTTTTGAGAAAAGTCTTTGGTTGTGCAGATTTATGGGATAGTTTCTTGCCCAAATTTCCCTTTGACTAATCTCTGGAGGTGTGTAAAATTATAGAATCCTATTATTAATCTCAAAGCAGATCACAAATTAATTATCATGATGATGCATTTGGCAACTGGGGGAATTTGGTGATGTGAGGCAGAGGGTGCATTCTTCCCTTACAAAACAAAATTGGCCCAAGAGAAGGAGAAAATTAGCAAGTCCCAATAGTTGAAGCTTAGAGGCATTAATTAATTGGAAAATTGCATGTGTCACTCTGCATTTTAAGATGGACAAATGAGGAAAACCAGGGAAATATATACTAGTTAGCTCAGTATCTTTGGTGGGGAAATTGTTGGAGTCTATAATCAAGGTCAGAGTAACTGAATACCTCAAAAATGGTCAGTTAATCAGGGAGAACCAGCATAGAATCATGATAAGTAGGTCTTGCCCAACAACGATCATTGAATTTTTTGAAGAAGTAGCTAAGGTACTGGATAGAGAAATGTTTATGGATGTTGTTTATATGGACTCCCAGAGGCATTTGATTAAATCCCTCACAAGACACTGTTAATTAAGGTAGAAGCCCATACAATTGAAGACAAATTATTAACATGCCTGGGAAATTAGTTGAGTGGCAGGTGACAGAAAATAGGAATAATGTGTAGGTACTCATACTGGTAGGATGTGACTAGTGGTGTCCCACAGGGATCTGTATTAGGGCCTCAATTATTCATACTATATTTTAACAATTTGGAAAATGTCATAGGGTGTCATATTTCAAAATCTGAAGACAATGCAAAGTTAGGTGGCATTGTAGACACTGTAGACAAAAGCATAAAATTACAAAGGGATATTGATAGACTAGATGAATGCTCAAAACTGTGGCAGATAGATTTCAATGTAACCAGGTGTGAGAAACTCCATTTTGGGCTGAAGAGAGGTACTTTCTAGTTGGTATGAAGTTAAGTAGATTGGATGTCCAAACAGACATGAGTGTTCAGCTGCATAGATTTTTAAAATGCCACAAACAGTAGCAGAAATAATCAAGAAAGCTAATGGAATGCCGGCCTTTGAGGATGTGGTGCCAATCAAGCAGACTGCTTTGTCTGAGATGGTGTCAAGCTTCTTGGGTGTTTTGGGCCTGGGGTGTATTACACCACACTCCTGACTTGGGCCTTGTAGATGATGGACAGGTTTTGGGGAATCAGAAGATGAGTTACTCAGCACAGCATTCAAAGCTTCAAAACCGCTCTTGCAACCACTGCGTTTATGTGGTGATTCCAGTTGAATTTCTGGTCTATGGTAACCTCAGGATGTCATTAGTGGAGGGATTCAGTGATGGTAATATCATTGAATGTCAAGGGTGGGGTGGTTAATTGTCTCTTATTGGAGATGACCATTTTTGAGGCCACTTATCAAATCAAGCCTGGATAATGCCCATGTCTTGTTCCATTTGAACATGGACTGCTTCACAACCTGAAGATTCGTAAATGGTACTGAACATTGTGCAATCATCAACAACATCACCACTTCTGACCTTATGATGAAGGAAAGGTTATTGAAAATGGGCGGCCTGTTAGTCTGTAATGAGCTCAGGAGCTGAGTGATCCTGGTGGAACCCAATCTGGGAGTCACTGAGTAGGTTACTGCTGAACAAGTGCTGTGTCATTCCATCACTTTACTGAAGAATGAGAATAGACGTTAATAGGAATTGGCCGGGTTGGATTTGTCCTCCTTTCTGCATACAGGACATAATTGGGCAACTTTCCACATTGTCAGATAGATGCCAGTGTTGTAACTGTACTGGAACAGCTTGGCTAGAGGAGCAACAAGCTCTGGAGCACAAGCCTTCACTACTTTTGCCAGAATGTTGTCAGGACCCTTGCAGTATCCTTGCCTTCAACCATTTTTTGATATCACATGGAGTGAGTGAATTGGCTGAAGACTGGTAGCTATAATGCTAGGGACCACTGGAAGAGGCCAAGATGGATCATCCACTCGGCACTTCAGACTGAAGATTGCTGCAAAAGCACTGATGTGTTGGGCTCTCCCATCATTGAGGATGGAGATAGTTGTGGAAACTCCTCCTCTTCTAATGAGTTGTTTAATCACTCACCACTATTCATGACTGAATGTAGTAGGACTGCAGAGCTTAGATCTGATCCATTAGGGTAATTTAGTTCTGACTATCACTTGTTGTTCATACTGTCTGGCATGTAAGTACTCACCAGGTTATCACCTCATTTTCAGGTGTGCCTGGTGCTGCACCTGGCATGCCTTCCTATACTCTCCATTGAACCAAGGTTGATCCCATGACTTGATGATAATGGTTGAGTGGGAGACATGCCAGGCTATAAGGTTATAGACTGTGTTGAAGTACAATTCTGCTGCTTTTGATGGCCCATAATGCCTCATGAATGCCCAGTCTTGAGTTCCTAGATCTGATCGAAGTCTGTCCCATTTAGGCCAATGATAGTGCCATACAACACGATGGAGGTTATCCTCAAAGTGAAGGCGGGATTTTGTCTCCACCTCGACTATGCAATGGTCATACTTACTGATACTGTCATGGGCAGATGCATCTGCAGCTGGCAGATTGGTAAGGATGAGGTCAAATATATTTTTTCCTCTTGTTGCTTCCCTCACCCACGGCTGCAGGCCCAGTCTAGCAGAAATGTCCTTGAGGACCGTACCAGTTTGATCAGTAGTGCTGCTGTCAAGCTACTCTTGATTGTGGACTTTGAAATCCCACACCAGGAGTACATTTTATGCCCTTGCCACCCTCAGTGCTTCCTCCAAGTGTTGTTTAACATAGAGAAGTACTGATTCAATGGCTGAGGGAGGATGGTACGTGGTATTCAGCAGGAAGATTCCTTGCTTGTTTTGACCTGAAGCCATGAGACTCCATGGGATATGGAGTCAATCTTGAGGACTCCCAGCTCCCTCTTGATTGTATACCACTGTCCCACCACGTCTACTGGCTCCGTCCTGATTGTGAAACAGAGCATATCTAGAGATGGTGATTATGGTGTTTGGGACATTGCCTGTCTGGTCTGATTGCGTGAGAATGACAAATCAGGGCAGTTGGTTGTCTAGTCTGTGAGACACCTCACCTAATTTTGGCACTAATTTTGTTAATAAGAAGGATTTTGCAGGATCAACAGGGCTGTTTCTGCCATTATCTTTTCCAGTGCCTAGGTCAATGCCAGGTTTCATTTCTTTGTTGAAATTTCGTAGTAATTGGTACAACTGAATGGCTTGCTGTGCAACCGAGGGCAACCGAGAGTCAACCACATTGCTGTGAGTCTGGTGTCACATGTAGACCAGACCAGGTGAAGATAGCAGATTTCCTTCCCTGAAGCACATTAGTGAGCTGATGGCTTTTTTGTTTCTCCTGACAATCGACAATGGTTTCAAGGTCATCAATAGATTCTTAATTCCAGATATTGTTATTTTAATTCAGAGTCCGTTATCTGCCATGGCGGGATTTGAACTTGGGTCCCCAGAACATTATCTGAGTTCCTGCATTAATAATTCAGTGATAATATCACTAGGCCATCACCTCTCCATAATTTGCATTCTTGTTTTCAGGTCTTGCTGCACCTCCTCTTTCCCATCACCATTCAACTAATAATCTGCGATTTATTGCTACAAAAGTGGATAACCTAACATTTATCCCCATTATATTTCACCTGCCATACATTTGCCCCCTCACTTATCTTGTCCAAATCACACTGAAGTATCTCTACATCCTTCTCACAGTTTACTCTCCCACCCAGCTTGTCATCTGCAAACTTGAAGATATTACATTTAGTTCCCTATCAACATCATTAACATATGTTGTGAACAGCTGGAGTCCAAGCACTATCCCTGCGGTACCACGCTAATCACCATCTGACATGGGAAAAACAGTCAAGATTAGAGTGGTTCTGGAAAAGCACAGCAGGTCAGGCAGCATCCGAGGAGCAGGAAAATCGGCATTTCGGACAAAAGCCCTTCATCAGGAAGGAGACTGGGAGTTTAGGGGGTGGAGAGATAAATGGGAAGGGGGTGGGGCTGGGGAGAAGGTAGCTGAGAGGGCAATAGGTGGATGGAAGTGGGGGTAAAGGTGAAAGGTCGGAGAGGAGGGTGGAGTGGGTAGTTGGGAAGGAAGATTGACAGGTGGGACAAGTCATGAGGACAGTGCTGAGCTGGAAGGTTGGAACGGAGGTAAGGTGGGGGGAGGGGAAATGAGGAAACTGGTGAAGACCACTTTGATGCCATGGAGTTGAAGTGTTCTGAGGCAGAAGTGAGGTGTTCTTCCTCCAGGCGTCAGGTGGTAAGGGAGCAGCGATGGGGGAGGCCCAGGACCTACACCTCCTTGGCAGAGTGGCAGGAGGAGTTAAAATATTCGGCCACGGGGCAGTGGGGTTGATTGGTGTGGGTGTCCCGGAGATGTTCTCTGAAGCACTCTGCGAGAAGGTGTCCCGCATCAGGAGCAACAGATACAGTATATGACATGTGTGGAAGCACAGGTGAAGCTTTGATGGATGTGGAAGGCTCCTTTGGGACCTTTGACAGAGGTGAGGGGGGAGATGTGGGCACAGATTTTGCAATTCCTGCGGTGGCAGGGAAAGGTGCCAGAATGGGAGGGTGGGTTGTTGGAGGGCGTGGACCTGACCAGGTAGTTGCGGAGGGAATGGTCTTTGTGGAAGGCGGAAAGGGGTGGGGAGGGAAATATATCCCTGGTGGTGGGGTCTGTTTGGAGGTGGTGGAAATGTCGGTGGATAATGCGATTTATGCAGACGTTGGGGGTGTGGAAGGACCTTGACTCTAATCTCCAGCATCTGCAGTACCCACTTCTGCCATGGCAAAAACAGACGTGTTTATTCTGTTTGGCTACTAGTTCTCCATCCCTTGCATTTTAATTTTGTAAAGTACCTTATCGAAAGGCTGATGGAAGTCCAAGTAAACCACATCCACTGGCTTCTCCCTCATCAGCACTACTAATTACCGTTTCAGAAAAAAACTCCAGTAGATTTATAAAGCATGATTTTCCTTTCATAAATCTATGCTGACTTTGTCCAATCATGTCACCATTTTCCAGGTGCTCTGCTATTACAATGGACTCTAGCATTTTCCCAACCACTGATGTTGGGCTAACTCTTCTATAATTCCTTGTTTTCTCTCTACTGCTTATTCTAAATAGTAGCATTACATTAGCGAACCTTTAATTGAATAGTTGGGGAAAAAGAGATGTAACAAACATATAAATTAAGGCAAGAAAGGGAAGAATTTATTCAATCAACAACTCCTTTGTTTTTTATACAGAGCTTCCATAACATCTGCCCTCTTACTCCACCTCTGCTTCTGTCAATATGAAAGTATAAAAGTTGGCCTATTTTCCAACGTCTTTCAGTTTTGGAATTGAGTCATACCAGACTCGAAACACTAACTACATTTCTGTCTCCATAAATGCTGTCCGACCTGGTGAGTTTCTACAGCATTCTCAGTGTTGGTTTCAGATTTCCAGCATCCACAGTATTTTGCCTTTATTCAAGAGGCCGTATCAAATTCAGAATCAGCAACAAACTGAACTCTTTCAACTTCATAGAAATCTGGGAGCAGTATTACTTGATCAGGAATTGCTGGAAAAACTCTGCAGATCTGACAGCATCTATGGAGGCAAAATAACGTTAACAGTTTGGGTCTGATTACTCTTCTTCAGATTAAGGGATTTCTGATACCAGGAAGAGCCCTGGAGAGGTGATGATCTAATACTATTGTTACTTGACTATTAATTTGGAAACTCAGCTAATGTACAGGGACTTAGGTTCAAATCCTGCATGGCAGATAATAGCACTTGAATTCAATTTTTTTTAAAAGTATGTACTGAAGACCATGAAATCCCCCTATCATCAACATAAATACCATATGTCCCCAACCACTATCAGTCACATACTTTTGCCAGTTCCAGGGTTTTCTCAAGTATCTTGTCTCATTCAAGGAATTGCTTGACTTCAGGCTCAGGATGAGTGATTAGCCAGTGCATCTGAGACTGATGATGTATAAAAGTCATGCTATAAGAACGTAGAGCAGGTTTGGTGGACCTTTTGTATTTGCATGTTTCATATGTACGGTGTTCTGATTCATATTTATTTACATATTGTGCCTTGTGTGATGACATCACTCTTTTTGACTCAACTTCTGTTTTCTCTCAGGTCTGAAAGAGCTAACGCTGAGTGCTAATCCTGCAATTACAGTGAAGGGTTGGGCACGCCTGGCAATTGCAGTTGCCCACAGTTCTCAGCTTCGTGTCCTTAACTTGGATTATAATCCTTTAGGTGAGACTATGTGATACAGATGTAAATTAATTCAGTATTATTTTGAAGTTATTTTTAAAAATATCTTTTGAAATGTATCCACCTTTTCTGACTCTGGTTTGCTGTTAGTTGATGACCCAGGCCAGTTTTTATGGACAGGAAAGCCAGCACACGAGTGCAGCAGGTAATCAGGAAGGCCAAAGGAATGTTGGCCCTTATTTCTAAGGTATGGAGTATAACAGTAGGGAAGTCTTACTGCAACTGTTCGAGGTGCTGGTGAAATCACATCTGGAGTATTGTGAACAGTCTTTGTCCCCTTATTTAAAGGAAATTACTATTTCATTGGAGGCAGTTCAGAGAAGGTTTACTAGGATGATCCCTACTATGGAAGGATTGTCTTCCAAGCAAAGGCTAAACAGGTTAGGGCTCTACTCACTAGCATTAAGAAGAATGAGAGGTGATATCATTGAAACATATCTGATTCTTAAAGGGTTTGACAGAGTAAATGCTAACATGGGAGAGTCATAGAATCCCTACAGTGTGGAAACAGGCCATTAGGCCCAACTGGCCCTCTGAAAAATAACCCACCCAGACCCATTCCCCTAACTAATGCACCTCACCTGCACATTCCTGAACACTATGGGCAATTTAGCGTGGCCAATTCACCTAACCTGGACGTCTTTGGACTGTGGGAGGAAACTGGACCACCCAGAGGAAACCCACACAGACACCGGGAGAATGTGCAAACTCCACACAGACAGTCATCCAAGGCTGGAATTGAACCTGGGTCCCTGTTGCTGTGAGGCAGCAGTGCTAACCATTGAGCCAGGAGATTCCAGCCCTTAAGTTTGTGCAAGACCTCACCTAGACTGAGAACCTAGACATGGAAACCTTTACAGATTAAGGGTACAACTTCAGTTTCGGTCTGAAAGGAAAAGCAGCTGGTTCAGTTCCCTGCGATTGTAGTGAAAGGCTTGGGCCCAAGCTTGATGGGGAAAAGTTCTTTGGGAGAGATTTGTCGATATTGGCTCAACCTTTATCATTGAGAAAATGGCTGCCGGTGTGATGTCCTAGTGAAATCTTCCAGGAAGATGTCGGGAGTAGCGGAGTAGCCAGGCCATTTTGTATGTTGACCAGGAAGCAACTCCTCGATTCTGCAAGGCCTGCCCAGTGCCATTTACCTTACAGGCAAATGTGAAGGCTCGAAAGCGAAGGAATCATCAAGCCAATCCAGCTTGCAGAATGGGGAGCACCAATCATACCAATTGTGAAGCCCAACAGGTCGCTTCTTCTTTGTGGGGATTTTAAACAAACAGTAAATCATATTTTCCAGCTGATTACTGCTTTATCCTTCACAAAGTTGGATGTGAGCCACACTTTGTGCAATTGCATTTAGACCAGGGTTCCCAGAATAATTAATACCTTGCTATAATTAATACCCATAAGGGTTTGTACCAATATATGACACTGCCATTTGGGGTATTGTCAGCAGGTTCAATTTTTCAGTGAACAGTAGAGAACATCTTGCAAGGTCTAGCTCATGTCATTGTTCACCTAGATGATGTCCTGATAACAGGATAAACTAATAAGGAGCATTTAGAGAACTTGGAAAAAATCCTAAGACATTTTTCCAGAGCAGACTTACACCTAAGAAAGGAAGAATGTGTGTTCCACCACCTCCCCCCAAGTGACTAATGAGCTACCAGGCTGACAAGACTGGGTTACATCCATTGGAAGATAAAGTGAGGGCAATGAAAGGTGCTCTGGCTCCCTCATCTGTACAGGAGCTTTGGTCATTTCTTGGGCTGATAAATTATTATGGAAAGTTCATACATAATCTGGCCTCCATCCTTGCACCTGTGTATCAACTCGTAAAAAAAAGGGTCAGCCTTGCAAATGGTTGCATAGACAAGCCCTAGCTTTCAGTGAAGTAAAGAAACAGCTATCATCCTCTAAGGTGTTGGCACACTATGATGCCATGGGAGATCTGGTATTGACATGCACTTGTGGCATCAGAGTGGTCCAACGGAGGGCAATACCCAATAGCGTATGCGTCCAGGACTTTGGCTAATCCAGCATGGAAACATACCCAGACAGAGAAGGAGGGTTTGTTGGTCATATATGGAGTCAGTAAGTTCCATAAAAATGTGTGATTATCACAAACTCCTACTTTGTCTGCTTAAAGAGGACAAGGCAGTGTTGCCCATAGCTTCAGGCTGCATTCAGCTGTGGGCTCTCATGTTAAGTGCTTATAACCACAAATTAGAACACTGTCCAGTAGGCCAAGCACTGCAGAGTTGCTGATAGGTAGAAGACAATGCACTAGGTAAAGTCTGATCTTCCTGGACCTTTGGAATGCCAATGCCGGACACAAGGTTCTGTTAAGTAAGACAGCCAGTTTAATATAGGGAATGAAGCACGGTGTAAGAATCACGGAAGTGGCCCTGTATGGGTAATAGGCATGGTCAACACAAGATCTTGACCAGTGACTTATAATGTTTGGGTAGATGCAAGGGTCCTAATCAAGCATGTGGACCATGTGAAAGCTGTGTCTTCACAAATGGTGTGGAGCAAAATATGGCCTCCCTCTCAGAACAGTTGGAACAACTGCCAGAACCCGAGTTCAGAACACCGAGTTCTCTGCCAAGCGTTGTCAAATCTTCAGAATCAGAGATGGACATGACAAGTGTAAGTACCTGACGCCTTTACTACTAGAAGAGAGTGAAATTCTACTGAGGTGTGAGTGTCTCTGCCTCAAACTGAATTTGAAATTCTCTTATTCTATGATCACTCCTCTGTAGAGGTTGTTTTATTATGAGGTCATTACGCAATACCAAACCCAGAATAGCCTGCTCCCTGGTTGGTTCCACAACATTTTGCTCCAAGTGTCAATCTCAAATACATCCAATGAACGGTCCCTCAAGGCTACTCCTGCCACTTTGTATAATCCAGTCAATATGCAATTCCAAATGCATTTGTCCAAACAAGACCTGGACAATATGCAAACTTGGGCTGAAAAGTCACAAGTAATATTCATATCACATAGATGCCAGGCAACTATAGTCTCCAATGGGAAACAATCTAACCATTGCCCTTTGACATTCAATGGCATCACCATCACAGATTTCCCCCAGTGTCAACATCCTGGAGGTTATCATTGACCACAAACTCAACTGGACTAACCATATGAATACAGTGGCGACAAGAGCAGGTCAGACACTAGGAATATTGCAGCGGGTGACTCACCTCCTGACTCCCCAACACCTGTCCATCATCTACAAGGCACAAGTCAGCAGTATGATGGAATACTCCCCATGAGTACTTTGGATGAGAGTACTTCCAACAATACTCAAGAAGTTTGACACCATCCAAGACAAAGCAGCCCACTTGATGAACACTACTGAAGAAATTCACCAGGCCTCCACAAACAGCATCTTCCAAATCCATGACAACTTCCATCTAGAAGGACAAGGGCTGCAGATAATTGGCAACACCACCAGCTGCAATTTACTTTCCAAGACACTCGCTAACCTGTCTTGGAAATATATTTCTGGTCTTTAACTATTGCTGGGTCAAAATCCTGAAATTCTTTCTCCAGTGGCATTGTGGGTCAACCTACAGCCAATGAACAGCAGTGGTTCGAGAAGCTAGGGATAGGCAATACATGCTGGCCCAGCCAGCAATGCCCATGTCCCACAAGGAAAGAAAAAAAATACATATTAAAATTGTCCATGATTATTGCTATATTTTTTGTAGAACCCAATAATTCCTGGTTTATGCTTTGGCCCACCATAGACTACTGTTGGGAATCCATAAATTACTGACGCCAAAGACATATTTCCTTTGCTGTTAGTTACTTCTACTCAGACTGATTCTACATCTTGATCCCCAGTGCTAATATAATTTCTCTCTACTGTCCTGATCTCTTCCATTACCTCAAAAGGTTACATGCCTAGAAGTTGCATCATCTGAGCAAATTTATCCCATCAAGAATTTCAGTCGTACACAGTATGATGATGATGCTCCTTTAACAAGATTATGCAGTCCTTGGCTTTCTTTCAGAGAGGTCGTAAAAACAGCGATTCCGAAAAGTCTGGTTTTGGGTGGGTTTTAGGGCCAATTTGATTATAGCTAACAGAAACTGCCTCAGGCAAAGGCATTTAAGTTTTAAAAAAAACACTTGTACAATGAAAGGAGAGTGGCCAGTTCTCCCAGGTCAGCTTTTGTCTGGTTTGGTTTTTAGCAGTCTGGCTGTTCACTGAAAGCAGTGAGTTCAGTTTGAGGCTGCTGGTCCAGGGAATAGCTACATGGAAAAAGGTGTTCCATGCTGCCATCTCGCTCTCTCTCGCCTGTAAGACCCTGTGTTGATTTTACCTTTCATGCCAAGGGGTGCTAATGGGGATTGTTGCAAGTATTTGGAACAGCATCATTAAGTTGGAATAATCTGCTGGGTTTTCAGATAGGTTAGGTTATTCAGTATTTTGTTCTCTTTTGTTTGTATTTCATTCATTAACCTTGTAAATAAATTCTGTTTTGTTTAAAACTAAATGGTTTGACCAGCTGCATCTCTCCTAGAATATCCACATACACCTGCTTAAAACAACCAGCAAAGTTAGGGTCTGGGCTACTTTCTGGAAATGCTTTGAGGGGGTCTGGCCTGGTCCGTAACATACATCCTCACAGAATTGTTCCCGATCAGAAAACAAAGATATAGCCCTTTGTATTTACATTGGCTTTTCAAAGGAATTATTTTCTTTATTGCACTTCCTGGCCTTCTCCCATTAGCCCTGAACCTTCTTTCTTTTCAGATAACAATCCTATTCCCTGTTAAATGCCTTTATTGAACCTGCCCCCTCTCCTTGCACTCTGCAGCACTGCATTCAGATCCTAACCACTTGATACAAGAAAAGGCTTTCCTTGTTTCTTTTGTTTATTGCCTTAAATCTGTGCTTTCTCCCTCTTGATCCTTTTACTAGTGGGAAAGACTTGTTCCCCTCTAATCAATCTACTTACCTTATGATGTTGAATGCATCTGCCAACTCTCATCCTGACCTTCTTTACTCCAAGAAAACAGTGCCAATTTCCTGCCTTATGGAAGTAACTGAAGCTTCTCATTCATGGAACTATTTTCATGAATATTTTCTAGACTGTGTTTGGTACCTTAACATCCTTCCTCAACTATGGTTCCCCAAACTGTCTCAGTGCTCTAGTTAAGGCTACGCCAGTGTTCTATTTATGTTTATCATAATGTTCTTGCTTCAGTACTCTGGGCCTCAGTTAACAAAACATTCAATGCTACATGACCATAAGGTCATAATATGTAGGGGCACATGTAGGCCATTCAGCCCACTGAGTCTGTTCTACCAATCAATGCGATAATGGCTGATCTGATGATCCTTCCTTTCTACCTTAAACCCATGTGTGTGTTCTAATCATTGATTACACATTCTCAACTACTTTAATGGAAAGTGAAAAATTCAGTGATTTAATTTCTTTATTTGTCTGTAAGAATGTATCAACGTGATTGGCTGCTTGCCTGCATGATGACATCACTAATACTGAACACCTGAAAACAAACACTTGCAATTGTCAAGTTCAAACTATGCCCTTTGTGGGCAGCTTTCTAAGAAGTTGATGGTGAGTGCATCACTTCACTATTGACTACAAAATCCAATCAATGGTATTTCTTCCCTTGATTCCCAGGTTCTAGCCTGTGTTTACTCTTCTGCAGGTGACCACATTGCAGGGATGTTAGCAGTTGCTGTGGCTTCTAGTCGGACCCTAGAAGTGGTGGATCTGGAGGGGACAGGCCTTACGAATCAGTCAGCTCAGGTATGCGGGCACCTGTATTTATTCAATACTTGTATGCAAGCTGTAAATGAGCTGTTTATCCAATCTAGCCTCTTCCCTATGCATAGCAACAATATCAAGCATCATTTAAATCAGAATTATGCCTTTTAGTTTTACATGGTGCCCTTTACTCAGTGGAAACATGGAGTAACAGTTGGAACTTCTCCACTGACAGCTGGGTGTTTGCAAATAATGCCAATGGTGACACAGACATACCTTCGTTACTTATCCACTTCAAGTTTTCATAATACTCCATACACTGAACTATACAGTTACTTAATCTTTTTGGATCATACCAGCAGTTTCTATTTCAATTCAGTAGCTAAATAGTTGTCATGAATATTTTGCCGATAATTCTATATATTTTTGCTGCTATATTTTGACTGGCACAAATGGATTTCCTAATGAAACTTTCCAAATCTAAGGTGTTTGGAAGGATTACAGGGATATCAAGAGGTACATTCTGTGCACACAGTCAGCAGATTCAATGTGAGGACACTGAGCCAAAGTGTGACTTGGATTGAATTTGAAGTTTGGAATTAGGTTCATGTGTTGCCAGTATTTGTAGAAAGTGTAAGTACCATGCCAGAGTTTGCGGTTAACCTAGAGGAAGCAATGAAAGTTTGAAGAGAGCGCGGAGTGATTCTGTGGGTTCAGTGGATTAAAAACAATTCCGCTTGTGACGTAAGAGGAATGAAAGTTAGAAATTGGTGAGCATTTCCCTTCTCTTATCTAAATTAAAGAACCTTAAAGCAATAACATTAACTGAAACAATAATAAGAATATACAAACAAGTATGACTGCAGACATTAATTAAACTTTAATTCAAAAAGAATAAGGAAGACAGGGCAGATGATGAGTTGCAGTTATGGAAAGTAATATTTAATGGACAACAGTTTGATCCACAACTACTCCGTCTACAGTAAGTATCACCAGATTGAGAGCTTTGCTGCAAGTTAATAAGCTGATGTTCCCATATATTTTCTGCCCTTGTACTTCAAAAAGATAGTGATCATGTAGTTGAAAGTTGCAGATAAAGTACCCTTGTTGATTTACAGCAGTGCAACTTATAGACAGTAGAGTATATTGCCACTGCACAAGGTCCAAGGGATGAATGGTGAAGATGGTTGACGATCTGTCAATCAACAGGACTGTTTTGTCCTGGTTGGTGTTGAGCTTCATGAGTGTTATTAGCCGCACTCCTCCAGGCAAGTGGAATGTATTTCAAGAGAAGAGATAACAGCAAGTAAGTTACTTGCTGCAGGTGTCCTAGCCTTTAACCTGCTACAGTATTTATAATGCTTGTTCAGTTCAGTTTCTGGTCAATGGTATGCCCTATTGATAGTGTGGGAATTCAGTGATGGTAATGTCATTGAAGGTCAGGAGATAGTGGTTAGATTGTCTGTTATTGGACACAGACATTGCCTGGTAGTCATGTAGCACGAGTGCCACTTGCCACTAACCAGCTGAAGCCAAGATATTATTCATATCTTGCTGCATAGACACAGACCGCATCGTATCTAAGGCATCATGAATGGTGGTAAGCATTGTGCAGTCATCAGAAAACCTCCCCATTTCAGTCCTTATAGTGGTCATTAATGAAGCAGCTGAAGATGGTTGGGCCAAGGGTATGGTTTTGTTTCCACTGATTCCCATTCCAGTTTTTCTCAAGCTCTTTGATATTTTGTTTGGTCAAATATCATATTGATGTCAAGGGCAGTCACTCTTCCCTCTTCTCTGCCTTCACCTGACAAAAGAGCAGTGCTTTAAAAGCTTGTGATTTCAAATAAACCTGTTGGACTCTAACTCTTCTGACTTTGCCCACCCCAGTCCAACACTGGCACCTCCACATCTTTTCTCATCTCTGCAATTCAACAAGGAGGGCAGTGGCAGAGTAGTACTGTCAGAACTCTAGGCCCACCATAGCAGATGGTGAAATTTAAATTCACTAAAATCAGGAATGAAAAGGTAGTTTGATTTTACCAGGTAACTATTTATTTTTTTTCAAAAGTTCATTTATGACCTGCTCTCATTAGTCAAAACGTGTGGCACTGAAAAAGCACAGCAGGTCAGGTAGCATCTGAGGAGCAGGAGAGTGGACGTTTTGAGCATATGTGCTACGCATGTGCTACACATGACTCCTGACCTTCAGACGATGTATGGTTCACTCTCAACTGCCTTCTGAATTGGCAGGGCATGAAAATAAATGCTAGTCATACCAGTGATACCTACACTCCATTAAAATGGCCCTATAATCATCATTTGGAGCACTTCATAGCCCTCATGACTTTCTTTCATGGAAGGCAATTCTCTGTTGCAACGGATGTTTACTTTTAATTCAATGTCCTGGATTTCTGCACTTAGATTAGATTCCCTACAGTGAGGAAACAGGCCCTTTGGCCCAACCAGTCCACACTGACCCTCTGAAGAATAACCCACCCAGACCCATTTCCCTCTAGGTGATGCACTGAACACTATGGGTAATTTAGCATGGCCAATTCGCCTAACCTGCGCATCTTTGGACTGTGGGAGGAAACCGGAGCACCCAGAGGAAACCCACGCAGACACAGGGAGAATGTGCAAACTCCACGCAAACAGTCGCCCAATGCTGGAATCGAACCTGGGTCCCTGGTGCTGTGAGGCAGCAGTGTTAGCCACTAAGCCACTGTGCCACCCTGCAATTGTCTGAATATTCTTAAAGCTATAAAGTCTTTAAAGCTATAAATGTTTAGTGTTGTTCCTGGTTCCACTGACATCTCACAGTTGTTACTTGGTAGTGTGAGTCAACAGTACCTACCACTGATCACAAAGTCATATTTGGTACAGAATGTCAACTGCTGGCAGTTTGCAGCTGGGGTAGAGTGCTGCCACTAACTGAGTTTTAACAAGAATGATTGCTTACCTTTGTCCTATGGTATAGTGGTAGTATTCTCACCTCTGGACCAGAAAGTCTAGGATCAAGTCAAGATCTGATGGACACAGAGGCATTTCTAATAAGAATTTATTGCATGTTAGCAATCAGGTACAAGTTACTATATAAGGTAATCTTTGTTACTGATGTATGGGGAAACCTGTGGATTTAGGTCACCAATCCATAAGGTCCTTCACTGTTCTGCCAAGCCAGCGTGATGGCACGAGATGAAGAGGATCTTAATGCAGTCTTCAACATTAACCCTTTTAGTATCAGACACAGGCATGATGGCTTAATGATTGGCTCCTATGCTGTTCATCTTTGAACTAGAAAGGGCATTATTTAAGTATTTTATATTAATTTAAGACATTGGTCGAGATTTAACAAATGAAGTATTTCAACTCAATGGGATTTTTTGTGCCAGTAAAGATTCAACAGAATCTAAATCTACATTTTACAATGGTTACAAGAAGGAAGTCTAATTAGCTACTGTTTTTGACTTAAATTCATACTTCAGAAATTCAACTCAGGAATTAAGTGACAAATTATGGTATTCAGAACTATTCTGAAGAAGGGTCACTGGATTTGAAACATTCACTCTGTTTTCTCTCCACAGATGCTGCCAGATCTGCAGAGTTTCTCCAGCAATTTCTGTTTAGTTTCAGATTTCCAGCATCTATAGTTCTTGGCTTTATTGACTCTGATCCCCAATGCTTCCCAGGGTCTGGTTGAAAACTTCTAACCTATAAGGTGTGGCGGGACATACTCAGTGAGGCATTGAAATTGCTGTATGGAAGTGGGTATTGTTCATGATAAGTTTGGGCTGTCATGTTATTTTGTAAAATAGTACAGTGAGATTCCCTCCCAGATCAATAATTCTGAATTTGTTTTGTCCCTCTCAGATATTTCTGGACATGGTAGAGAATTATCCCACCTCATTACGGACGCTCATCCTAGCAGAAAATAATATCAGCTTGGAACTCCAGCAGCAAATCTCTGATCTACTTTCTGAGGGAGAGGAAGAGGAGGAAAATGAGAATGAAGGGCAAGAAGATGCAGAAAGACAAAAGGAAATCTGGATTGCTCAGAGCAGTGAGGAAATGTGCTTAAATATGTGTCAGCTATTGTGGGTGTGGGGTACATCAAGCCAAAGACCTGTTACACATATCTCTGACATCAGAAGGAGTAGATGTAGCAGACAGAATCTATGACTGTCACAGATGGGAATGGATTCTGATGAGTACCCAACATGTCACTGTTCTGACATGTATGCGAGAGAGTATGGTAATCCATTAGAGTCACTGCATTAGCTCAAAGAAACACACTTTTGAATGTTTCTCAGAGATATGGTTAGGTGCTAAACAAGTACAAATTTTTCTTCCTTGGTGGTCTAAAGTCTAAAGACTGTAGCAACTAACAGCAGGAGGAAGCCACTTTGCCTTCAAGTCTGCCCCTCCATTCTGTAGATTATGGCTGACCTTCCACAAGCCTCAGTTCCTACTTGGTGCCAGCTCTTTATAGGCCCCAAATCCCTGATTTATCAAAAATTATTTTACCCATCTTCAAATGATTTCAGTGATCTAGCTTCCTCAACTCTCTGAGATGGAAAATTCCAATTGTTCACTACCCTCTTAAGAGAAGAAATCTATTTATATCTCAGTTGTAGGTGTTTCTTTATTCTCTAACAGTGCCCCAGTTCAAGACTCCCCAACTAGTGGAACCATTTTCTCAACATCTATCCACTCAAGGCCTTCTTCCCAATAGTTAAAAATCACACAACACCAGGTTATAGTCCAACAGGTTTAATTGGAAGCACACTAGCTTTCGGAGCGATGCTCCTTCATCAGGTGAAGGAGCGTCGCTCCGAAAGCTAGTGTGCTTCCAATTAAACCTGTTGGACTATAACCTGGTGTTTTGTGATTTTTAACTTTGTACACCCCAGTCCAACACCGGCATCTCCGAATCATTCTTCCCAATAATCAGCCTACTGATTCTCTTTTGAACTGCCTCCAATTCCAGTGTAATTTTTTTCGATACAGAGACCAAAACTGGATGCAGTTCTCCAGGTACAGACTCATCAACACCCTGCACATTTATAACAAGATTTCCTTTTTATTGGTGGGTGCAACACGAGCTGCGTTGGCTGGCCAGCAGTTATTGCCCGCTCCTACTTGCCCTTAAGAACCTGGTGGTGAGCTTCCTTCTGGAAATGCTGCAGTCCCTGTGCTGTAGGTGGACCCGCAATTCCCTTTTGGAAGGAATTCCAGGATTTTGACAGAACGACACTGAAGGAACAGTGATATATTTCCAAGTCAGGATGGAGTAGACTGATAGGGTGGTAATTTGCCAGGTTAGATTTGTCCTGTTTTTCTGTGTACGGGACATACCTGGACAATTTTCCAGGTTGGGTAGATGACAGTGTTGTAGCTATACTGGAACAGTTTGGCTAGGGGAGTGGCATGTTTTGGAGCACAAACCTTCACTTCTGTGGCCGCAATATTGTCAGGGTTTTTCAGTATCCAGTGTCATTCCTTGATATCATGTGGAGTGAATCAAATTGGTTGAAGACTGTCATCTGTGATGCTGGGGACCACTGGAGAAGGTAGACCATCCACTGAAGAAGGCCAAGATAAATCATCCACTCAGCACTTCTGGCTGAAGATCACTGCAAACGTTTCAGCCTTTTGCTTTCATATGTAAGCTGGAAGATAGTGGCCAAAGTGAAAGTCTTAGAAAATGAAGATGGAGAAAAAGTAATGGAGAGTCAGGAAGTGGGAGAGAAGTTGAACAAATACGTTGTATCAGTTTTCATACTAAATAATCAAGGGGCTAATGTGGGTGAAGAAACATCACAATAACAACAGCTTGAGAAAAAGTACAAGGGAAACCAATGGGGCTAAAGTCTAATAAGTTGCCATGGCTTGATTTTAAAATAAATAGCCACAAAGATAGTTTTAATAATCTTCCTGGAATCATAGAATCATAAAGATGTACAACATGGAAACAGACACTTCGGTCCACCCGTCCATGCCGACCGGATATCCCAAACCAATCTCGTCCCACCTGCCAGCACCCGGCCCATATCCCTCCAATATTCCAACAGTGGCCTAACCAATGTCCTGTACAGCCACAACATGACCTCCCAACTCCTGTACTCAATACTCTGACCAATAAAGGGAGGCATACCAAATGCCTTCTTCACTAACCTATCTACCTGCGATTCAAAGAGCTATGAACCTGCACTCCAAGGTCTCTTTGTTCAGCAACACTCCCTAGGACCTTACCATTAAGTGTACAAGCCCTACTAAGATTTGCTTTCCCAAAATGCAGCACCTTGCATTTATCTGAATTAAACTCCATCTGCCACTTCTCAGCCCATTGGCCCATTTCGTCAAGATCCTGTTGTAATCTGAGGTAACCTTCTTTGCTGTCCACTACACCTCCAATTTTGGTGTCATCTGCAAACTTACTAACTGTACCTCTTATGATTGCATCCAAATCATTTATGTAAATGACAAAAAGTAGAGGACCCAGCACTGATCCTTGTGGCACTCCACTGGTCACAGGCCTCCAGTCTGAAAATCAACTCTCCACCACCACCCTCTGTCTTCTACCTTTGAGCCAGTTCTGTATCCAAATGGCTCGTTCTCCCTGTATTCTGTGAGATCTAACCTTGCTAATCAGTCTCCCATGGGGAACCTTGTCGAATGTCTTACTGAAGTCCATATAGACCATGTCCAGCACTCTGCCCTCATCAATCCTCTTTAGGAAAATATGCAAAAAGAATAAAAAGGAAGTGTACTATCTTCAAGCTAAGAGATTGCAGAGCTCTGAGTTCAGCAGGATCTGGGTGTTCCCATGTTGAATTGCAAAGAAGTTAATATTCAGGGAAGGCAAGTATTTAGGAAAGCTAATAGACTGTTATAATTTATCACAAGGGGAATTGAATACAAAAGTGGGATGATTATGCTTCAGACATACTGTACAGGGCAGTGATGAGACTACATAGAGCCACGCAGCACAGAAACAGACCTTGTAGTCCAACTCATCTGCACTGTTCTTGTACACCAGTCAATGAAGGTAAGCATGCAGGTACAGCAGGTAGTGAAGAAGGCTAATAGCATGCTGGCCTTCATAACAAGAGGAATTGAGTATAGAAGCAAAGAGGTGCTTCTGCAGCTGTACAGGGCCCTGGTGAGACCACACCTGGAGTACTGTGTGCAGTTCTGGTCTCCAAATTTGAGGAAAGACATTCTGGCTATTGAGGGAGTGCAGCGTAGGTTCACGAGGTCAATTCCTGGAATGGCGGGATTACCTTACACTGAAAGACTGAAGCGACTGGGCTTGTATACCCTTGAGTTTAGAAGACTGAGAGGGGATCTGATTGAGACGTATAAGATTATGAAAGGATTGGACACTCTGGCAGCAGGAAACATGCTGATGGGTGAGTGCCGAACCAGAGGACACAGCTTAAAAATACGGGGTAGACCATTTCGGACAGAGATGAGGAGAAACCTCTTCACCCAGAGAGTGGTGGCTGTGTGGAATGCTCTGCCCCAGAGGGCAGTGGAGGCCCAGTCTCTGGATTCATTTAAGAAAGAGTTGGATAGAGCTCTCAAAGATTGTGGAATCAAGGGTTATGGAGATAAGGCAGGAACAAGATATTGATTAGGATTGATCAGCCATGATCATATTAAAGCAGTGCAGGCTCGAAGGGCTGAATGGCCTACTCCTGCACCTATTGTCTATTGTCTACCAACCAGACATCCCAATTTGACTTAGTCCCATTTGGCATCATTTGGCCCAAAGGAGAAAGTGAGGACTGCAGATGCTGGAGATCAGAGTCGAGAGGGTGGTGCTGGAAAAGCACAGCAGGTCAGGCAGCTTCCGAGGAGCAAATGTCGAAGCACCAGACTCTCGATCATCAATTGGCCCATATTCCTGTAAACCCTTCCCATTGATATAAACATTCAGATAGGTCCCCTCTCACCTTAAAGCTATGCCCTCTAGTTTTGCATTACCCCACTCTCACAAAAAGACTTGGGCTATTCACTCGATTCATGTCCCTAAAAGATCTAAAAGATCACCCCTTCAATTCCAATGATCCAGAGAAAAAAGCCCAGTCTATTCAGTCTCTCCCTATAACTCAAAAAATCCTCCAGTCCCGGCAACATCCTTGTAAATTTTTTCTTCACTCTCATAAATTAAACAACATCTAAAATCTGTCTCAGTGTGGCATTATATTTCGCTTGGAGGTCAATGGGGATGGGTGGTACATTTCACTGGCTTGATTTATAGACCTTTGACCTAAAAGGATGGTGACTAAAGCTATTGGAGACCAACCAACTCTGGACTACTGTGCACAGTATTAGTCACCAAATTTAAGAAAGGATATAAATGTATTGGAGGCAGTTCAGAGAAAGTTTGCCATATTAGTTCCTTGAATGGTCGAGTTTTCTTGTGAGGAATGGTTGGACAGGTATCAGCTGGGGTTCAGAACATCAAGAAGTGACTTGATTAAAACATATAAACTCCTGAAGAGTCTTGACAGGGTAGATGTGGCAGCTGGTGACTCATGAAGTTCCACAGGGGTCAGTGTTGGGACCACAACTATTCATGTTACACATTGACAATCTGGATGAAGGAACTGAGGGCATTGTTGCTAAGTTTGCAAATGATACAAAGATAGGTAGTGTTGGAGAAGCAGGGAGGCTGCAGAAAGATGTAGACACACCAGCCAAACGGGCAAAGAAGTGGCAGATGGAATACAATGTGGCAAAATGTGAGGGTATACATTTCAGGAGAAAGAAATAGAGGCATAGACTATTTTCTAAAAGAGGAAAGACTTTGGATATCGAAAGCACAAAGGGACTTCAGAGTCCTAGTTCAGGATTCTCTTAAGGTTCCCCAGGATCTGATCAGGTGTACCCTAGAATTCTGTGGGAAGCTAGGGAAGTGATTGCTGGGCCTCTTGCTGAGATATTTGTATCATCGATAGTAACAGGTGAAGTGCTGAAAGACTGGAGGTTGGCTAACGTGGTGCCACTGTTTAAGAAGGGTGATAAGGACAAGCCAGGGAACTATAGACCAGTGAGCCTGACCTCAGTGGTGGGCAAGTTGTTGGAGGGAATCCTGAGGGGCAGGATGTACATGTATTTGGAAAGGCAAGGGATAGTCAACATGGCTTTGTGCATGGGAAATCATGTCTCACAAACTTGATTCCGTTTTTTGAAGAAGTAACAAAGAGGATTGATGAACGCAGAGTGGTGGACGTGATCTATATGGACTTCAGTAAGGCATTCGACAAGGTTCTCCATGGGAGACTGGTTAGCAAGATTAGATCCCATGGAATACAGGGAGAACCAGCCATTTGCATACAGAACTGGCTCAAAGGTAGAACACAGAGGGTGGTGGTGGAGGGTTGCTTTTCAGACTGGAGGCCTGTGACCAGTGGAGTTCCATAAGGATCGGTGCTGGGTCCTCTACTTTTCATTATTTATATACACGATTTGGATGAGAGCATAAGAGATATAGTTAATACGTTTGCTGATAACACCAAAATTGGAGGTGTAGTAGACTGCGAAGAAGGTTACCTCAGATTACAATAGGGTCTTGATCAGATGGGCCAATGGGCTGAGAAGTGGCAGATGGAGTTTAATTTGATAATTGCGAGGTGCTGTATTTTGGGAAAGCAAATCTTAGCAGGACTTATACACTTAATGGTAAGGTCCTAGGGCATGTTACTGAACAAAGAGACCTTGAGTGCAAGTTCATAGCTCCTTGAAAGTGGAGTCGCAGGTAGATAGGATAGTAAAGAAGGCGTTTGGTATGCTTTCCTTTATTGATCAGAGTATTGAGTACAGGAGTTAGGAGGTCATGTTGCAGCTGTACAGGACATTGGTTAGGCCACTGTTGGAATTTTGCATGCAAGTCTGGTCTCCTTCCTATTGGAAAGATGTTGTGAAACTTGAAAGAGTTCAGAAAAGATTTCCGTGTTGTATATCCTGCCAGAGTTGGAGGATTTGAGCTATAGGGAGAAGTTGTATAGGCTGAGGCTGTTTTCCCTGGAACATCGGAGGCTGAGGGGTGACCTTATAGAGGTTTACAAAATTATGAGGGTCATGGATAGGGTAAATAGACAAAGTCTCTTCCCTGGGATGGGGGAGTTCAGAACTAGAGGGCATGGTTTAGGGTGAGAGGGGAAAGATATAAAAGAGACCTAAGGGGCAACTTTTTCATGCAGAGGGTGGTACGTGTATGGAATGAGCTGCCAGAGGAAGTGGTGGAGGCTGATACAATTGCAACATTTAAGAGGCATTTGGGTGGGTATATGAATAGGAAGAGTTTGGAGGGATATGGGCCGGGTGCTGGCAGGTGGGACTAGGTTGGGTTGGGATATCTGGTCAGCATGGACAAGTTGGACCGAAGGGTCTATTTCCGTGTTGTATATCTCTATGACTCTATGATTCTATAAGAAGCAGTTTCATCTGGTGGTTAAGAAGGCAAATGCAATGTTAGCAATTATTTCCAAGTGCTCAAAAGCAGAAGCAGAGAGGTGCCGCTGAGGCTTTGTATGGCTCTGATTAGACTGCATTTGGAACATTGTGAACAATTTTGGGCCTTGTACCCAAGGAAGGATTTGTTGGCATTGGAGGGGGGCCCAGAGGAGGTTTATAAGAATGAGCTCAGGGATGAAGGGCTCATCGTATGAGGAGCGGTTGAGGACTCTGGGTCTGTAATCGATTGAGTTTAGAAGGAGGTTGAGGAAATTGATTGAAACTTACAGAATAGTCTGGATAGGGTGGACATGGAGATGTTTCCACTAGTAGGAGAGACTAGGATCCAAGGGGACAGTATCAGAGCAGAGGGAAGGCCCTTTAGAACTGAAAATGGTGAATCTGTGGAACTCATTGCTGCAGAGGGTTGTGGAGGACAAATCTTTGAATGCATTCAGGAGAGCAATAGATAGGTTCTGGATTAGTAAGGGGATCGAGGGTTATGGGGAAAAGGCAGGAAAATAGGGTTGAGAGACACATCAGCCATAATCAAATAGCAGTGCCAATTCAATGGGCCAAATGGCCTAATCCTGCTCTTATATCTTTTGGTCTTTATTATGCTTACTTAAGCATTGCCACATTTTTTACTGGCAGAGCATTTCACAAAGTGTGCACGCACAGGACTTTCCACATATGCTGTGTGAACCTTTCAGGGCTGTCAGCCAGTCTCATTCCAATTATGCCTGAAACGTCGATTCTCCTGCTCCTCAGATGCTGCCTGAGCAGCTGTGCTTTTCCAGCAACACACTCTTGACTTCGGGGGTATCAGGAGACGTAGCAACTTTATTATTTATTATTTATTATTTGTCTGAAGCAAACTTGTATGGTTTAATGAAGCTGCCAGCCTGGTGTTGACACTGAGGCTGCAGTGCAGCAGGAAGTGCACCCTTTAGTATTGGAACACAGATAAATGCAGCAACTTAAACAGTACTGTGCTGATTCAAAGAATAAGCTTCACTTAAAAAGTCTGAGGTGTCGTTTTGTTCAGAGTTCTGCATTACCTGCTCTGACTGCAGCTATCTCTTTGTCTACAGATCTGGAATCACAGGCTATCCTCATGTCAACACACCTTGAAGATTCATTGCTGGCAGAAACAGAAATGTGACAGCAGATGTTGGATCCCTACTGTCGTGGGATGTACTGCTCTACCATTCACCCCTGTCTTTAGGTGCTGCTGTTGGAACTGATTGGATCATTTACAGCTATAACCCCTGTGTGACACTGACCCTACAAGCACTGGAGGGGAACCTCCAATCACCTCACATCATGCCACTTTATATTTGTGTTTATTTATTTTAACAACTTAATTTAGTCTATATCACAATAGTCATTGCACTGAAAATGTAGTGAATTTTGTAAAGCACTGAAGGTATTTGATGTGATAATGCACAGAGCTATGGACGAACGAATGAATGAAGAGCATGGACTCAATGGGTCAGGTGGCCTTCTGTGAAGCAGATTATAAAGGGCCTGGCATTAGCTCAGTTGTCTTTACCCAAGTTGATAACTGTGCTGTCTTTGAAATAAGCAGGTCAGAAAATCTCACAAAAGTTAATATTTCCATAATGTTTTGTCAGTAAAAATTATTGACTGGATTAGTGAAGTGCCTAATTCTTATTCTCTTCGATTGACTTCACATGAGACAAAGTGACAATAAAACAACTGAACTAGCAGGAAAATCAAATCCTTCTCAATCCAACAAAGTTTATCTTTCCATCTCCCATATAATGTAGGTGAGATACGAGGAAATAAAGTTGATTCTTATTGGATTAACAGGAACTGTACCAATAATATCCGAGTAGAATGGGCCTTTCATGAAACACAACACTGGGAGCAGCATCCAGCGGAGAGGTCACTCTAAGGCTGTGTTGACTGCAGTAGGGAGGCTGGTTATTCTGCAGGAAGTGGTTCATCACTTCATTCCCCAGATCTTTAGCTGAAATTAGGAGGGAGATGAGAAGCCCCTCACAGGCATTGCACAGAGCCCTGTCACTGGCATTGCTCAGGAACCCCACACAGGCATTGCTCAGGAACCCCTCACTGGCATTGCTCAGGAATACCACACAGGCATTGCTCAGGAACCCCTCACTGGCATTGCTCAGGAATACCACACAGGCATTGCTCAGGAACCACACACTGGCATTGCTCAGGAACAACACAATGGCAAGATGCTCAGGAATGCCACACTTGAATGGCTCAGGAACCCCACACTGGCATTGCTCAGGAATCCCACACTGGCATTGCTCAGGAATCCAACACAGGCATTGCTCAAGAACCCCACACTGCCAATGCTCAGGAACCCCACACTGCCAATGCTCAGGAAGCCCTCACAGGCAATGCACAGGACCCTGTCACTGGCATGGCTCAGGACCACCACACTGGCATGACACAGGAATCCCACACGGGCATTGATCAGGAACCCCACGCTGGCATTGCTCAGGAACAGCACACTGGCATTGCTCAGGAACCCCATACTGGAATTGCTCAGGAACAACATACTGGCACGATGCTCAGGAACCCTTCACAGGCATTGCACAGGACCACCACACTGGCATGACACAGGAATCCCACACGGGCATTGATCAGGAACCCCACACTGGCATTGCTCAGGAACCCCACACTGGCGTTGCACAGGAACCCCACACTGGCATTTCTCAGGAAACCCACACAGGCATTGCTCAGGAATCCCACAGTGGCATTGCTCAGGAACCTCACACAGGCATTGCTCAGGAACCCCACACTGGCATTGCTCACGAACCCCTCACAGGCATTGCACAGGACTCTGTCACTGGCATTGCTCAGGAACACAACACTGGCATTGCCCAGGAATTCCACACTGGCATTGCTCAGGAACACCACACTGGCATTGCTCAGGAACCCCACACAGGCATTGCTCAGGAATCCCACACTGACACTGCTCAGGAACACCACACAGGCATTGCTCAGGAACCCCACACTGGCATTGCTCAGGAACCCCTCACAGGCATTGCACAGGACTCTGTCACTGGCATTGCTCAGGAACACCACACTGGCATTGCCCAGGAATCCCACACTGTCATTGCTCAGGAACACCACACTGGCGTTGCTCAGGAACCCAACACAGGCATTGGTCAGGAGCACCACACAGGCATTGCTCAGGAACCCCACACAGGCATTGCTCAGGAACCCCTCACAGGCATTGCACAGGACCCTGTCACTGGCATGGTGCTCAGGAACCCCATACTGGCATTGCTCAGGAGCCCCACATTGGTATTGCTCAGGAACCCCTCACTGGCAGGACACTGGAACCTCAAACTGGCATGATGCTCAGGAACCCCACACAGGCATTGTTCAGGAACCCCTCACAGTCATGGCTCAGGAATCCCAAACTGGCATGGCTCAGGAACACCACGCTGGCATGGCTCAGGACCCGCACACTGGCATTGCTCAGAAACCCCACACAGGCATTGCTCAGTAATACCACACAGGCATTGCTCAGGAACCCCACACAGGCATTGCTCAGGAACCCCACAATGGCATTGCTCAGGAACCCCACACAGGCATTGTTCAGGAACACCACACAGACATGATGCTCAGGAACCCCACATAGGCATTGCTCAGGAACCCCTCACAGGCATTGCACAGGACCCTGTCACTGGCATGATGCTCAGGAACCCCATACTGGCATTGCTCAGGAGCCCCACATTGGTATTGCTCAGGAACCCTGTCACTGGCATTGCTCAGGAACCCCTCACAAGCATTGCTCAAACACCCCACACAGGCATTGCTCAGGAACCCCACACTGGCATTGCTCAGGAGCCCCACACTGACATTGCTCAGGAATCCAACACTGGCATTGCTCAGGAACCCCTCACAGGCACTGCACAGAATCTTGTCACTGACATGGCTCAGGAACACCACATTGGCATGGCACAGGAATCCCACAGGGGCATTGATCAGGAACCCCACGCTGGCATTGCTCAGGAACCCCACACAGGCATTGCTCAGGAACCCCACACTGGCATTGCTCAGGAACAACATACTGGCATGATGCTCAGGAATCCCACACAGGCATTGCTCAGGAACCCCTCACAGGCATTGCACAGGACCCTGTCACTGGCATGATGCCCAGGAACCCCTCACAGGCATTGCTCAGGAACCCCACACTGGCATTGCTCAGGAACAACACACTGGCATGATGCTCAGGAACCCCGCACTGGCATTGCACAGGAACCCCACACAGGCATTGCTCAGGAACCCCTCACAGGCATTGCACAGGACCCTGTCACTGGCATGGTGCTCAGGAACCCCTCACTGTCATTGCTCAGGAAACGCACACTGGCATTGCTCAGGAACCCCACACTGGCATTTCTCAGGAAACCCACACTGGCATTGCTCAGGAGCCTCACACAGGCATTGCTCAGGAACCCCACACTGGCATTGCTCAGGAACCCCTCACAGGCATTGCACAGGACTCTGTCACTGGCATTGCTCAGGAACACCACACTGGCATTACTCAGGAATCCTACACTGGCATTGCTCAGGAACACCACACTGGCGTTGCTCAGGAACCCAACACAGGCATTGCTCAGGAGCACCACACAGGCATTGCTCAGGAACACAACACTGGCATTGCTCAGGAACCCAACACAGGCATTGCGCAGGAATCCGCAACTGACACTGCTCCAGAATACCACACTGGTATTGCTCAGGAACCCCACAATAGCATTGCTCCGGAACAACACACTGGCATGATGTTCAGGAACCCCACACAGGCATTGCACAGGACCCTGTCACTGGCATGGCTCAGTAACTCCTCACAGGCATTGCTCAGGAACCCCTCACAGGCATTGCTCAGGAACCCCACACTGGCATGACTCAGGAACACCACACTGGCATGATACTCAGGAATCCCACACTGGTATGATGCTCAGGAACCCCACACAGGCATTGCTCAGGAGCCCCACACTGGCAAGACTCAGGAAGACCACACTGGCATTGTTCAGGAACCCCACACTGACATTGCTCAGGAACCCCACAGTGGCAAGGCTCAGGAACCCCACACTGACATTGCTCAGGAAGACCATGCTAGCATAGCTCAGGAAACCCTCACTGGCATGGCACAAGAACCTCAAACTGGCATGATGCTCAGGAACCCCACACTGGCATTGCTCAGGAACACCACATTGGCATTGCTCAGGAACCCTACATTGGCATGGCTCACGACGATCACACTGGCATGATGCTCAGGAACCCCACACTGGCATTGCTCAGGAACCCCTCACAGGCATTGCGCAGGACCCTGTCACTGGCATGGCGCAGGAATCCCACACTGGCATTGCTCAGGTACCCCACACAGGCATTGCTCAGGAACCCTTCACAGGCATTGCACAGGACCCTGTCACTGGCATGATGCTCAGGAACCCACACAGGCATTTGTCAGGAACCCCTCACAGGCATTGCTCTGGAACCCCACACAGGCATTGCTTAGGAACACCACACTGGCAGATACTCAGGAACCCCACACAGGCATTGCTTAGGAACACCACACTGGCAGATACTCAGGAACCCCTCACAGGCATTGCACAGGACCCTGTCACTGGCATGATGCTCAGGAACCCCACACAGGCATTTGTCAGGAACCCCTCACAGGCATTGCTCAGGAACTACACACTGACATTGCTCAGGAACACCACACTGGCATTGCTTAGGAACACCACACTGGCAGATACTCAGGAACCCCTCACAGGAATTGCTCAGGAACAACACACTGGCGTGATGCTCAGGAACCCCACACCGGCATTGCTCAGGAACCCCTCACAGGCATGACTCAGGAACACCATACTGGCATGGTACTCAGGAACCCCACACTGGCTTGCTCAGGAACCCCACACTGGCAAGGCTCAGGAACACCACACTGGCATTGTTCAAGAACCCAACACTGGTGTGGCTCAGGAACCGTACACTGGCATGGCTTAGGTACCCCACACTGGCATGATGCTCAGGAACACCACACTGGCATTGCTCAGGAACTCCACGCTGACATTGCTCTGGAACCCTACACTGGCATGGCTCAGGATGATCACACTGGCATGGCTCAGGAACCCCACACTGGCATTCCTCAGGAACCCCACACTGGCATGACCCAGGAACACCACACTGGCATGATACTCAGGAACCCCACACTGGTATGATGCTCAGGAACCCCACACTGGCAAGGCTCAGGAACACCACACTGGCATTGTTCAGGAACCCCATACTGGCATTGCTCAGGAACCCCATACTGGCATTGCTCAGGAACCCCTCACAGGCATGTTGCTCAGGAACTCCATGCTGGCATTGCTCAGGAAGACCACACTGGCATAGGTCAGGAAACCCTCACTGGCATGGCACAGGAACTTCAAACTGGCATGATGCTCAGGAATCCCACACTGGCATTGCTCGGGAAGACCACACTGGCATTGCTCAGGAACCCCACACTGGCATTGCTTAGGAACACCACACTAGCATTGCTAAGGAACACCACACTGATGTGGCTCAGGAAGACCTCACTGCCATGGCTCAGGAAACCCTCACTGGCATGACACTCAGGAACCCTTTATTGCATTGCTCAGGAACCCCATAGTGGCATTGCTGAGGAACCCCACACTGGCATGGCGCAGGAATCCCACACTGGCATGGCTCAGGAAGACCACACTGCCATGGCTCAGAAAACCCTCACTGGCATGACACACAGGAACCCCACGCTGGCATTGCTCAAGAACACCAACCAACCAACCCAACCACCCCGTGGCGGAACACTTTAACTCCCCCTCCCACTCCACCAAGGACATGCAGGTCCTTGGACTCTTCCATCGCCAGACCATAGCAACACGACGGCTGGAGGAAGAGCGCCTCATCTTCCGCCTAGGTAGGTGATGGGGAAGGTGTGGGGGGAGGTATGGGGGATGTATGGGGGGAGGTGAAGGGGGAGGTGAGGGTGGAGGTGAGGGCGGAAGTGTGGGGGGAGGTGTGGGGGGGAGGTGTGGGGGAGGTGAGGGGGGAGGTGTGGGGGAGGTGTGTGGGAGGTGTGCGGGGAGGTGTGGGGGAGGTGAGGAGGTAGGTGTGGGGGGAGAAATGGGGGGAGGTGTGGGGGGAGGTGAGGGGGGTGGTGAGTGGGAGGTGTGGGGGAGGTGTGTGGGAGGTGTGCAGGGAGGTGTGGGGGAGGTGTGGGGGAGGTGAGGGGGAGGTGTGGGGGGAAAAATGGGGGGAGATGTGGGGGAGGTGAGGGGGAGGTGTGGGGGAGGTGTGTGGGAGGTATGTGGGAGGTGTGTGGGGAGGTGTGGGGGGAGGTGAGGTAGGGAGGTGAGGGGGAGGTGTGGGGGAGGTGAGGGGGGAGTTGAGGGGGGAGGAATAGGGGGAGGTGTGGGGGAGGTGAGGGGGAGGTGTGGGGAAGGTGAGGCGGAGGTGTGTGGGAGGTGTGTGGAAGGTGTGCAGGGAGGTGTGGGGGAGGTGAGGGGGGAGGTGTGGGGGGAGGAATGGGGGGAGGTGAGGGGGGAGGTGTGGGGGAGGTGAGGGGGAGGTATGTGGGAGGTGTGTCGGAGGTGAGCGGGGAAGTGTGGGGGAAGTGTGGGGGGAGGTGAGGGGGAGGTGTGGGGGAGGTGTGGGGGAGGTGAGGGGAGGTGTGGGGGAGGTGTGGGGGGAGGTGTGGCGGGAGGTGAGGGGTAGGGTGTGAGGGGTGGTGAGGGGGAGGTGTGGAGGAGCTGTGGGGGAGGTGAGGGGGAGGTGTGTGGGAGGTGTGTCGGAGGTGTGCGGGGAGGTGAGGGGGAGGTGTGGGGGAGGTGAGGGGGAAGGGGTAGGGGCAGTGTGGGTGGAGGTGTGGGGGGAGTTGAGGGGGGGAGGTGTTAGGGGAGATGTGGGAGAGGTGAGGGGGAGGTGTGGGGGAGGTGTGGGGGAGGTGAGGGGGAGGTGAGAGAGGAGGTGTGGGGGGAGGTGTAGGGGAGGTGTGGGGGGAGGTGAGGGGGGAGGTGTAGGGGGAGGTGTGGGGGGGAGGTGTGGGGGAGGTGAGGGGAGGTGTGGGGGAGGTGTGGCGGGAGGTGAGGGGTCGGGTGTGAGGGGTGGTGAGGGGGAGGTGTGGGGGAGCTGTGGGGGAGGTGAGGGGGAGGTGCGAGGGAGGTGTGGGGGAAGGTGTGGGGGGAGGTGAGGGGAGAGGTGAGGGGGGAGATGTGGGGGAGATGTGGGGTGAGGTGTGTGGGAGGTGAGGGGGAGGTGTGGGGGAGGTGATGAGGAGGTGTGGGAGCGGTGTTGGGGGGAGGTGTGGGGGAGGTGAGGGGGGAGGTGTGGGGGAGGTGAGGTGGGGGTGTGGGGGGAGGTGGGGGGAGGTGAAGGGGGTGTGTAGGGTGAGGTGTGGGGGGAGGTGTGGGGGAAGTGTGGGGGGAGGTGAGGGGGAGGTGAGGGGAGGGGAGGGGATGGGGAGGTGTGGGGGAGGTGAGGGGGAGGTGAGAGAGGAGGAGTGGGGGAGGTGAGGTGGGGGTGTGGGGGGAGGTGGGGGGAGGTGAAGGGGGTGTGTAGGGTGAGGTGTGGGGGAGATGAGGGGGAAGTGAGGGGGATGTGCTGGGGGAGGTGTGGGGGGATGTCTTTGGAGAGGTGAGGGGGAGGTGTGGGGGGAGGTGAGGGGGATGTCTTTGGAGAGGTGAGGGGGAGGTGTGGGGGGAGGTGAGGGGATGGTGGGGGGGAGGTGTGGGGGAGGTGTGAGGGAGGTGAGGGGGGAGGTGTGGGCACAGGTTTTATGCCTCTGCAGCAGCAAGGGGAGGTGCTGGCAGTGGAGGGTGGGTTGGTCGGGGGAGTATACCTTATGAGGGAGTCGCGGAGGGAATGGTCTCTGTGGAATGCTGATAGGGGTGAAGAGGGAAATATATCTCTGGTTGTGGGGTCTGACCGTAGATGGCTGAAATGGCGGAGGATGATGCGCAATGTCTGGATATTAGTGGGGTGGAAGGTGAGGACCAAGGTGTTGTTCTATCCTTGTTGCAATTGGAAGGATGTGGTTCAAGGGCCAAGGTGTGGGAAGTGGAGGAGATACACTGGAGGGCATTGTTGACCACATGGGAGGGGAAATTGCGCTCCTTGAAATAGGAGGTCATCTGGGATGTCCTGGAGTGGAATTGCTCCTCCTGGGAGCGAATATGGCAGAGGCAGAGGAATTGGGAATATGCAAAAGCATTTTTACGGGGGGGGGGGCATGGGAGAAGGTGTCGTCCAGGTAGCTGTGAGGGTCGGTGGGTTTGAAGTAGATGTCTGTGTTGAGTTGGTCACTTGAAATGGAGATGGAGAGGTCCAGGAAGGAAAGGGAGGTGTCCAAGATGGTCCAGGTGAACTAGAGCTCAGGACAGAAGGTGTTCATGAATTTGATAAACTGTTCAAACCTCTCATGGGAGCATGAGGTGGCACCAATACAGTCATCGATGTAGTGGAGGAAAAGATGGGAATAGTGCTGGTGTAATTGCGGAAGATGGACTTTTCTCACGCATCCAACGAAGAGGCAGGCATAACTGGGGCCCACGTGGGTGCCCATAACTACTCCTTTGATCTGAAGGAAGTGGGAGGATACAAAGGAAAAGTTGTTGAGGGTGAGGGCCAGTTCTGCCAATTGAATGAGTGTGTCATTGGAAGGGAACTGGTTGGGTTAGTGGGAGAGGAAGAAATGGGGGGCTTGAAGGCCTTCACAATGGGGGATGGATGCGTATAGGGGGATGTCCATGGTGAAGATAAAGGTGTCGGTGGCCGGGGAAACGAAGGTCAAGGTTGAGGTGGAGGGTGTGGGTGGTGTTTTCTGAAATCTCAATGATATCCTTCCTATAACTGGGCAACCAGAACTGCACACAATAATGCAGAAGAGGTCTCACCAATATCCTCCACAACCTCAACATGATGTCCCAATACCTATACTCAAAGGTCTGAGCAATGAAGGCAAGTCTGCATAATGCCTTCTTAACCACCTGTGATGCAAATTTCAAATTATGTACCTGAACCCATAGATCTCTCTGCTTTACAACACTTTCCAGGGCCCTACCATTAAATGTACAAGTCTTGCCCTTCTTTGTCTTAGCAAAATGAAATATTTCACATTTATCCAAATTAAACTCCAGCTGCCAGTCTGGAGCCCATTGACTCAGTTAGAACATAGAACATTACAGTGTAGTACAGGCCCTTCGGCCCTCGATGTTGTGCTGATCTGTGAAACCAATCTGAAGCCCATCTAACCTAAACGATTCCATTCTCATCCATATGCTGATCCAATGATCATTCAAATGTGAGTCTACCACTGTTGCAGGCAGTGCGTTCCAAGCCCCTACTACTGTCTGAGTAAAGAAACTACCTCTGACATCTGTCCTATATCTATCACCCCTCAATTTAAAGCTATTCCCCCTCATGCAAGCCATCGCCATCCAAGGAAAACGGCTCTCCATGTCCACCCTGTCTAACCCTCTGATTATCTTATACGTCTCAATTAAGTCACCTCTCAACCTTCTTCTCTCTAATGAAAACTGCCTCAGGTCCTTCAACCTTTCTTCTAAGACTTTCCCTGCATATCAGACAACATCCTGGTAAATCTCCTCTGAACCCTTTCCAAAGCTTCTACATCCTTCCTATAATGCGATGACCAGAACTGTGCACAATACTCCAAGTGCGGCCGCATCAGAGTTTTGTACAGCTGTAGCATGATCTCATGGTTCCAAAACAATCCCTCTACCAATAAAAGCTAACACACCATATGCCTTCTTAACAACCCTATCAACCTGGGTGGAAGTTTTCATGGATCTATGTATATGGACACCGAGATTTCTCTGCTCATCTACACTACCAACAATCTTACCATTAGTCCAGTACTCTTTATTCCTGTTGCTCCTTCCAAAGTGAATCACCTCACACTTTTCCACATTAAACTCCATTTGCCACCTCTCAGCTGAGCTCTGCAGCTTATCTATGTCCCTCTGTGACCTACAACATCCTTCATCACTATCCACAACTCTACCAACCTTAGTCTCATCCGCAAATTTACTCACCCATCATTCTACGCCCTCATCCAGGTCATTTATAAAAATGACAAACAGCAGTGGCCCCAAAACAGAGCCTTGTGGTACGCCACTAGTAACTGAACTCCAGGATGAACATTTCCCATCAACCACCACCCTCTGTCTTCTAGCTAGCCAATTTCTGATCCAAACCACTAAATCACCCTCAATCCCATGCCTCTGTATTTTGTACAATAGCCTACCATGGGGAACCTTATCAAATCCCTTGCTGAAATCCATATACACCACATCATCTGCTTTACTCTCATCCACCTGTTTGGTCATTTCTCAAAGAACTCAATAGGATTTGTGAGGCATGACCTACCCTTCACAAAACCATGTTGACTATCCATAATCAACTTCTGCCTTTCTAGATGATTATAAATCCTATCTCCTATAACTTTTTCCAACACTTTTCCCACAACTGAAGTAATGCTCGCTGCTCTGTAATTACCTGGGGTGTCTTAAACAAGGGAACAACATTTGCTGTCCTCCAGACTTCGGGCACTATTCCTGTCGACAATGATGACATAAAGATCAAAGCCAAAGGCTCAGCCATCCCCTCGCTGGATTCCCAGAGAATCCTAGGACAATTCCTAGGATTTTTACAGAATGGCTAACACCTCCTCCCTGTGAACCTCAATCCTACCTAGTCTTGTAGCCTGTTCCTCAGTCTTCTCCTCAACAACATTGTCTTTTTCTACTTTGAATGCTGATGAAAAGCGCTTCCCCTATCTCCTCTGACTCAACACACAACTTCCCACTACTATCCTTGATTAGTCCTAATCTTACTCTAGTCATTCCTTATGGTAATGAGTCAAAAAAGTCCTCAATGGACCTTCTTTACAGAACTTAATTAGTGAAGCAGAGTCATTAGGGACATTTTAGCAACTGCTGGACATGCACATGGACAGCAGTGAGTTGAGAGGTGTGTATGTTAGGTTATTTTGTTTTAGATTAGGAATAATCCTTGGCACAACATCGTGAGCCGAAGGGCCTGTTCTATGATTTTTATGTTTTATGTTCTATGTTCTATGAAGTGCTAAGAAAAGGGTCTGCCTCGAAACAGGACCATCTCACACAATTATTTCCCCTCCTTGCCACGTTTCTCACCACCCCCACGGAGGGGAACATTCTGCTAATTAAGTTGCACAGTATAGAAGAATTTATCCTACTCAGTCTATATCAATACCTTTGAATACCAAAGCAGTTAGCTCCATTCCCCAATAAATTTCCCTATAGTTTTTCTCTGAGCATTATCTGATTTTCTATTAAACCTGTTCTTACCACTATGATTCAAGAGACTATTCAAGTATTACTTCAGCATCTTGAGGACACAGTTCAGGCTGATGCTGCAATGCAATACTGACAGAGGGCTGTTCTGTTAAGGGTGTAGCGTTCACTCTCAGGCAGATGACAAAAAAAATTACGTGGCTCCTTTTCAAAGCAGCATCGCAAATATGTATCCCTTGGCCAACACCAGTTCAAAAAAAATCTCACTATGGCTTTGCATAAAGTAGTTTTTGTGTTCTCTACGTTAGAACAGTGACTGCACTTCAGATTGGAATGTCTTGAGATGTGAAAGGTGGTGTTAAGCTGGAAATTTGGTCTTTAAATTTCATGGAGGAGGCAGCCACATGTGGCATGAGGCTACATATGATAACATCTATCCTCTTGATAAAGTAAACCAGCACTGCTTCGTTGGTCAGTGCATTGAGGATTGGAGTTGGGACACCAAGCTACAACTGTTCAGGACATTGGTGAGGTCACTTTTGAAACCCTGCATTCAATTCTGGTCTCCCTTCTATAGGAAAGATATTGTTAAACTTGAAAGGGTTTAGAAAAGATTTATAAAGATGGGATTAGAGGGTTTGAGCTGTACAGAGAGGTTGCATAGTCTTGGGTGTTGGAGGCTGCAGGGTGAGCTTATTGGGTTTGGAAAATCCTGACGGGCTTTGGCATAGGGATGGGCACGTAATAGGGATCGGCTGAATGTTACAATTTCCAAGTGAGTGACACCGAAAATGTTGTTTAAAGTGGGAATTGAGAACAAAGGGATCTGAGGGGTTCTAACTCTGGGTGAAGGGGAGGACTGCAAGTGCTGGAGATCAGAGTCTGGATCAGAGTGGTGCTGGAAAAACACAGCAGGTCAGGCAGCATCCGAGGAGCAGGAAAATCGATGTTTCAGGCAAAAGCCTTTCATCAGGAATGAGGCAGGGAGTTTCCGGGGTGGAGAGATAAATGGGAGGGGGTGGGGCTGGGGAGAAGGTAGCCAAGAGTACAATAGGGGAATGGAAGTGGAGATGGAGGTGATAGGTCAGAGAGGAGGTATAGCTGATATATTTCTCAGCTCCATTCCCTTACAGAAGATAGAGAGTTCAGATAAGGGGGCCATTTTCAGGAATGACAACCAACAACTTGTGGAATGCCCCAGGAATCACTGTTTAGAAGAATCAAAGTGATCTCATTGAAAGATACAAGGTTCTTAGACTTGATGGGGTTGCTGCAGACTGCTTCCCTTTGTGAGAGAGTGTTGGACCATGGTGTATAATCTCAGAATGATGGGTCACCCTTTTAAGACAGATACAAGGAGGAATTTCTTCTCCAAGACGGTAGTGAATTTGTAGAATTTATTACCACACGGAACTGTTTAGACTGGGTCATCCAGTACATTCAAGGCTATGTGTAACTTGAAAGAGAACTTGCAAGTAGTGGTGTTTCCATGAATCTGTTGCATTTGTCCTTTTAGGTGATCGAGGTCGAAAGTTTGGAAGGTGCTACGGAGAAACCTTGCAAAGTTGCTACAATGCATCCTACTGATGCTAACATTGCTGTCTCCAGCATTGTACACAGCTTAACATTGTACCTGGGTGATGGAAAGTATGAATGTTGAAGATGATGAATAAGGGTACTAATCAAATGGACTGCTTTGACCTGCACGGTGTCAAGCTTCTTGAATGTTATTGAAGTTTCACTCATGTTGGTTCTCAAAATTAAGGACCATGGAAAAGGAGAATCAAGTGTTGCCTGAGATTTAAAAAAAATTGCTTTAAAGATATAAACAGATAGATGTTTTGAATGATTGATTTTTATAGCACAGGCAGTTGCCTTTCCCAAGGTTCATTTCCAGGATCATTGATTTTAGTACATATTGGACATGGATACTGGAATATAAAACAACATTGAAAACATTTCCAAAGATGCCAAACTAGAAAGTAAAATAGATGGGGCAGAGGCTGGAAGAACACAGCAAGCCAATCGATCAGAATCTCTTTGTAATCTTAGAATGCTTTCTTCACTGTTCGCCAAACTCCCATCACAAATTTACTAACCATGCCTCCGATACTCTCATCCAAATTATTGATATAAATGCCAAACAAAAGCTAACCCAGCACCGATCCCTGTGGAACACCATTGATTTCCACGTCCCCCACCACCTCCCGCTGTCTTATACCATCAATTTTGTCGTGAATTGGAAAGCTCTTCATGAACTCAATGTGATCTAACTTTACTAATTAGTCTACCACGAGGAACCTTGTCAAGAGACAGTACAGTGTTTAGACCTGTTTCTGGGGAAAGACGCTACGCAGATGGTCAGGTAGCAGCAGGGGAGCATTTTAATAATAGTGATCACAACACCATATATTTTAGTAATAGTGATCACAGCACCTTATGTTTAATAATAGTGACTACAGCATTGTATATTATAATAATAGTGATCACAGCACCGTATATTTAATAATAGTGACTACTGCATTGTATATTTTAAAAATAGTGACCACAGCATTGTATATGTTAATAATAGCGATCACAGCACTGTATATTTTAATCTAGTGACCACAGTATTGTATATGTTAATAATAGTGATCACAGCACTGCATATTTTAATAATAGTGACTACGGAACTGTATATTTTAATAATAGTGATCACAATACTGTATATTTTAATAATAGTGACTACAGTACTGTATATTTTAATAATAGTGATCACAGCACGGTATATTTTTTTAATAGTGATCAGAGCACTGTGTATTTTAATAATAGTAACCACAGAACCGCATATATTTTAATAATAGTGACTACAACATTTTATATTTTAATAATAGTGACCACAGCACCGTACACTTTGGTAATAGTGACCACAGCACTGTGTATTTTAATAATAGTGAGCACATGACCATATATTTTAATAATAGTGACCATTGCACCATATATTTTAATAATAGTGATCGCAGCACCGTATATTTTAGTAATAGCGACCACAGCACCGTATATTTTAATAATACGGAATACAGCACCGTATATTTTAATAATAGTGATCACAGCATCATATATTTTAGTAATAGTGACCACAGCACTGTATGTTTTAAAAATATTTTCCACAGCATTGTATATTTTAATTATAGTGATCACAGCACCATATATTTTAATAATAGTGGTGACAGCATTGTATATTTTAATAACAATGATCACAGCACTGTATATTTTAATAATAGTGACCACAGCACCATGTAATTTAATAATAGTGATCACAGCACCATATATTTTAATAATAGTGACTACAGCATTGTATATTTTAATAATAGTAATCACAGCAGAGTACATTTTAATAATAGTGATGATAGCACCGTATATTTTAATAATAGTGATCACAGCACCATATATTTTAATAATAGTGACTACAGCATTGTATATTTAATAATAGTGATCACAAGACTGTATATTTTAATAATAGTGACTACAGCATTGTATATTTTAATAATAGTGATCACAGAACTGTATCTTTTAATAATAGTGATTACAGCACTGTATATTTTAATAGCAGTGATCACAGCACCGTATATTTTAGTAATAGTGACCACGGCACCGTATATTTTAATAATAGTGAATACAGCACTGCGTATTTTAATAATAGTGACTACAGCACCATATATTTTACTAATAGTGACTACAGCACTACTATCATAGGGCAAGCCAGACAGAGAACAGCCAGGGAATTCCTAGAGGCATGGCATTCATCCACAAACTCCATCAACAAACACATCGACCTGGACCCAATATACCAACCACAACAGCGGACAGCTGAAACTGACAACCGGAAGCGGCAGGGACAGACCACTATAAACACCGGAGGAAACATCAAAGAAGCGCTTCGCAGGAGGCTCCCAAGCACTGATGATGTCGCCTAGCCAGGGGACGAAACGTTTGCAACAAAAACTTCCAGCTCGGCGAACAGAACCACAACAACGAACACCCGAGCTACAAATCTTCGCACAAACTTTAAACAATGTATATTTTTATAATAGTGATCACAGCACCATATATTTTGCTAATAGTGACGACAACATTGTATATTTTTATAATAGTGATCACAGCACTGTATATTTAATTAGCAGTGATCACAGCACTGTTTATTTTATTAATAGTGACCACAGCACTGTATATTTTAATAACAGTGACTACATTATCATGTATTTTAATAATAGTGACCACAGCACCATATGTTTTAATAATACTGATCACAGCACCATATGTTTTAATAATAGTGATCTCGGCACTGTATATTTTAATAATAGTGACTACAGCATTGTATATTTAATAATAGTGACTACAGTACTGTATATCTTAACAATAGAGACGACAACATCATATATTTTAGTAATAGTGACCACAGCAGCGCATGTTTTAATAATAGTGATTACAACACCGTATATTTTAATAATAGTGACCACAGCACCATATATTTTAATAATACTGATCACAGTACCATATGTTTTAATAATAGTGATCGCCGCACTCTATATTTTAATAATAGTGACCACAGCACCATATATTTTGCTAATAGTGACGACAACATTGTATGTTTTTATAATAGTGATCACAGCACTGTATATTTAATTAGCAGTGATCACAGCACTGTTTATTTTATTAATAGTGACCACAGCACTGTATATTTTAATAACAGTGACTACAGCACCGTATATTTTTATAATAGTGATCACAGCACCGTATATTTTGCTAATAGTGATGACAACATTGTATATTTTAATAATAGTGACCACAGCGCTGCATATATTTTAATAACAGTGACCTCAGCATTGTATATTTTAATAATAGTGATCACAACACCGTATATTTTAATAATAGTGATTACAGCACTGTATATTTTAAAAATAGTGACTACATTACTGCATATTTTAGTAATAGATATCACAGCACTGTATATTTTAATAATAGTGACCACGGCACCGTATATATTGGTAATAGCGACCACAGCACCATGTAATTTAATAATAGTGATCACATGACTATATATTTCAATAATAGTGACCACTGCACCATACATTTTAATAATAGTGATCACAGCACTGTACATTTTAATAATAGTGACCACAGCACTGCATATATTTTAATAATAGTGACCTCAGCATTGTATATTTTAATAATAATGATCACAACACCATATATTTTAATAATAGTGATTACAGCACTGTATATTTTAAAAATAGTGACTACATTACTGTATATTTTAATAATAGTGATCACAGCACCATATATTTTAATAATAGTGACTACAGCACCATGTGCATTTTAATAATATTCATCACAGCAACATATATCTTAATAATAGTGACTATAGCATTGCATATTTGATAATAGTGATCACAAGACTGTATATTTTAATAATAGTGACGACAGCACCATATATTTTAATAATAGTGACGACAACATTGTATATTTTAGTAATAGTGGCCACAGCACTGTATGTTTTAATAATAGTGATCACCGTACTCTATATTTTAATAATAGTGGCCACAGCACCGTATATTTTTATAATAGTGATCACAGCACCATATATTTTAATAATAGTGACTACATTACTGTATATTTTAATAATAATGACCACAGCAATGTATATTTTAGTAATAGATATCACAGCACTGTATATTTTAATAATAGTGACCATGGCACCATATATTTTGGTAATAGCGACCACAGCACCATGTAATTTAATAATAGTGATCACATGACTATATATTTCAATAATAGTGACCACTGCACCATACATTTTAATAATAGTGATCACAGCACTGTACATTTTAATAATAGTGACCACAGCACTGCATATATTTTAGTAAAAGTGATCACAGCCCCATATATTTTAATAATAGTGATCACAATACTGTATATTTTAATAATAGTGACCACAGTATTGTATATTTTAACAATAGTGATCACAACACCATATATTTTAATAATAGTGACTACATTACCATATATTTTAATAATAGTGATCACAACATATATTTTAATAATAGTGATTACAGCACTGTATATTTTAATAATAGTGACTACATTACCATATATTTTAATAATAGTGACCACAACAACGTGTATTTTAGCAATAGTGATCACAGCACTGTATATTTTAATTATAGTGACCAAGGCACCATATATTTTGGTAATAGCCACCACAGCACTGGGTAATTTAGTAATAGTGACTACATTACTGAATATTTTAATAATAGTGACTACAGCACCATGTAATTTAATAATAGTCATCACCGCACCGTATGTTTTAATAATAGTGATCACCGCACTGTATATTTTAATAATAGTGACTACAGCACTGTATATTTTTATAATAGTGATCACAGCACCGTATATTTTAATAATAGTGATCACCGCACTGTATATTTTAATAATAGTGACTACAGCACTGTATATTTTTATAATAGTGAGCACAGCACTGTATATTTTAATAATAGTAATGTTTGCACTGTATATTTTATTAATAGTGATAACAGCACCGTATATTTTAATAATACAGATCACAGCACCATTTATTTTAATAATAGTGACGACAGCACAATGTATATTTTAATAATATTGATCACAGCACCATATAGTTTAATAATAGTGACTACAGCATTGTATATTTAATAATAGTGATCACAAGACTGTATATTTTAATAATAGTGACTACATTACTGTATATTTTAATAATAGTGACCACAGTACCGTATATTTTTATAATAGTGATCACCGGACTGTATGTTTTAATAATTATGATCACAACACCGTATATTTTAATAATAGTGACCACAGCACCATATATTTTTATAATAGTGATCACAGCACTGTATATTTTAATAATAGTGTGGACACCACTGTATATTTTATCAATAGTGATCACAGCACTGTATATTTTAATATTAATGATCACAACACCGTATATTTTAATAATAGTGACTACATTACAGTATATTTTAATAATAGTGACCATAGCACCGTATATTTTAGTAATAGATATCACAGCACTGTATATTTTAATAATAGTGACCACGGCACCATATATTTTGGTAATAGCGACCACAGCACCATGTAATTTAATAATAGTGATCACATGACTATATATTTCAATAATAGTGACCACTGCACCATACATTTTAATAATAGTGATCACAGTGCTGTACATTTAATAATAGTGACCACAGCACTGCATATATTTTAATAACAGTAATCACAGCACTGTATATTTTAGTGATGACAGCACTGTATATTTTATTAATAGTAACCAAAGCACCATCTATTTTAATAATAGTGATCACAGCACCATATATTTTAATAATAGTGACTACAGTATTGTATATTTAATAATAGTGATCACAAGATTGTACATGTTAATAATAGTGACTACAGCACCATATATTTTAATAATAGTGACTACAACATTGTACATGTTAATAATAGTGATTACAGCACTGTATATTTTAATAATAGTGACTACATTACAGTATATTTTAATAATAGTGACCATAGCACTGTATATTTTAGTAATAGATATCACAGCACTGTATATTTTAATAATAGTGGCCACGGCACCGTATATATTGGTAATAGCGAACACAGCACCATGTAATTTAATAATAGTGATCACATGACTATATATTTCAATAATAATGACCATGGAACCATATATTTTAATAATAGTGACCACAGCACTGCATATATTTTAATAACAGTAATCACAGCACTGTATATTTTAATAATAGTGATCACAGCACTGTGTGTTTTAATCATAGTGATCACCGCACTGTATATTTTAATAATAGTGACCACAGCACTGTATATTTTTATAATAGTGATCACAGCACTGTATATTTTAATAATAGTGATGACAGCACTGTATATTTTATTAATAGTAACCAAAGCACCGTCTATTTTAATAATAATGATCACAGCACCATATATTTTAATAATAGTGACTACAGCATTGTATATTTAATGATAGTGATCACAAGACTGTATATTTTAATAATAGTGACTACAGCATTGTATATGTAATAATAGTGATCACAAGACTGTACATTTTAATAATAGTGACTACAGCACCATATATTTTAATAATAGTGACTACAGCATTGTATATTTTAATAATAGTGATCACAGCACCGTATATTTTAATAATAGTGACCATAGCACCATATATTTTAGTAATAGTGATCATAGCACTGTATATTTTAATAATAGTGACCATGGCACCATATATTTTGGTAATAGTGACCACAGCACCGTTTAATTTAATAAAAGTGATCACAGCACCATATATTTTAATAATAGTGATCACAACACTATATATTTTAATAGTAGTGACCACAGCATTGTATATTTTAATAATAGTGATCACAACACCGTATATTTTAATAATAGTGATTACAGCACTGTATATTTTAATAATAGTGACCACAGCAACGTATATTTTACTAATAGTGATCACAGCACTGAATATTTTAATAATAGTGACCATAGCACAGTATATTTTAGTAATAGTGATCATGGCACTGTATAATTTAATAATAGTGACCACGGCACCGTATATTTTGGTAATAGTGACCACAGCACTGGGTAATTTAGTAATAGTGATCACATGACCATATATTTCAATAATAGTGACCACTGCACCATATATTTTAATAATAGTGATCACAACACTGTACATTTTTATAATAGTGACTACAGTACTGTATATTTTAATAATAGTGATCACAGCACGGTATGTCAGCACGGTATGTTTTTTAATAATGATCAAAGCACTGTATATTTTAATAATACTAACCACAGCAACGCATATATTTTAATAATAGTGACTACAACATTTTATATTTTAATAATAGTGATCACAGCACCGTATACTTTAATAATATTGATTACAGCACTGTATACTTTAATAATACTGACTACAGCATTGTATATTTTAATAATAGTGATCACAGTACCATAAACTTTAATAATAGTAACTACAGCATTGTATAATTTAATAATAGTGATCACAGCACTGCATATATTTTAATAATAGTGACTACAGCACCATATATTTTACTTATATTGACTACAGCATTGTATATTTTAGTAATAGTGACCACATCACTGTATATTCTAATAATAGTGATCACAGCACCATATATTTTAATGATAGTGATCACAGCACTGTATATTTTAATAATAGTGACTAGAAAATTGTATAATTTAATAATAGTGACTGCAGCACTGTATATTTTAATAATAGTGACCACAACGCCATATATTTTAGTAATAGTGACTACAGTACTGTATATTTTAACAATAGTGACCGCACCACCGTATATTTTAGTAATAGTGATCACAGCACCATATATTTTAATAATAGTGATGACAGCATTGTATATTTTAATAATAGTGATCACAGCACTGTATATTTTAATAATAGTGACTACATTACCGTAAATTTTAATAATAGTGACCACAGCACCGTATATTTTGGTAATAGCGACCACAGCACCATGTAATTTAATAATAGTGATCACATGACTATGTATTTCAATAATAGTGACCACTGCACCATATAGTTTAATAATAGTGACCACAGCACTGCATATATTTTAATAATAGTGACCACAACACCGTATATTTTAATAATAGTGACCACAGCATTGTATATTTTAATAATAGTGATCACAACATCGCATATTTTAATAATAGTGATTACAGCACTGAATATTTTAATAATAGCGACCGTAGCACTGTATATTTAAAAAGTAGTGACTACCTTACTGTATATTTTAATAATAGTGACCACAGCACCATTTAATTTAATAATAGTGACAACAGCGCCATATATTTTAATAATAGTGACCATAGCACCGTATATTTTAATAATAGTGATCACAGCACCATATATTTTAATAATAGTGACTACAACACCATGTATATTTTAATAATATTGATCACAGCACCAGATATTTTAATAATAGTGATTACATCACTGTATATTTTAATAATAGTGACCACAGCACCATGTAATTTAATAATGGTGATCACAGCACCGTATGTTTTAATAATAGTGACCATAGCATCGTATATTTTAATAATAGTGATCACAGCACCATATATTTTAATAATAGTGATCACCGCACCATATATTTTAATAATAGTGACCACGGCACCGTATATTTTGGTAATAGCGACCACAGCACCATGTAATTTAATAATAGTGATCACATGACTATATATTTCAATAATAGTGACCATAGCACCATATATTTTAATAATAGTGATCACAGCACCGTATATTTTAATAATAGTGACCACAGCACCGTATATTTTGGTAATAGAACCACAGCACCATGTAATTTAATAATAGTGATCACATGACTATATCTTTCAATAATAGTGACCACTGCACCATATATATTAATAATAGTGATCACAGCACCATATATTTTAATAATAGTGACCACAGTACCGTATATTTTTATAATAGTGATCACCACACTGTATATTTTAATAATAATGATCATAACAGCGTATATTTTAATAATAGTGACCGCAGCACCATATATTTTTATAATCGTGATCACAGCACTGTATATTTTAATAATAGTGAGGACAGCACTGTATATTTTATTAATAGTGATCACAGCTCTGTATATTTTAATAATACTGATCATAGCACCGTATAATTAATAATAGTGGCCACAGCATTGTATATTTTAATACTAGTGATCACAAGACCGTACATTTTAATAAAAGTGATCACAGCACATATATTTTAATAATAGTAACCACAGCACCATATATTTTAGTAATAATGACCACAGCACTGTATATTTTAATAATATTTTCCACAGCATTGTATATTTTAATAATTGTGATCACAGCACTGCATATTTTAATAATAGTTAGGACAGCATTGTATATGTTAATAATAGTGACCACAACACTGTGTATTTTAATAATACTGCCTACAACACCATATATTTTAATAATAGTGATCACGGCACCATATATTTTAATAATAGTGATCACAGCACTGCATATTTTAATAATAGTGATCACAAAACCATATATTTTAATAATAGTGACCACAGCACCATATATTTTAATAATAGTGATCATAGCACTGTGTATTTTAGCAATAGTGACCACAGTACTGTATATTTTAATAATAGTGACTACAATAACATATATTTTAATAATAGTGACCACGGCTCCATATATTTTAATAATAGTGATCACAGCACTGTATATTTTAATAATAGTGACCACAATACCGTATATTTTAGTAATAGTGATCACAGCACCATTTAATTTAATAATAGTGACCACAGCACTATATTTTTTAATAATAGTGATCACAGCACCATATGTTTTAGTAATAGTGTCCACAGCACCATATATTTTAATAATAGTGATTACAGCACTGTGTGTTTTAATAATAGTGACCACAGCACCATATATTTTAATAATAGTGTCCACAGCATTGTATATTTTAATAATAGTGACCACAACCCAGTATATTTTAATAATAGTGATCACAGCGCCATATATTTTAATAATATTGATCGCAGCACTGTATATTTTAAGTTTTTTGATTGATAAGGAGAAAGATGGTCTTCAAAAAGAATGGTTTGGAGTGGGGGAAGGCAGGTTTTATTAAAACAAGGCAGTATCTGGCCAAAGTAGACTGGGAGCTGCTATCTCTGAGTAAATCTATAGCAGAATAGTGAAGGGGAGGCATTCAAAAAGAAAACAGTGTGTTTTCTGGAAGACCCAACATGTTCCCTTCAGGGTGAAATGTAGCAACAACAAGCCCAGAGAACCTGGGATCACTCGGAATATTCAGAACTGGATATGAAGTACAGAGAAGCTTTCACCAGATATAAAGGGAGCAAATCACAGAGGCTGTGGTGGAGTGCAGAGGGTAACTTAAACTAATTATCAGAGCAGAGAGGGCATGGAAAATTACTGGCAAAAAAATTAGGGATAATCCCAAGATGTTCATTAAGTAATAATGAGGGAAAGAGTAGGGCCCATTAGGGACCAAGGTGTGTGTGGAACTAAGTGACATCGGTAAGGTGAACAAGTGGTTCACAAGTGTTTTCACTCAGGAGAAGGTGGATGTAGGTACAGGATTCAGGAAGAGGGAGGGTGAGGTTCCTGAGCACATTGACATTGGGAGTGAGATGGTATTGGAGGTTTCAGTGAATTTGAAACTGGAAAATTCCCTGGTTTCAGGGATGGCTGCCATGGGAGGGGACGGAAGAAAGTACAGGAGCTCTGTCCCAAGTTTGTAATTCCTCTCTAGGAATTCCACAGGGAGGTGCCAGAGGACTGGAGGGTAGTTAATATAGTTCCATTTCTCAAGAGGGTAGTAAAGACAATCCAGGGAATTACAGACCAGTAAGGCTCAGGTCACTAGTAGGGGATCTGTAAGGTATTTCTGATCATGTGAGGATCGTTCACCTTTACTGGTCACAACTGAACTCACTTAGAAGGTCTGGCCTTACCTTTATCAACTGACAGATGATGAATCAACACAGGTTTCATATTTTTGAATAATAAAAAATTGTTAAATGTGTAGTGAATCTCAGTATAGCATAACTGATGCTAAACATACTTATGAGTCATTACAAAATAGTTCTTAAACTCCTAATGATTACCTAAGATCTGTCAAGATTCCCAGGGTAACTTTCCACAGGATATGGGGCTGAGGGTTCAGCAGGAGCCAAATGAAATGTCACATCTTCTCTGGGACCATACCCATCCCTTGGTATATCCAGCTGTAGATTGCTGGCTGTAGAGAGACAGAGAGACAGTGGGGGCTGCTCTGATGTCCCAAACTCATAGCTGTCTGCTTCCATTTTAAACCCCACAGTTATATTGTTCTCTGACTGATCTCACCAGTCATGAAAATCCAACAGATATTAACCCCATTGGTTCCCTGGACAGAAAGCTTTGTTTGAACGTGGATGAGTTTTCCTAACCCTTGTGGCAATAGATTATAAGTGCAGGGAGGTTAACTTGGAAATGGCAGAACCTTGGTGAGGCCACAGACGGAGGACAGCGCACAGGTCTGGTCACCACACGACAGAAAAGATGTGGTTACACTGGAGGGGATGCAGAGGAGCTGCAGATGTAGTCTGCTCCCTCACTAACTGAGCTAGTGTACTGTTCTTCCCTGGTATTGACCACAGCCCATGTGCCCTCAGTGAAAGCTGCAGATGTCCTCTGCTCCCTCACTAACTGAGCTAGTGTACTGTTCTTCCCTGGTATTGACCGCAGCCCATGTACCCTCAGGGAAAGCTGCAGATATTCTCTGCTCCCTCACTAACTGAGCTAGTGTACTGTTCTTCCCTGGTATTGACCGCAGCCCATGTACCCTCAGGGAAAGCTGCAGATATTCTCTGCTCCCTCACTAACTGAGCTAGTGTACTGTTCTTCCCTGGTCTTGACGCAGCCCGTGTGCCCTCAGTGAAAGCTGCAGATGTCCTCTGCTCCCTCACTAACTGAGCTAGTGTACTGTTCTTCCCCGGTACTGACCGTAGCACATGTACCCTCAGTGAAAGCTGCAGATGTCCTCTGCTCCCTCACTAACTGAGCTAGTGTACTGTTCTTCCCTGGTATTGACCGCAGTCCATGTGCCCTCACAACAGTTCCGGTAAACTCTGGAAGGGTGAGTACTCCCCTCTTCAGCCAATGGCTGTGGCCGGAGTCCCCTTGTAGCTACCACTCATGGCCCCCTCCCCGGTGTGTACCGTTCTTAACTGGCATCAATTGCCGCCCGTTTCCCCCTCGTGAATGCTTCAACATTATGGTTGTGGGTTCACGAGAGCCAGAAGTAGAAAATGAGGTAGAGAGAGGGTAAACTTGAACAGGGAATATTTTATTGTGTGTCCTCTCAACTCCACAGTTGGGTTTTAGACTGCCTGCTCTAGCTCCTGCCTCTGGGTCACCTGACCTGTTCTCTTAAAGAGACAGCACATACCTAACTACCTGCGTAACAGACATGACCTCACTGGTTCCAAAACACTACATCCATGGGTTGTTCTAACAGTCCACGAGACCAAAGAACATAAAGAGAAGTATCCTAGTTCATTCCTGATTGTGCTGTGACTGAATCTCATCCTGAGAATTAGACAGGAAGTAGAGGAATCTATGAAAAAGAAAGATCATGTGGAAATTCAATTATCTGACACTATTCACAAAAAAAAAGCAAAATAAATCATGTAAAAAGCATGAGATTAGCATAGTTAACCATTTTCTTGACTCACTGCAGTAGCACATTATCTCTCAAGGCTACTATTCCCAGAGTTAGACCAAAGGTTAACGTTTTATTAAAAGATATGCACTGTATCCAACGTTACCCGATTTTCAGACCAAGATTGATATAAAATCTGGAGTAGACTTCAGGAACAAACAAAAATTATTGTTATTTTAACCTCAGCAGTGCAGGAAGTGAACTTGCGCTGTTGACATAACTCTGCCCTGCAAACCAGTCAGATTAGATTAGATTCCCTTTGGCCCAACCAGTCCACACCAACCGTCAGAGGAGGAATCCACCATACCCACTTCCCTCTGACTAATTCACCTAACACTTTGGGCTATTGAGCATGACCAATTCACCTAATCTGCACATCTTTGGACTGTGGGCGGAAACCCACGCAGACACGGGGAGAATGTGCAAACGCCACACAGCCAGTCGCCAGAGGCTGGAATGGAACCCAGGTCCCTGGTGCTGTGAGGCAGCAGTGCTAACCACTGAGTCACAATGCCATCAACTAAACTAAACTAACTTAAATAATTAGATGACAGTTACAGGTAAACAGATGTAAACTATTGGCATCTAACATTGTTAAAACACTAACCCCCTAATATAAGCCCCCTTATTGACCAAGAAATAGGGAAACAAATTGATTATTGATTAAGGTTGAAAAAATTGGAAAGTATGTTCAGCGGCCTTGGCTTCCTGATTCTGATGTTGAGAGGATCTTTCTTCGCTTAGCCCCAGCTAGAACTCCGCAGTTCCGGTTCCAACCTGTTCAGTTAGCGGAGAACTAATCAACTTCACTTGTAAACAGCTTCTCAGCTCCTGATCATCTGCACATTGCAGAAACTTACAGCCAGAAAACAGAGTTCAGAATAGTTTAAAGAAATATATGCAGAGACAGCCAAGGATAAATGTGAGAGCAGTTATTCTTTTCAGCAGATTCTGCCTGTTCTCTGCAGAAAAAAAACCATAGTATGGGAACCCATTCACCTGAGGGGACTAAGAAAGAATGCAGTGATAGGAGGGGACAGTGTATTCAACAAAATTACCACAATTCATTGCCACACAAAGAGTGGCCAAGGTGGCTATGGAACCAAACAATGACATGGGTCAAAGATGGACAAACAGAAGAAATTCTGACAGGTCTATCAAAGCAACCATCAAACAATAGAATAACCATCGCCTTACAGGCACCACCGTGGCTTCACCGTTAACAATTACAGGTGACTGAGATAATTGAACAAGTCCTTAAAATCTGGGGTGTTAATTTTTGGAATTTAAGTGCTTTATCATCTTCAGATTCAATTTCCAAACCGAGCATTTCGGAATCATGTGTGTTATATCGGTCTTATTGGAGAGGGAGTGGGTCCCTGGTTATTTGTGGGGGGGAGGGAGTGGGTCACTGGGTATTCGTGGGGGGGCAGGGTGTGGGTCGCTGGGTATTTGTTGGGGGGGGGAGTGAGTCTCTGGGTATTTTTTGGGGGATGGAGTGGCTCTCTGGGTATTTGTTGGGGGGGAGGGAGTGGGTCCCTGGTTATTTGCGGGGGGGAGGGAGTGGGTCCCTGGGTATTTGTTGGGGGGGAGGGAGTGGGTCCCTGGGTATTTGTTGGAGGGGAGGGAGTGGCCCTCTGGGTATTTGTTGGGGGGAGAGAGTGTGTCCCTGGGTATTTGTTGGGTGGGAGGGAGTGGGTCTCTGGGTATTTGTTGGGGGGAGGGAATGGGTCCCAAGGTATTTGTAGGGGGGAGGGAGTTGGTCTCTGGGTATTTGTTGGGGGGGGGAGTGGGTCCCTGGGTATTTGTTGGGGGAGGAAGTGGGTGCCTGGGTATTTGTGGGGAGGAGGGAATGGGTCCAGAGGTATTTGTTGGGGGGGAGGGAGTGGGTCTATGGGTATTTGTTGGGGGGGACGGAGTGGGTCCCGGGGTATTTGTTGGGGGGGAGGGGGTGGGTCCCGAGTATTTGTTGGGGGGGAGGGAGTGGGTCTCTGGGTATTTGTTTGGGCGAGGGAGTGGGTCTCTGGGTATTTGTTGGGGGGGAGGGAGTGGGTCCCTGGGTATTTGTTGGGGGGGAGGGAGTGGGTCCCTGGGTATTTGTTGGGGGGGAGGGAGTGGGTCCCTAGGTATTGTTGGTGAGGAGGGAGTGGGTCCCGAGGTATTTGATGGGGGGGAGAGCGTGGGCCCCTGGCTATTTGATGGGGGGGAGGGAGTGGGTCCCTGGGTATTTGTTGGGGGGGGAGGGAGTGTGTCCCTGGGTATTTGTTGGGTGGGAGGGAGTGGGTCTCTGGGTATTTATTGGGAGGAGGGAATGGGTCCCAAGGTATTTGTAGGGGGGAGGGAGTTGGTCTCTGGGTATTTGTTGGGGGGGGGGGGAGTGGGTCCCTGGGTATTTGTTGGGGGGGAAGGGAGTGGGACTCTGGGTATTTGTTGGGGGAGGAAATGGGTCCCTGGGTATTTGTGGAGGGGGAGGGAATGGGTCCCGAGGTATTTGTTGGGGGGGAGGGAGTGGGTCTATGGGTATTTGTTGGGGGGGACGGAGTGGGTCCCGGGGTATTTGTTGGGGGGGAGGGAGTGGGTCCCGAGGTATTTGTTGGGGGGGAGGGAGTGGGTCTCTGGGTATTTGTTGGAGGGGAGGGAGTGGGTCTCTGGGTATTTGTTGGGGCGAGGGAGTGGGTCACTGGGTATTTGTTGGGGGGGGGAGTGGGTCCCTGGGTATTATTTGGGGGGGGGAGGGAGTGGGACTCTGGGTATTTGTTGGGGGGGAGGGAGTGGGTCCCTAGGTACTTGTTGGTGAGGAGGGAGTGGGTCCCGAGGTATTTGTTGGGGGGGAGGGCGTGGGTCCCTGGCTATTTGATGGGGGGGAGGCAGTGGGTGCCTGGGTATTTGTTGGGGGGGTGGGAGTGGGTCCCAAGGTATTTGTTGGGGGGGAGGGAGTGGGTCTCTGGGTATTTGTTGGGAGGGAGGGAGTGGGTCTCTGGGTATTTGTTGGGGCGAGGGAGTGGGTCTCTGGGTATTTGTTGGGGGAGGGAGTGGGTCTCTGGGTATTTGTTGGAGGGGAGGGAGTGGGTCCCTAGGTACTTGTTGGTGAGGAGGGAGTGGGTCCCGAGGTATTTGTTGGGGGGGAGGGCGTGGGTCCCTGGCTATTTGATGGGGGGGAGGCAGTGGGTCCCTGGGTATTTGTTGGGGGAGAGGGAGTGTGTCCCTGGGTATTTGTTGGGTGGGAGGGAGTGGGTCTCTGGGTATTTGTTGGGGGGAGGGAATGGGTCCCTGGGTATTTGTGGGGGGGAGGGAATGGGTCCCGAGGTATTTGTTGGGGGGGAGGGAGTGGGTCTATGGGTATTTGTTGGGGGGGACGGAGTGGGTCCCGGGGTATTTGTTGGGGGGGAGGGAGTGGGTCCCGAGGTATTTGTTGGGGGGGAGGGAGTGGGTCTCTGGGTATTTGTTGGGGGGGAGGGAGTGGGTCTCTGGGTATTTGTTGGGGTGAGGGAGTGGGTCTCTGGGTATTTGTTGGGGGGGAGGGAGTGGGTCCCTGGGTATTTGTTGGGGGGGAGGGAGTGGGTCCCTGGGTATTTGTTGGGGTGGAGGGAGTGGGTCCCTAGGTACTTGTTGGGGGGGGGAGGGAGTGGGTCCCTGGGTATTTGTTGGGGGTGAGGGAGTGGGTCTATGGGTATTTGTTGGGGGGGAGGGAGTGGGTCCCTGGGTATCTGTTGGGGGGAAGGGAGTGGGGCTCTGCGTATTTGTTGGGGGCAGAGGGAGTGGGTCTATTGGTATTTGTTGGGGGGGAGGGAGTGGGTGTCTAGGTATCTGTTGGGGGGAGGGAGTGGGTCTCTTGGTATCTGTTCGGGGGGAGGGAGTGGGTGTCTGGGTATTTGTTGGGGGGGATGGAGTGGGTCTCTGGGTATTTGTTGGGGGGGGAGGGAGTGGGTCCCGAGGTATTTGTTGGAGGGGAGGGAATGGGTCCCTGGGTATTTGTTGGGGGGAGAGGGAGTGGGTCCCGAGGTATTTGTTGGGGGGGGGTAGGGAGTGGGTCCCTGAGTATTTGTTGGGGGGGGAGGGAGTGGGTCCCGAGGTATTTGTTGGGGGGGAGCGAATGGGTCCCTGGGTATTTGTTGGGGGGAGAGGGAGTGGGTCCCGAGGTATTTGTTGGGGAGGGGAGGGAGTGGGTCCCTGGGTATTTGTTGGGGGGGAGGGAGTGTGTCTCTGGGTATTTGTTGAGGGGGGAGGGAGTGGGTCCCGAGGAATTTGTTGGGGAGGAGGGAGTGGGTCTCTGGGTATTTGTTGGGGGGGAGGGAGTGGGTCTCTTTGCATTTGTTGGGGTGAGCGAGTGGTTCTCTGGGTATTTGTTGGGGGGCAGGGAGTGGGTCTCTGGGTATTAGTTGGGGGGAGGGAGTGGGTCTCTGGGTATTTGTTGGGGGTGGGAGTGGGCCCCTGGGTATTTGTTGAGGGGGCGGAGTGGGTCCCTAGGTATTTGTTGGGGGAGAGGGGGTGGGTCCCTGGGTATTTGTTGGGGGGTCGAGTGGATGTCTGGGTATTTCTGGGGGGTGGGAGTGGGTCTCTGAGTATTTGTTGGGGGGGGAGGGAGTGGGTCCCTGGTATTTGTTGGGGGGGGTGGGAGTGGGTCCCTGGTATTTGTTGGGGGGGGGGGTGGGAGTGGGTCTCTGGGTATTTGTTGGGGGGGAGGGAGTGGGTCCCTGGTTATTTGTTGGGGGGAGGGAGTGGGTCTCTGAGTATTTGTTGTGGGGGAGGGAGTGGGTCTCTGGGTATTTGTTGGGGAGTAGCAAGCGGGTCTCTGAGTATTTGTTGGGGGGGGGGGGGGAGTGGGTCCCTGGGTATTTGTTGGGGGAGAGGGTGTGGGTCCATGGGTATTTGTGGGGTGAGGGAGTGAGTGCCGGGATATTTGTTGGGGGGAGAGAGTGAGTCTCCGGGTATTTGTTGGGGGGGGAGGGACTGGGTCACTGGGTGTTTGTTGTGGGGGGTGGGAGGGAGTGGTTCTCTGGGTATTTGTTGTGGGGGAGGGAGTGGGTCTCTGGGTATTTGTTGGGGAGTAGCAAGCGGGTCTCTGAGTATTTGTTGGGGGGGGAGTGGGTCCCTGGGTATTTGTTCGGGGAGAGGGTGTGGGTCCATGGGTATTTGTGGGGTGAGGGAGTGAGTGCCGGGATATTTGTTGGGGGGAGAGAGTGAGTCTCCGGGTATTTGTTGGGGGGGGAGGGACTGGGTCACTGGGTGTTAGTTGTGGGGGGTGGGAGGGAGTGGTTCTCTGGGTATTTGTTGGAGGGGAGGGAGTGGGTCCCTGGGTATTTGTTTGGGGGGGAGGGAGTGGGTCTCTAGGTATTTGTTGGAGTGGAGGGAGTGGGTCCCTGGGTATTTGTTGGGGGGAGGGAGTGGGTCCCTGGGTATTTGTTGGGGGTGAGGGAGTGGGTCTATGGGTATTTGTTGGGGGGGAGGGAGTGGGTCCCTGGGTATCTGTTGGGGGGAAGGGAGTGGGGCTCTGCGTATTTGTTGGGGGCAGAGGGAGTGGGTCTATTGGTATTTGTTGGGGGGGAGGGAGTGGGTGTCTGGGTATCTGTTGGGGGGAGGGAGTGGGTCTCTTGGTATCTGTTCGGGGGGAGGGAGTGGGTGTCTGGGTATTTGTTGGGGGGGATGGAGTGGGTCTCTGGGTATTTGTTGGGGGGGGAGGGAGTGGGTCCTGAGGTATTTGTTGGAGGGGAGGGAATGGGTCCCTGGGTATTTGTTGGGGGGAGAGGGAGTGGGTCCCGAGTTATTTGTTGGGGGGGGGTAGGGAGTGGGTCCCTGAGTATTTGTTGGGGGGGAGGGAGTGGGTCTCTGGGTATTTGTTGGGGGGGGAGGGAGTGGGTCCCCAGGTATTTGTTGGGGGGGAGCGAATGGGTCCCTGGGTATTTGTTGGGGGGAGAGGGAGTGGGTCCCGAGGTATTTGTTGGGGAGGGGAGGGAGTGGGTCCCTGGGTATTTGTTGGGGGGGAGGGGGTGGGTCCCTGGGTATTTGTTGGGGGGTCGAGTGGATGTCTGGGTATTTCTGGGGGGAGGGAGTGGGTCTCTGAGTATTTGTTGGGGGGGGAGGGAGTGGGTCCCTGGTATTTGTTGGGGGGGGTGGGAGTGGGTCCCTGGTATTTGTTGGGGGGGGGTGGGAGTGGGTCTCTGGGTATTTGTTGGGGGGGAGGGAGTGGGTCCCTGGTTATTTGTTGGGGGGAGGGAGTGGGTCTCTGAGTATTTGTTGTGGGGGAGGGAGTGGGTCTCTGGGTATTTGTTGGGGAGTAGCAAGCGGGTCTCTGAGTATTTGTTGGGGGGGGGAGTGGGTCCCTGGGTATTTGTTGGGGGAGAGGGTGTGGGTCCATGGGTATTTGTGGGGTGAGGGAGTGAGTGCAGGGATATTTGTTGGGGGGAGAGAGTGAGTCTCCGGGTATTTGTTGGGGGGGGAGGGACTGGGTCACTGGGTGTTTGTTGTGGGGGGTGGGAGGGAGTGGTTCTCTGGGTATTTGTTGTGGGGGAGGGAGTGGGTCTCTGGGTATTTGTTGGGGGGGAGGGGGTGGGTCCCTGGGTATTTGTTGGGGGGTCGAGTGGATGTCTGGGTATTTCTGGGGGGAGGGAGTGGGTCTCTGAGTATTTGTTGGGGGGGGAGGGAGTGGGTCCCTGGTATTTGTTGGGGGGGGTGGGAGTGGGTCCCTGGTATTTGTTGGGGGGGGGGGTGGGAGTGGGTCTCTGGGTATTTGTTGGGGGGGAGGGAGTGGGTCCCTGGTTATTTGTTGGGGGGAGGGAGTGGGTCTCTGAGTATTTGTTGTGGGGGAGGGAGTGGGTCTCTGGGTATTTGTTGGGGAGTAGCAAGCGGGTCTCTGAGTATTTGTTGGGGGGGGGGGGAGTGGGTCCCTGGGTATTTGTTGGGGGAGAGGGTGTGGGTCCATGGGTATTTGTGGGGTGAGGGAGTGAGTGCAGGGATATTTGTTGGTGGGAGAGAGTGAGTCTCCGGGTATTTGTTGGGGGGGGAGGGACTGGGTCACTGGGTGTTTGTTGTGGGGGGTAGGAGGGAGTGGTTCTCTGGGTATTTGTTGTGGGGGAGGGAGTGGGTCTCTGGGTATTTGTTGGGGAGTAGCAAGCGAGTCTCTGAGTATTTGTTGGGGGGGGGAGTGGGTCCCTGGGTATTTGCTGGGGGAGAGGGTGTGGGTCCATGGGTATTTGTGGGGTGAGGGAGTGAGTGCCGGGATATTTGTTGGGGGGAGAGAGTGAGTCTCCGGGTATTTGTTGGGGGGGGAGGGACTGGGTCACTGGGTGTTTGTTGTGGGGGGTGGGAGGGAGTGGTTCTCTGGGTATTTGTTGGAGGGGAGGGAGTGGGTCCCTGGGTATTTGTTTGGGGGGGAGGGAGTGGGTCTCTAGGTATTTGTTGGAGTGGAGGGAGTGGGTCCCTGGGTATTTGTTGGGGGGAGGGATTGGGTCTATGGGTATTTGTTGGGGGAGGGGCGGGAGTGGGTCCCAGGGTATTTGTTGGGGGAGGGGCGGGAGTGGGTCCCAGGGTATTTGTTGGGGGGAGGGACTGGGTCACTGGGTATTTGTTGTGGGGGGTGGGAGGGAGTGGTTCTCTGGGTATTTGTTGGAGGGGAGTGGGTCCCTGGGTATTTGTTTGGGGGGGAGGGAGTGGGTCTCTGGGTATTTGTTGGAGGGGAGGGATTGGGTCTCTGGGTATTTGTTGGGAGGGGCGGGAGTGGGTCCCGGGGTATTTGTTGGGGGGAGGTAGTGGGTCTCTGGGTATCTGTTGGGGGGGAGGGAGTGGGTCCGTGGGTATTTGTTGGGGGGGAAGGAGTGCGTCTCTGGGTATTTGTTGTGGGTGTAGGAGTGGGTCCCTGGGTATTTGTTGGGGGGGGGAGGGGAGTGTATCTCTGGATATTTGTTGGGTGGGACCGAGAGGGTCTCTGTATTTGTTGGCGGGGAGGGAGTGGGTCACGTGGTATTTGTTGGGGCGAAGGAGTGTGTCTCTGGGTATTTGTTGGGGGGGGTGGGATTGGGTTCCTGGGTATTTGTTGGGGGGGAGGGAGTGCGTCCCTGGTATATTTGTTGGGGGGGAGGGAGTGGATCTCTGGCTATTTGTTGGGGGGGGGGAGTGGGTCTCTGGGTGTTTGTTGGAGGGGAGGGAGTGGGTTCCTGGGTATTTGTTGGGGGGAGAGGGAGTGCGTCTCTGGGTATTTGTTGTGGAGGTGGGAGTGGGTCCCTGGGTATTTGTTCGGCGGGGGAGGTGAGTGTGTCTCTGGGTATTTGTTGGGTGGGACCGAGAGGGTCTCTGTATTTGTTGGGGGGAGGGAGTGGGTCACGTGGTATTTGTTGGGGGGGAGGGAGTGGGTCTCTGGGTATTTGTTTGGAGGGAGATAGTGGGTCACTGTGTTTTTGTTGGGGGGAAGGAGTGTGTCTCTGGGTATTTGTTGGGGTTTGGGAGTGGGTCCCTGGGTATTTGTTGGGGGGAGGGATTGGGTCTATGGGTATTTGTTGGGGGAGGGGCAGGAGTGGGTCCCAGGGTATTTGTTGGGGGAGGGGCGGGAGTGGGTCCCAGGGTATTTGTTGGGGGGAGGGACTGGGTCACTGGGTATTTGTTGTGGGGGGTGGGAGGGAGTGGTTCTCTGGGTATTTGTTGGAGGGGAGTGGGTCCCTGGGTATTTGTTTGGGGGGGAGGGAGTGGGTCTCTGGGTATTTGTTGGAGGGGAGGGATTGGGTCTCTGGGTATTTGTTGGGAGGGGCGGGAGTGGGTCCCGGGGTATTTGTTGGGGGGGAGGTAGTGGGTCTCTGGGTATCTGTTGGGGGGGAGGGAGTGGGTCCGTGGGTATTTGTTGGGGGGGAAGGAGTGCGTCTCTGGGTATTTGTTGTGGGTGTAGGAGTGGGTCCCTGGGTATTTGTTGGGGGGGGGAGGGGAGTGTATCTCTGGATATTTGTTGGGTGGGACCGAGAGGGTCTCTGTATTTGTTGGCGGGGAGGGAGTGGGTCACGTGGTATTTGTTGGGGCGAAGGAGTGTGTCTCTGGGTATTTGTTGGGGGGGGTGGGATTGGGTTCCTGGGTATTTGTTGGGGGGGAGGGAGTGGGTCCCTGGTATATTTGTTGGGGGGGAGGGAGTGGATCTCTGGCTATTTGTTGGGGGGGGGGGGAGTGGGTCTCTGGGTATTTGTTGGGGTTTGGGAGTGTGTCTCTGGGTATTTGTTGGGGTTTGGGAGTGGGTCCCTGGGTATTTGTTGGGGGGGGAGGGAGTGGGTCCCTGGGTATTTGTTGTGGGGGAGGGAGTGGATCTCTGGCTATTTGTTGGGGGGAGGGAGTCGGTCTCTGGGTATTTGTTGGGGGGAGGGAGTGGGTTCCTGTGTATTTGTTCGGGGAGAGGGAGTGGGTCTATGGGTATTTGTTGGGGGGGACGGAGTGGGTCTCTGGGTATCTGTTGGGGGGAGGGAGTGGGTCTCTGGGTATTTGTTGGGGGTGAGGGAGTGGGTCCCGGAATATCTGTTGGTGGGGGGGAGGGAATGGTTCTCTGGGTATTTGTTTGGGGGGGGAATGGAATGGGTCCCGAGGTATTTGTTGAAGGGGAGGGAGTGGGTCCCGAGGTATTTGTTGGGGGGGGAGGGAGTGGGTCCCTGGGTAAATGTTGGGGGGGAGGGTGTGGGTCTCTGGGTATTTATTGGGGGGGAGGGAGTGGGTCCCGGGGTATTTGTTTGGGGGGGAGGGAGTGGGTCACTGAGTATTTGTTGGGGGGATGTAGTGGTACCCGGGGTATTTGTTGGGGGGGAGGGAATGGTTCCCGGGGTATTTGCTGGGGGGGGAGGGAGTGGGTCTGTGGGTATTTGTTGGGGGGTAGGGAGCCGGTCCCGGGGTATTTGTTGCAGGGGAAGGGTTTGGGTCTCTGGGTATTTGTTGGGGGGAGGGTGTGGGTCTCTGGGTATTTGTTGGGGGGCGAGGGTCTGGGTCTCTGGGTATTTGTTGTGGCTTAGGGAGTGGTTTCCGGCGTTTTTGTTGGGGGGGAGGGAGTGGTTTCCGGGGTATTTGTTGTGGGGCAGGGAGTGGGCCCCTGGGTATTTGTTGGGGAGGGAGGGTCTGGGTCTCTGGGTATTTGCTGTGGCGTAGGGAGTGGTTCCTGGCGTATTTGTTGGGTGGGGGGGAGGGAGTGGGTCTCTGGGTACTTGTTGGGTGGGAGGGAGTGTGTCTCTGGGTATTTGTTGGGGGGGGGAGTTAGTGGGTCCCTGGGTATTTGTTGGGGAGGAGGGAGTGGGTCTCTGGGTATTTGTTGGGGGGAGTGGGTCTCTGGGTATTTGTTGGGGGTGGTGTATGGGTCTCTGGGTATTTGTTGGGGGGAAGTGGGTCTCTGGGTATTTGTTGGGTTGGAGGGAGTGGGTCTATTGGTATTTGTTGGGGGGTGAGGCAGTGGGTCTCTGGGTATTTGTTGGGGGGAGTGGGTCTCTGGGTATTTGTTGGGGGTGGTGAATGGGTCTCTGGGTATTTGTGGGGGTGGAGGAAGTGGGTCTCTGGGTATTTGTTGGGGGGGTGAGTGGGTCTCTGGGTATTTGTTGGGGGGAGTGGGTCTCTGGGTATTTGTTGGGGGGGTGAATGTGTCTCTGGGTATTTGTTGGGGGGGAGGGAGGGAGTGGGTCCCCGAGTATTTGTTGTGGGGGGGTTGGCGGGGAGTGGGAGCAGTTTTGGGGATGGCCCAGGTGAGTGATGAAGCAGTCACGGTTGGCTATCCTGACTGAACATTAACCATGACACGACTGAGATCGATCATGTCAACGGGCACTCCTGGCAGAGGTAAGCCTGGACTCTGGGCAGGAGTGGCAAGGCAGCTATGACACAGCCTTGGTCTCTGAGGGCATCAGTGCCATCAAAGCGGGATACCTTCAGGAACAGAAGACCTTGCAGAAGTCCTGAAGGTGTGCTCGCGATCCTAATTTGAACAGATGATGAACTCTTGTAACTTCGTTTTTTCTTTATTGTCCCACAAAATGGTCTTGGAAAGTGGCTCAAAACACTTCACTGATTCTTCCTGGGTATATTAAACTGTTCATTCACTATCATCATTTTACATTAATTTAACCCAATCCCACAGTAGGATTTCTATCAGGAACATTGCTTCTGAGTGGAATACCTGCATCTGAAGAGGGCAATGATATTCATTCAGTAGCTTTGCTGGGATTTTGTAGCTGTCAATGGAAGGCAAAGCTGAATGAGACCTGCCAGTGTTTTACTCAGCCAGCTTCGACACTACATTGGAGAAACTGTGGTTAAAAAATGAATTTATCAAGAAATACTGCCTGAAATACAAAGGGTCAATAGACCGATGAGGGAAGGGGCCATATTGGACCTGGTATTGGGGTATGAGCAAGGTCAGTTGGTACAAGTTGCGGTGGGGATTTATTTGGGAACAGTGACCGGAATTCTGTAAGTTTTAGAATACTTGTAGATAAAGATGAGAGTGGTCCTAAGAGAAGAGTACTAAACTGGGCCAAAGCCAATTATATCAAAATTAGGCAGGGGCTGGGAAATGTGGATTGGACACAGCTATTTGAAGGGAGGTCCACATTTGATATGTGGGAGGCTTTCAAAGATAGGTTAAAGATAGTGCAGGATAGGCATGTCTCATTGAAAGCAAAGGATAGGAAAGGCAAGATTCATGAACCATGGATGACAGGAGAAATCGTACGACTAGCTAAGAGGAAAAGGGAAGCGTACATAAGGTCCAGGCAGCTAAGAACAGAATGGGCCTTGGAGGAATATCGGAAGAGTAGGACCAGTCTTAAATGAGGAATCAAGTGAACTAAAACGGGTCATGAAATAGCTTTAGTGAGCAGAATTAAGGAGAATCCCAAAACACCTTATTCTTATACAAGAAGCAAGAGAGTAACTCGAGAAAGGATTGATACTGAAAGAAGGCTGTGTGTCGAACCTGAGAGAATGGGTGAGATTCTGTATGATTACTTTGCATCAGTGTTCACTGAGGAGGGGGACATGATGAATGTTGAGATTAGAGATAGAAGTTTGATTAGTCTGGATCACGTTGACATAAGTAGGGAAGATGTGTTGGTTAGGCTAGAGGTTACTAAGGTGGACAAATCCCCAGGACCGAATGGGATCTATCCCAGGTTGCTGAGGGAGGTGAGAGAGGAAATAGCTGGGTCCCTGACAGATATCTTTGTAGCATCCTTAAGCACAGGTGAGGTGCCGGAGGACTGGAGGGTTGCTCATGTTGTCCCCCTGTACAAGAAGGGTAGTAGGGATATTCCGGGTAACTACAGACCAGTGAGCCTGACGTCAATGGTGGAAAAGTTGCTGGAGAAGGTACTGAGGATAGGATCTATTTATATTTAGAAAAGAATGGGCTTATCAGTGATAGACAACATGGTTTTGTGCGGGGGAGATCGTGCCTTACCAACTTAATAGAGTTCTTTGAGGAAGTGACCAAGTTGATAGATGAAGGAAGGGCTGTTGATGTCATATACATGAACTTTAGGAAGGCGTTTGATAAGGTTCCCCATGGTAAACTAATGGGGAAGGTGAAGTCACATGGTGTGCAGGGTGTTCTAGCTAGGTGGATAAAGAACTGGTTGAGCAACAGGAGACAGAGAGTAGTAGTTGAAGAGAGTTTCTCGAAATGGAGAAAGGTGACCAGTGGTGGTCCACAGGGGTCAGTGTTGGAGCCACTGTTGTTTGTGATATACATAAATGATCTGGAAGGTATGATCAGTAAGTTTGCAGGTGACACAAAGATTGGTGGAGTAGCAGAATGCATAAGGGACTGTCAGAGAATACAGGAGGATATAGATAGACTGGAGAGTTGGGCGGAAAAGTGGCAGATGGAGTTCAATCTAGGCAAATGTGAGGTGATGCATTTAGGCAAGACTAATTCTAGAGCGAATTATACAATGAATGGAAGAGCCTTGGGAAAGGTTGATGGGCAGAGAGATCTGGGAGTGCAGGTCCAGTGTACCCTGAAGGTTGCTGCACAGGTGGATAGAGTGGTCAAGAAGGCATATGATTTGCTTGCCTTCATTGGACGGGGTATAGTATAAGAGCTGGTAAGTCATGTTAAAATTATACAAGACATTGGTTTGCCGCATTTAGAATACTGTGTACAGTTCTGGTTGCCACATTACCAAAAGGATGTGGACGCTTTGGAGAGGGTGCAGAGAAGGTTTACGAGGATGTTGCCTGGTACGGAAGGTGCTAGCTATGAAGAGAGGTTGAGTAGGTTAGGTTTTTGCAAGGTTTGTGAAGGTTTGTAGCTCAGGTTGAGGTGTAGGGTGTAGGTTTGCTCACTGAACTGTAGGTTTGATATCCAGACGTTTCATTACCTGGCTAGGTAACATCATCAGTGGCGACTTCCAAGTGAAGCGCAGCTGTTGTCTCCTGCTTTCTATTTATATGTTTGTCCTGGATGGGGTTCCTGGGGTTTGTGGTGATGTCATTTCCTGTTTATTTTCTGAGGGGTTGATAGATGGCATCTAGATCTATGCGTTTGTTTATGGCGTTGTGGTTGGAGTGCCAGGCCTCTAGGAATTCTCTGGCATGTCTTTGCTTAGCCTGTCCCAGGATAGATGTGTTGTCCCAGTCGAAATGGTGTTTTTTTTTTCATCCGTGTGTAGGGCTACGAGGGAGAGAGGGTTGTGTCTTTTTGTGGCTAGCTGGTGTTTGTGTATCCTGGTGGCTAACTTTCTTCCTGTTTGTCCTACGTAGTGTTTGTGGCAGTCCTTGCTTGGAATTTTGTAGATGACGTTGGTTTTGTCAATGGGTTGTACTGGGACAACACATCTATCCTGGGACTGGCTAAGCAAAGACATGCCAGAGAATTCCTAGAGGCCTAGCACTCCAACCACAACACCATAAACAAACACATAGATCTAGATGCCATCTATCAACCCCTCAGAAAACGAACAGGAAATGACATCACCAGAAACCCCAGGAACCCCATCCAGGACAAACATATAAATAGAAAGCAGGAGACAACAGCTTCGCTTCACTTGGAGGTCACCACTGATGATGTTACCTAGCCAGGTAATGAAACGTCTGGATATCAAACCTACAGCTTAGCGAGCAAACCTACACCCTAGGTTAGGTTTATTTTCACTCGAAAAAAGGAGATTTAAAGGGGACCTGATTGAGGTTTACAAAATCATGAAGGGTTTAGACAGGGTAGATAGAGACAAGCTTTTTCCCAGGGTGAAGGATTCAATCACGAGAGGTCACGCTTTCAAGGTGAGAGGTGGAAAGTTTAAGGGGGATAAACGCAGTAAGTACTTCACACAGAGGGTGGTGGGTGTCTGGAACCCGTTGCCAGCAGACGCCGTAGAGGCAGGCACGGTAGATTTATTTAAGATGTGTCTGGACAGATGCATGAGTAGGTGGGGAGTAGAGGGTTACAGATACTTAGGAATTGGGTGGCAGGTTTAGGCAGTAGATTTGGATTGGCTCAGGCTTAGAGGGGCCGAAGGGCCTGTTCCTGGGCTGTAAACTTTCTTTATTCTTTGAAACAGGAGATTCAAAAAGGTGAGAAATCACAGAAGGCAAACCATCAGTTGTGAGTCACTACTGAATCTTCTGGAGAGCTGTTACCCAGTGACTGTAACCAGGGCTCATTTCAAATCGTTGCTGCCTTTAGGACAGTCATCAGAAGCGATCAGCCATTTTAATATTTCACCCTTTCAGACTGCACACACAATTAAAGTCAAATTCTGAAGCAAGTGGAGCTGCAAATAAAATAAAAATGGTCAGATGCAGCCAAGATTTAACTTTAAAATACTTTATTTTGTTTAAAATATACATCCGTTCAGTCTTACAAATCGACAAAATAAAATCAGTAAAAGTTTAACAGTCTTATACAGAGAGAGATGAATCACTGTGAAATTCTGCAACTCAGATTGTCCTTAAACGATGGCTGAGAAATGTTTCGGAAGCACTCCAATTAATCATTGCATTCTCCATATAACTGAGAACAGTACGTATGTAGATAACTGTTAGTCAGAACACTTGGTGAATATTTTCATAATACTGAAAGCCAACTCCTGTTCAGCTCAACTCCAGAAAACCACCTCCGCTGAGGAAGGTGGAGGTTCTAACAGGACATCTCTCCCCTCAAGTACAGATACAATTTGAGATATATCAACATTATTCTGAAGTTCATGAACCATTACACTTCAAAACAATTCGGAGAGAACCATTCTCCATCAACGAGAAGGAAATGAGCCTTCTAGCTTTCTGAGGGCAGTATGGACACACTACACTGTAGGTAGAATTTGAGATACAACATATTTGCATTAAGTAGTCACTTGGTCAATTTCATTTTAAAGCTTTGTCAATCGTGCATGGAAAAGCTGCAGAGATCTTGAAAGGTCTGTTTTTGCTTCCCAGATAGCTAAACACAGTGTCACAGCACAAATACACAGCCTGATCAGCAATAAGCAAACTGCAGCATGAGTCTGTCTCACTCCAAGCCCCTGCACACAGCTGCCTCAGCTGTTTGAGCAATACTTCATCTCAGAGCCATCAAGTCAAACAGTTCTGTGCAAAGTTTTCACTCCACTACAAATGATGGTCAAGGATAAACCAGCCCACATTCTGGATTAAATACAAACTTTGTCCATACAGTTTAATCTCAGGCTAAAACTAAAAATATACATCAGTTCAATTATGGAACAGAATGCAAAACTCCTAAGCAAGACTATGAAGAAGCATTAAAACCAAACATCTCGCCTGTAACTTAAACATGAGATTGTGATGATGGCAAATTAACACTGAAACTCAACACTTTTACATGTAAAAATGGATTATGAGTTGTCCCACAATTACAACACAGCAAAAACTACACTATAACAAACAATACAGTGCCAAATGTGGAGTCATGGATTTTCAGAAAAGCACAACCTGTTTCAAGGATCTTCTTGTGGGAAATGAATGAATTCACTGTATAATGTATGGTTATTAAACCATTCTGATTAACTTTCCAATTCCCATGCTGTTTCCTGATAATCCAGCTGGTGAATTGCATTTCAGTCACTGGGTTAAATGACAGCAGATACCTGGCAATTATTCATTATTCTGAAACTGTCTCCCATTTCTGAAAGATGCCTGCCATTTCCAGCCAGCTGAACGTTTTCACATTGGGACAGCTAATAAGTGGAAACTTGTACAGGGAGCTTCACACGACAGACAGAGGAGGCACACACAGCATGCTGCTACAGTGCACGTAAAAGACACAACACTTCAGAGCAAATCTGAAGCTTCAAACATGGTACAGTTGAACAATTCATCACTAAACCGCTGTGTCACTGGGACCAGATGGGTCACATGTGAGCCAATTACTTCGAAATGTCCTGAAAAGGACACGTGAACAAATGCAGACAACACTGAACACATGGTAGTCATGAATCTAGGGATTCAGTTATGTCCTGTGTTCCACTCAGGGCAGTCAAAGCTGTAACAGATCAGGGGAACACAAAGGCCTCAAGAGTCAGTAAAGGATTTCACAAACACTGGGGAAGAGAATTTCAGCTGGACCCAGAAAACCAGTCACAGCAGCAGCAGGCTTTCCTCCACTCTCCATCCAGAAAGACACTGCTGCCCATTAGAAGCTGAGAAAATGATTGTGCTTTTAACACAAGCAAACAGAGAGACAGGTATCTGACACATCTACCCACTGGTGACAAAACTCCCAAAGCAGCTTGGCGCCTTCAAACCGGCTGCTTTAAAAATGCTGAGAAGACCCAGCCAAAGGTGGCAGGCAGTGGCTATAGTTTTGATAATAACAGAATAAACTGCACACAAACTGAAGGAACTGCAGATGCTGCAAATCAGAAACAAAAACAAAACTTGCTGGAAAAGCTCAGCAGGTCCGACAGCATCCAGATTTCTCTGCACAGATAATGCCAGACCTGCTGAGCTTTGCCAGCAATTTGTGACAAAATAAGCTGCCTTGCTTCAAGGCAGCATGGCTGCTTTTTGACAGGCCTCAGATGGAGCTGTGAACTAGCATTTTCCAAAGACTCTGGTGAGCCAGAGATCATGGAACAGAAAGCAGTCGCCAAGCCCTCAGAGGTGACTGAGCTAACTGCTCTCGGATAATCCCATCCAAAGGAGAGGTTGGTGAACGTAGAGGTGCCTGTTTGCTGGGCCTTGAGCCTTGATTAGTGCCAGGTTTACTGACAGAGAGCTTGGGAACATGGCAAGCCCGGGGGAATAGTTAGAGTAGGTGCTGCTGAAGCAAGGAGTCAGGGAAACTCAGGCAGGAAGCTTCTGTGGGCTGCAACTGATGGAGAAAGAACCAGGGACTGATTAAAGTTCAGGGATTAAGATTGAAAATTCCACAAACTGTGCTATGAAAATATTTTACTGTACTCATTAACATGTTACAAACCTGTCTATATTTCCTAAATAAACTGAAATTCACATTAATTTCAGAACTGCCTCTATTAGTGTCTATTTACTGAGAATTGCTAAATAGTGTTGCATTGGTGACCCTCCTGGAACTGAGCACACCATCGCCTTGTTTGGATTCAATATGACCATGCACCTTGAGACAGCTCTACCTGCTTCCTATTGTGATCTCTGAGCTGGGTTCAGTCAGCTGGGGAATTTTGCAGGGCAGAAGAGGCCATTCAGCCTATTTTGTCTATGATAGCTCTTTATAAACAAGGTCCACGCTTCAATCAGTCGACACAGAATACCAACAAAACCAACACTGCACATGAACAGGATTCAACGTGGATCAGAAAAGTTCCCAAATTCTCCAAGTGAACCTGCTGGCAATGATAAAGCTGCTGACAGCAGGAGAACACAGCCAACTCTTGCCTTCGAATGTCACAGCGACCAGCTCCTCAAGTTCAAACATATGATGGGAGGGCACTGAGCTTTTCAGGAAAACACTGAACTCAAGACAGAGTGACCCCTGTAAGGATGCTGCCGGAACATTTACCAAGAGATTCCGAATCAATATTTCAGGTTGGTACTGACCTTTCATCACAAACCCAAAGGAATTCCAACATTTGCTGTTTTCCAGTTCAGCATGTATCTTTGTTATTACTATGTCAATCAAACCTGAAACTTTATATACATTTACAAACCCTAATGCTCACTTTGATTCACACTCTCCGACAGGAAAATGTCACAACGCATTAAAGGAACAAACAGAAGCTGAAAATAACAATACAACCGACCAAGTCAAATTAAATCACGACATGGAAGGGGACGTATACCTGGCCTGTACAGGCAGTCGCTTCACAGAGTTAATGGGGAAATGCCTTTGGAAAAACAAGATCATCTTAACAAGCACCTCAAAACAAACTCCCAATGGAATAAGGCAGTTACTTGTGGGTCTCCATGGGAGGGAGTCACTAATCCCGGAGTGGGAACCCCAGGGAGGGAGTCACTAATCCCGGAGTGGGAACCCCAGGGAGGGAGTCACTAATCCCGGAGTGGGAACCCCAGGGAGGGAGTCACTAATCCCGGAGTGGGAACCCCAGGGAGGGAGTCACTAATCCCGGAGTGGGAACCCCAGGGAGGGAGTCACTAATCCCGGAGTGGGAACCCCAGGGAGGGAGTCACTAATCCCGGAGTGGGAACCCCAGGGAGGGAGTCACTAATCCTGGCTAACACTGGCCACCAACACTCAGCTGCTCCCTCCTTCCAACATGAGACTGCCCCAGTGTCAATACTGTGAGCTGAAGTGGTCAGGGGGGTAAGACTGCCCACATGTTTGGAGCTGTCACCCTCAGATTTATTAAACTCAAACAAATGGATGGTTTCCAGTGTCATGTGCTGATTACACGGAAGGCATCAATAAGATAAACTGGAGAATCTCCCAAACAGCCTGACTTCAATAACCCATCAGGTTAACCTTAGGAGCTATTATCTGTGAACAAACATAGCTTTCCTTCATCAGGCATTTCATCATCACAATAACCAACGGGGATTTATACAGGGGAAAATAAAACCACAATGGTACCTCTAACTATCCGAGAACTGAACAGGAAACCAATGAAAAGTCATCAGAATGGGAGTGACGGCCAAACGTGGACAGCTGAGAGACAGCCATCAGTTAGCACTGGCAGTATGTCACTGTCGAAACAAGTCAACTATTCACAACACGCAAGGGCGAGGGAAACAGACCCCTCCACTGCATAACAAACACACACACACACAACCAGACAGGCAGACACAGAGAGACACCAACACTCCCACAGACACACAACCAGACAGGCAGACACAGAGAGACACCAACACGCTCACAGACACACACACAACCAGACAGGCAGACACAGAGAGACACCAACACGCTCACAGACACACACACAACCAGACAGGCAGACACAGAGAGACACCAACACTCCCACAGACAGACACACAACCAGACAGGCAGACACAGAGAGACACCAACACTCCCACAGACACACACACAACCAGACAGGCAGACACAGAGAGACACCAACACTCCCACAGACACACACAACCAGACAGGCAGACACAGAGACACCAACACTCCCGCAGACACACACCCGACATTCCCGCAGACACACCCACCCCGACACTCCCACAGACACACACACCCCGACACTCCCACACACACAGCCCGACATTCCCGCAGACACACCCCAACACTGCCACACCAACACACACCCTGACACTCCCACAGACACACACACCCCGACACTCCCACACACACAGCCCGACATTCCCGCAGACACACCCCAACACTGCCACACCAACACACACCCTGACACTCCCACAGACACACACACCCCGACACTCCCACACACACATCCCGACATTCCCGCAGACACACACGCCCCCCGACATTCCCACAGACACACACACCCCGACACTCCCACACACACAGCCCGACACTCCCACACACACAGCCCGACATTCCCGCAGACACACCCCGACACTCTCACAGACAGACCCCGACACTCCTGCAGACACACACACCCCCCGACATTCCCACAGACACACACACACCGACACTCACACACACACAGCCCGACATTCCTGCAGACACATGACACTCCCACACCCACACACACCCCAACACTCCCAAATACACAGCCCGACATTCCCACAGACACACACACCCTGACATTCCCACAGACACACACACCCCGAAACTCCCACACACACAGCCTGACATTCCCGCAGACACACACATCCCGACACTCCCACGCACACCCCCCGACACTCCCACAAACACAGCCCGACATTCCCGCAGACACACACACCCCGACACTCCCGCAGACAGAGAGAGACACCAACACACCCGCAGACACACACACCCCAACACTCCCACACACACAGCCCGACATTTCCACAGACACACCCGACACTGCCACACCCACACACACCCTGACACTCCCGCAGACACACCCCCCCCGACATTCCCACAGACACACACACCCCGACACTCCCACACACACAGCCCGACATTCCCGCAGACACACCCCGACACTCTCACAGACAGACCCCGTCACTCCCGCAGACACACACACACCCCCCGACATTCCCACAGACACACACACACCGACATTCCCGCAGACACACGACACTCCCACACCCACACACACCCCAACACTCCCAAACACACAGCCCAACATTCCCACAGACACACACACCCTGACATTCCCACAGACACACACACCCCGAAACTCCTACACAACACAGCCCGACATTCCCGCAGACACACACATCCCGACACTCCCACACAGCCCCCCCGACACTCCCACAAACACAGCCCGACATTCCCGCAGACACACCCCGACACTCCCACAGACACACACAGCCCGACATTCCCACAGACACACACACCCCGACACTCCCACACACACAGCCTGACATTCCCGCAGACACACATACCCCGACACTCCCACACACACAGCCCGACATTCCCGCACACACCCCGACACTCCCACACCCACACACATCCCGACACTCCCACACACAGCCCGACATTCCCACAGACACACACACCCCGACATTCCCACAGACACACACACACTCCGACATTCCCACAGACACACACACCCCGACACTCCCACACACACACACATCCCGACACTCCCACACACACACCCCGACATTCCCGCAGACACACTCCGACACTCCCACACACAGCCCGACATTCCCACAGACACACACACCCCGACATTCCCACAGACACACACACAGCCCGACACTCCCACAGACACACACATCCCGACACTCCCACACACACACCCCGACATTCCCGCAGACACACCCCGACACTCCCACAAACACAGCCCGACATTCCCGCAGACACACCCCGACACTCCCACAGACACACACAGCCCGACATTCCCACAGACACACACACCCCGACACTCCCACACACACAGCCTGACATTCCCGCAGACACACATACCCCGACACTCCCACACACACAGCCCGACATTCCCGCACACACCCCGACACTCCCACACCCACACACATCCCGACACTCCCACACACAGCCCGACATTCCCACAGACACACACACCCCGACATTCCCACAGACACACACACACTCCGACATTCCCACAGACACACACACCCCGACACTCCCACACACACACACATCCCGACACTCCCACACACACACCCCGACATTCCCGCAGACACACTCCGACACTCCCACACACAGCCCGACATTCCCACAGACACACACAGCCCGACATTCCCACAGACACACACACAGCCCGACACTCCCACAGACACACACATCCCGACACTCCCACACACACACCCCGACATTCCCGCAGACACACCCCGACACTCCCACACACACCCCGACATTCCCACAGACACACCCCGACACTCCCACACACACACACAGCCCGACACTCCCACAGACACACACACACCCCGACACTCCCACACACACACCCCGACATTCCCACAGACACACACACAGCCCGACATTCCCGCAGACACACCCCGACACTCCCACACACACACACAGCCCGACACTCCCACAGACACACACACAGCCCGACATTCCCACAGACACACACACAGCCCGACATTCCCGCAGACACACCCCGACACTCCCACACACAGCCCGACACTCCCGCAGACACACCCCGACACTCCCACACACACCCCGACATTCCCACAGACACACCCCGACACTCCCACACACACACACACCCCGACACTCCCACAGACACACCCCGACCCTCCCACTCACACACACACACAGCCCGACACTCCCACAGACACACACACAGCCCGACATTCCCACAGACACACACACAGCCCGACATTCCCGCAGACACACCCCGACACTCCCACACACAGCCCGACACTCCCACACACACATCCCGACACTCCCACACACACACCCCGACACTCCCACAGACACACACATCCCGACACTCCCACAGACACACACATCCCGACACTCCCACACACACACCCCGACACTCCCACAGACACACACACCCCGACACTCCCACTCACACACCCCGACACTCCCACACACACACATCCCGACACTCCCACAGACACACACACCCCGACACTCCCACTCACACACCCCGACACTCCCACAGACACACACACCCCGACACTCCCACTCACACACCCCGACACTCCCACACACACACAGCCCGACACTCCCACAGACACACCCCGACACTCCCACACACACACCCCGACACTCCCACAGACACACACATCCCGACACTCCCACACACACACCCCGACACTCCCACAGACACACACACCCCGACACTCCGACACACACACCCCGACACTCCCACACACACACAGCCCGACACTCCCACAGACACACACATCCCGACACTCCCACACACACACCCCGACACTCCCACAGACACACACACCCCGACACTCCGACACACACACCCCGACACTCCCACACACACACAGCCCGACACTCCCACAGACACACACATCCCGACATTCCCACAGACACACACAGCCCGACACTCCCACAGACACACACACCCCGACACTCCCACACACACACACAGCCCGACACTCCCACAGACACACACACCCCGACACTCCCACACACACATCCCGACACTCCCACACACACACCCCGACACTCCCACACACACACCCCGACACTCCCACAGACACACCCCGACACTCCCACAGACACACACACCCCGACACTCCCACTCACACACCCCGACACTCCCACTCACACACCCCGACCCTCCCACTCACACACACACACACATCCCGACACTCCCACACACACACCCCGACATTCCCGCAGACACACTCCGACACTCCCACACACAGCCCGACATTCCCACAGACACACACACCCCGACATTCCCACAGACACACACACAGCCCGACACTCCCACAGACACACACATCCCGACACTCCCACACACACACCCCGACATTCCCGCAGACACACTCCGACACTCCCACACACAGCCCGACATTCCCACAGACACACACCCCCCGACATTCCCACAGACACACACACAGCCCGACACTCCCACAGACACACACATCCCGACACTCCCACACACACACCCCGACATTCCCGCAGACACACCCCGACACTCCCACACACACCCCGACATTCCCACAGACACACCCCGACACTCCCACACACACACACAGCCCGACACTCCCACAGACACACACACACCCCGACACTCCCACACACACACACCGACATTCCCACAGACACACACACAGCCCGACATTCCCGCAGACACACCCCGACACTCCCACAGACACACACAGCCCGACACTCCCACAGACACACACACAGCCCGACATTCCCACAGACACACACACAGCCCGACATTCCCGCAGACACACCCCGACACTCCCACACACAGCCCGACACTCCCACAGACACACCCCGACACTCCCACTCACACACCCCGACCCTCCCACTCACACACACACACAGCCCGACACTCCCACAGACACACACACCCCGACACTCCCACAGACACACACAGCCCGACATTCCCACACACACACCCCGACACTCCCACTCACACACCCCGACCCTCCCACTCACAGACACACACACCCCGACACTCCCACACACACACCCCGACACTCCCACAGACACACACACCCCGACACTCCCACAGACCCACACACCCCGACACTCCCACAGACACACACATCCCGACACTCCCACAGACACACACATCCCGACACTCCCACACACACACCCCGACACTCCCACAGACACACACACCCCGACACTCCCACAGACACACACACCCCGACACTCCCACAGACACACACAGCCCGACACTCCCGCAGACACACACAGCCCGACACTCCCACAGACACACACACCCCGACACTCCCACACACACACCCCGACACTCCCACAGACACACACACCCCGACACTCCCACAGACACACACACCCCGACATTCCCGCAGACACACACACCCCGACACTCCCACAGACACACACATCCCGACACTCCCACACACACACCCCGACACTCCCACAGACACACACATCCCGACACTCCCACAGACACACACATCCCGACACTCCCACACACACACCCCGACACTCCCACAGACACACACACACTCCGACACTCCCACAGACACACACACACCCCGACACTCCCACACACACACACCCCGACACTCCCACAGACACACACACCCCGACACTCCCACAGACACACACATCCCGACATTCCCACACACACACACACAGCCCGACACTCCCACAGACACACACACCCCGACATTCCCACAGACACACACATCCCGACACTCACACACACACACACACCCCGACACTCCCACAGACACACCCACACCCCGACACTCCCACACACACAAACACACCCCGACCCTCCCACACACACAGACACAAACCCCGACCCTCCCACACACACAGACACAAACCCTGACACTCCTACACACACAAACGCCACATGCTGGTAATTCAACTACCATCGTTTGGCAGGAGGTCTGCTCAGAAATTTGGATTTCTTTTGGTGATGATTTAATTAATTACAAAATGGTTTCCTTTGAAAACACTGAAGTATTGTCTTTGAATCCGGGTTCAGCTAAAAAGCAGTAGCTGATTTCTATATTTTTGTCCATCTTTATGAAAATGTCTCAGGAATACTTGGTGAATTTCCACTCAACAATTTGGAACTGTTTGACAGCTGAACACTGCAGCAGCTGACAGCTGCATCGAGGTTGTCGGCGTTAATTTGAATGTATTTAATCGAGCAGAGTGCCCTGCTCCTGGGCCCTTGTTAAACTGTCCTTACGCAACAAATGATGGACACCCATCCTTTTGGGGCTCCTCTGTTGCCGTCCTGCTGATGCCACCGATGGTCTATTCCCAATCTCTTCCAGTTCATCCAGCACGGTGGACTGGCTGCCATGAAGTAATCTCTCTCTCTCTTCCAGTGAGCCACTTGCAGGGACAGTATCCCCGTACTCGAGCTGCTTGTGGAAGGGACTGGCTTGGAGGCTCATTTGATTGCTACCTCCAGGTTGCAGCAGTTTCTCCTGTTCCTCAGGAGAGAATTCACTGCCATAATCCAGGAGGTTGCCTTTGTGCACTCTGGAATCTGTGCTGTCTGTGTCTAGGCTGGAATCACGACTTATTGTGCAGCTGTAGCTGTGGCTGGATTCCTCTCCGTCAGAATGAGCCCGGTGCCTCTCTGACACGTTCATCTTGCTGGCCAGGTTATTCTGAAACTCCTGGATCATCTCACTGCTCAAAGAGGTTCGGTAGGCAATCAGCCTTTCAGGAGAAGGGGCAACCTTTTCCACAAACATCCTCTGCCAATTTGCAAGCAGATCCTCTTCTGAACTTGTTGAGCTGGTAAATGAACTTGAAATTTGAGGTGGGCTATTGAAAGGACTGGACTGGGCAGACGTAAGCTCACTTTCTGGTCCTCTGGATGTGCCTGAACTTGGACCGTGATACTGCCCACTATCTATCTGCCATGCCCTCCTCCTATCACCCAATGGGCTACTCGCTGGATTTCTCCAACGATCTAGCCTCTCCTCCCCTCCCTGGACCAGCCTGAGTGATATGGCCTGTCTGGTAGCATACGTGCAGTTTGCTAAGGGACTATCCTTTGGTATTTTCACCTTATCATCAGAAGAGAATTCAATGACAGCTTTACGTCCAGGGAAAAGATTCTGAGGTGGAGTGGGATATGGGTCAAGTCTCTCAAAGGTGGCTGTTACAGCTGGTGCCCTGTCGGTGCTAATCGGCTGCTTGCACATGCCGTTTGGAGGCTTCTCTCCTGCCGTTTCCAGCCGATCCCCCTCTTTCCCGGAAGTCTTCACACCATTAGCCTCACAGCTCATATCCACATGAACAAAGACATCTTCTGCCAGGGGCTCACTGCCACTGCTGGACTTGGCAGAGTTGAGAACCAGTGGCTCCGGTTTCTCCAAAACCCGGGCAATGACCGAAGCAGGCACCACATCAGACGAGCCAAGAGCTGAGCTTGGCTCCTGCCCTGACTCCACTTGTTCGGTAGACTCCAGATGCTTGCTGACCATCTCCTGCAGGACGAAGGGAAGCTGCAAAGGAAACAGATTCACTGTCTCAGGGAGGGGGAGACAGCTCCACATACTTCCCACAGACAGGAAGCAGATAACAAAAGCACAAACATGGTAACACCGACTGGGATGACACTATATAATACACTGTGCACTTTAGCCCTCAGATATGGAGTCATTTTGCTGATTCAAAACTAAATAATTTGTCTCTTTTTATGAGTTTCCATATCTAATAAACTGAGATTGAAACAATCTCAGCTGGAACCCATGACGGTGAATCCTGATGGCAGTAACCCAGCCCGGGAAAAGATTGACAGATAAGGCTGACAGATGAGGCCCGAAGGAAGCACAACGGGATTTCAAGGAGAGATGGGAGTGTGCTGCTGGGGGACAGATTCATTTTACACTCTTTAATGTCAGTGTTCAAATACACACTGTTCTTCCACAGACACTACTCGATTGAGCAGGAGTTCACAGACGGGGGGAGGGCGACACCGTGCTGTACTGGGGGGGGGGGAAACGTAACACTGTGCTACCATTTGTTACCACACACAAACCATGGGCCCTTCTACGGTGACAAATGGACCCGCTCAGCGATCAATTCAACAAGCTCATCCCCCAGCTCAGTGAGAAGCCTTCTCCAGAACTATTGTTGCTGTCAGGGTGCGAACTCTAAGGTGGCTGCCCGTTCACAAAGGCCAGGAAGGTTTTAATTGGCAATGTGATGCTCTTGGCCAGCAGTGTGCCATCAGCTGTGCCCCTCGATGGTAATGGTAGTGTGCCAACCTCGGGCTGAACCAGTGGCACGCTCCCGGCTGCCCGGCAGCAGCTTCTCTCCGTCTCACCCACACACTTACCTCTGCAAACTTGTGGTTTCGGAAATGCGATTTGTTGCACTTTAACAGCTGCACCGCGAGGTTACAATCCTGGCGATAACGCTCCTGCAGGGCAACAAACACCAGACACGGTCCAGCTCACGGTGAAGGGGCAGGCAGAGCATTATGGTGCAATCCCACCACCCCAACACCAGGCACACCACGCAGGAGACCCACAGACCAAACCAGCAGCACACCCCCCAGGGGGCAGGGGAGGGGAGTTACCCTGGGCAGGGGGCAGGGGGAGGGGAGTTACACTGGGCAGGGGGCAGGGGGAGGGGAGTTACCCTAGGCGGGGGGCAGGGGGAGGGGAGTTACACTGGGCGGGGGCCGGGGGAGGGGAGTTACACTGGGCGGGGGGAGGGGAGTTACACTGGGCAGGGGGCAGGGGGAGGGGAGTTACCCTAGGCGGGGGGCAGGGGGAGGGGAGTTACACTGGACGTGGGCCAGGGGGAGGGGAGTTACCCTAGGCGGGGGGCAGGGGAGGGGAGTTACCCTGGGCGGGGGCCAGGGGGAGGGGAGTTACCCTGGGCGGGGGGCAGGGGGAGGGGAGTTACACTGGACGTGGGCCAGGGGGAGGGGAGTTACACTGGGCAGGGGGCAGGGGGAGGGGAGTTACCCTGGGCGGGGGGCAGGGGGAGGGGAGTTACACTGGACGTGGGCCAGGGGGAGGGGAGTTACACTGGGCAGGGGGCAGGGGGAGGGGAGTTACCCTAGGCGGGGGGCAGGGGGAGGGGAGTTACACTGGGCGGGGGCCGGGGGAGGGGAGTTACACTGGGCGGGGGGAGGGGAGTTACACTGGGCAGGGGGCAGGGGGAGGGGAGTTACCCTAGGCGGGGGGCAGGGGGAGGGGAGTTACACTGGGCGGGGGCCGGGGGAGGGGAGTTACACTGGGCGGGGGCCGGGGGAGGGGAGTTACCCTGGGCGGGGGCCGGGGGAGGGGAGTTACCCTAGGCGGGGGGCAGGGGGAGGGGAGTTACACTGGGCGGGGGCCGGGGGAGGGGAGTTACCCTGGGCGGGGGGCAGGGGGAGGGGAGTTACACTGGGCGGGGGCCGGGGGAGGGGAGTTACTCTGGGCGGGGGCCGGGGGAGGGGAGTTACCCTGGGCGGGGGGAGGGGACTTACACGGGGCAGGGGGAAGGGGGAGGGGAGCTACCCTGGGCTGGGGGGAGGGGGAGGGGAGTTACCCTGGGTGGGGGGAGGGGACTTACACTGGGTGGGGGCAGGGAGAGAGGACTTACACTGGGCAGGGGGCAGGGGGCGGGGAGTTACACTGGGCAGGGGGCAGGGGGAGGGGAGTTACCCTGGGCAGGGGGCAGGGGGATGGGAGTTACCCTGGGCAGGGGGCAGGGGGAGGGGAGGGGAGTTACCCTGGGCAGGGGGCAGGGGGAGGGGAGTTACACTGGGCAGGGGGCAGGGGGAGGGGAGTTACCCTGGGCAGGGGGCAGGGGGAGGGGAGTTACTCTGGGCAGGGGGCAGGGGGAGGGGAGTTACCCTGGGCAGGGGGCAGGGGGAGGGGAGTTACCCTAGGCGGGGGGCAGGGGGAGGGGAATTAACCTGGGCAGAGGTAAGAGGGAGGGGAATTACCCTGGGCGGTGGGAGGGGAAGGGGAGTTACACTGGGTGGGGGAACAGGGGGAGGGGAGTTACCCTGGGCGGGGGGGCTGGGGGAGGGGAGTTACCCTGGGCAGGGGGAGGGGGAGGGGATTTACCCTGGGCAGAGGGCAGGGGGAGGGGATTTACCCTGGGCAGAGGGCAGGGGGAGGGGATTTACCCTGGGCAGGGGGAGGGGACTTACACTGGGCTGGGGGAAGGGGGAGTGGAGTTACCCTGGGTGGGGAAGGCGACTTACACTGGGCAGGGGGCAGGGGGAGGGGAATTAACCTGGGCAGAGGTAAGAGGGAGGGGAATTACCCTGGGCGGTGGGAGGGGAAGGGGAGTTACACTGGGCGGGGGACAGGGGGAGTGGAGTTACCCTGGGTGGGGAAGGGGACTTACACTGGGCAGGGGGCAGGGGGAGGGGAGTTACACTGGGCGGGGGGCAGGGAGAGGGGAGTTACCCTGGGCAGGGGGAGGGGAGTTACACTGGGTAGGGGGCGGGGGAGAGGAGTTACCCTGGGCAGGGGGAGGGGACTTACACTGGACGGGGGGGCAGGGGGAGGGGAGTTACCCTGGGTAGGGGGCGGGGGAGAGGAGTTACCCCGGGCAGGGGGAGGGGACTTACACTGGGCAATGGGAAGGCACTTACACTGGGCGGGGTGCAGGGGGAGGGAAGTTACACTGGGTGGGGGGAGGGGGTTTTCCCTGAGCAGGGGGCAGGGGGGAGTTACTCCGAAAGGGTGGAGTGGGTAGATAACCCGGGCGGGGCGAGGGGGGGGGGGTGGGAAATGAGTGAGTTGCAAATTGAATGGAAGGCAGTCCATTCTCTGAGTTATCCCGGAGCAATAATGAAGGTCTGGGAGTTGTCCCGGAGTGATAATGACAGTCTGGGAGTTGTCCCGGAGCGATAATGACAGTCTGGAGTTGTCCCGGAGCGATAATTACCGACTGGGAGTTTAGTTCCAAGTGACAATGTTGCCCTTGGAAGTGAACTCCCTGACAGGGGGGGCCAAGCTGTCTTTCCAGACTAAAGCCCAAACCCATGTGTGGGGTGGTCCCGTTCCCCTCCCGCCTTACATTTAACTCCTCCAACTTGTTAATGGCGGTTTTAGAATCCAGCAGCCTGTTGGTTAGTTCCACAATCTCCCAGTCTAGCGTTTTCCTCTCCAGCTCTGCTTTCTTCACCTGGAAAAATGGAAACCCTGTTAAAGTGAGGAAGGCAGCTCCACGGGGCTTTGATCAAGCAACACACAATGGGGTCAGAACGCAACGTCGACAGTTCCACTTCAGCAGCATCAGCAACCAGCACATACCGCACACCAGTTACAGGGGAAAAGCTGCTGGGCAGAGAGATCTGGGAGTGCAGGTCCAGTGTACCCTGAAGGTTGCTGCACAGGTGGATAGAGTGGGCAAGGAGGCATATAGTATGCTTGCCTTCATTGGACAGGGCTTTGAGTATAAGAGCTGGTAAGTCATGTTAAAATTGTACAAAACATTGGTTTGGCCGCATTTAGAATACTGTGCACAGTTCTGGTCGCCACATTACCAAAAAGATGTGGACGCTTAGGAGAGGGTGCAGAGAAGGTTTAAGAGGATGTTGCCTGGTACGGAAGATGCTAGCTATGAAGAGAGCTTGAGCAGGTTAGGTTTATTTCCACAAGAAAAAGGAGCTTGAGGGAGGACCTGATTGAGGTTTACAAAATCATGAAGGGTATAGACAGGGTGGATAGAGACAAGCTTTCTCCCAGGGTGAAGGATTCAATAACCAGAGGTCACGCTTTCAAGGTGAGAGGTGGAATGTTTAAGGGGGATAAACGCGGTAAGTACTTCACACAGAGGGTAGTGGGTGTCTGGAACACGTTGCCAGCAGACGCCGTAGAGGCAGGCACGGTAGATTCATTTAAGATGTGTCTGGACAGATGCATGAGTAGGTGGGGAGTAGAGGGTTACAGATACTTACAAATTGACTGACAGGTTTAGACAGTAGATTTGTATCGACTCAGGCTCAGAGGGGCCAAAGGGCCTGTTCCTGGGCTGTAAGTTTTCTTTGTTCTTTGGATCACATTGTCCCTGATAGATCTACACACTGTACAGAGTAACTCCCTATAAACCAGCACTGGATTACTGTGTTCCTGATATATCGACACACTGTGCACAGTAACACCCCATAAATCAGCACTGGGTTACTGTGTTCCTGACATATCGACACACTGTACACAGTAACCCCCCATAAATCAGCACTGGATTACTGTGTTCCTGACATATCGACACACTGTACACAGTAACACCCTAAAGATCAGCACTGGATTACACTGTTCCTGACATATCGACACACTGTACACAGTAACACCCCATAAATCAGCACTGGATTACTGTGTTCCTGACATATCGACACACTGTACACAGTAACACCCCATAAATCAGCACTGGATTACTGTGTTCCTGACATATCGACACACTGTACACAGTAACCCCCCATAAATCAGCACTGGGTTACTGTGTTCCTGACATATCGACACACTGTACAAAGTAACACCCCATAAATCAGCACTGGATTACAGTGTTCCTGACATATCGACACACTGCACACAGTAACACCCTAAAGATCAGCACTGGATTACTGTGTTCCTGATATATCGACACACTGTACACAGTAACACCCCATAAACCAGCACTGGATTACTGTGTTCCTGACATATCGACACACTGTACACAGTAACCCCCCATAAATCAGCACTGGGTTACTGTGTTCCTGACATATCGACACACTGTACACAGTAACACCCCATAAACCAGCACTGGATTACACTGTTCCTGACATATCGACACACTGCACACAGTAACTCCCCATAAACCAGCACTGGACTACTGTGTTCCTGACATATCGACACACTGTACATAGTAACCCCCCATAAATCAGCACTGGATTACAGTGTTCCTGACATATCGACACACTGCACACAGTAACCCCCCATAAATCAGCACTGGATTACAGTGTTCCTGATATATCGACACACTGTACACAGTAACACCCTAAAGATCAGCACTGGATTACAGTGTTCCTGATATATCGACACACTGTACACAGTAACCCCCCATAAACCAGCACTGGATTACTGTGTTCCTGATATATCGACACACTGTGCACAGTAACACCCCATAAATCAGCACTGGATTACTGTGTTCCTGACATATCGACACACTGCACACAGTAACACCCCATAAATCAGCACTGGATTACTGTGTTCCTGATATATCGACACACTGTACACAGTAACACCCCATAAATCAGCACTGGATTACTGTGTTCCTGATATATCGACACACTGCACACAGTAACACCCCATAAATCAGCACTGGATTACTGTGTTCCTGACATATCGACACACTGTACACAGTAACACCCCAAAGAGCAGCACTGGATTACACTGTTCCTGACATATCGACACACTGTACACAGTAACCGCCCATAAATCAGCACTGGATTACTGTGTTCCTGACATATCGACACACTGCACACAGTAACCCCCCATAAATCAGCACTGGATTACAGTGTTCCTGATATATCGACACACTGTACACAGTAACACCCTAAAGATCAGCACTGGATTACACTGTTCCTGACATATCGACACACTGTACACAGTAACCCCCCATAAATCAGCACTGGATTACTGTGTTCCTGACATATCGACACACTGCACACAGTAACACCCCATAAATCAGCACTGGATTTCTGTGTTCCTGACATATCGACACACTGCACACAGTAACCCCCCATAAATCAGCACTGGATTACAGTGTTCCTGATATATCGACACACTGTACACAGTAACACCTTAAAGATCAGCACTGGATTACACTGTTCCTGACATATCGACACACTGTACACAGTAACCCCCCATAAATCAGCACTGGATTACTGTGTTCCTGATATATCGACACACTGCACACAGTAACACCCCATAAATCAGCACTGGATTACAGTGTTCCTGATATATCGACACACTGCACACAGTAACCCCCCATAAATCAGCACTGGATTACTGTGATCCTGATATATCGACACACTGTACACAGTAACACCCCATAAACCAGCACTGGGTAATTGTGTTCCTGATATATCGACACACTGTACACAGTAACATCCCATAAATCAGCACTGGATTACTCTGTTCCTGACATATCGACACACTGTACACAGTAACCCCCCATAAATCAGCACTGGATTACTGTGTTCCTGATATATCGACACACTGCACACAGTAACCCCCCATAAATCAGCACTGGATTACACTGTTCCTGATATATCGACACACTGTACACAGTAACCCCCCATAAATCAGCACTGGATTACTGTGTTCCTGATATATCGACACACTGCACACAGTAACCCCCCATAAATCAGCACTGGATTACACTGTTCCTGATATATCGACACACTGTACACAGTAACCCCCCATAAATCAGCACTGGATTACAATGTTCCTGATATATCGACACACTGCACACAGTAACCCCCCATAAATCAGCACTGGATTACACTGTTCCTGATATATCGACACACTGTACACAGTAACACCCCATAAATCAGCACTGGATTACTGTGTCCCTGACATATCGACACACTGTGCACAGTAACCCCCCATAAACCAGCACTGGATTACTGTGTTCCTGACATATCGACACACTGCACACAGTAACTCCCCATAAATCAGCACTGGATTACTGTGTCCCTGATATATCGACACACTGTACACAGTAACACCCCATAAATCAGCACTGGATTACTGTGTTCCTGATATATCGACACACTGCACACAGTAACACCCTAAAGATCAGCACTGGATTACACTGTTCCTGACATATCGACACACTGTACACAGTAACCCCCTATAAATCAGCACTGGATTACTGTGTTCCTGATACATCAACACAACGTACACAGCAACACCCCATATACAAGCACTGGATTACTGTGTTCCTGATATATCGACACACTGTACACAGTAACACCCCATAAATCAGCACTGGATTACTGTGTTCCTGATATATCGACACACTGCACACAGTAACACCCCATAAATCAGCACTGGATTACTGTGTTCCTGACATATCGACACACTGTACACAGTAACTCCCCATAAATCAGCACTGGATTACTGTGTTCCTGACATATCGACACACTGTACACAGTAACCCCCCATAAACCAGCACTGGGTTACTGTGTTCCTGACATATCGACACACTGTACACAGTAACCCCCCATAAACCAGCACTGGGTTACTGTGTTCCTGACATATCGACACACTGCACACAGTAACTCCCCCATAAATCAGCACTGGATTACTGTGTTCCTGATATATCGACACACTGCACACAGTAACTCCCCCATAAATCAGCACTGGGTTACTGTGTTCCTGATATATCGACACACTGTACACAGTAACTCCCCCATAAATCAGCACTGGGTTACTGTGTTCCTGATATATCGACACACTGTACACAGTAACACCCCTTAAATCAGCACTGGATTACACTGTTCCTGACATATCGACACACTGCACACAGTAACCCCCCATAAATCAGCACTGGATTACTGTGTTACTGATATATCGACATACTGTACACAGTAACGCCCCATAAATCAGCACTGGATTACTGTGTTCCTGACATATCGACACACTGCACACAGTAACTCCCCATAAACCAGCACTGGATTACTGTGTTCCTGATATATCGACACACTGTACACAGTAACCCCCTATAAATCAGAACTGGATTACAGTGTTCCTGACATATCGACACACTGCACACAGTAACTCCCCATAAACCAGCACTGGATTACTGTGTTCCTGACATATCGACACACTGCACACAGTAACCCCCCATACACCAGCACTGGATTACTGTGTTCCTGATATATCGACACACTGTACACAGTAACCCCCCATACACCAGCACTGGATTACTGTGTTCCTGATATATCGACACACTGCACACAGTAACCCCCCATACACCAGCACTGGATTACTGTGTTCCTGATATATCGACACACTGTACACAGTAACACCCCATAAATCAGCACTGGATTACTGTGTTCCTGATATATCGACACACTGCACACAGTAACACCCCATAAATCAGCACTGGATTACTGTGTTCCTGATATATCGACACACTGCACACAGTAACACCCCACAAATCAGCACTGGATTACACTGTTCCTGATATATCGACACACTGCACACAGTAACACCCCATAAATCAGCACTGGATTACTGTGTTCCTGACATATCGACACACTGTACACCGTAACACCCCAAAGAGCAGCACTGGATTACACTGTTCCTGACATATCGACACACTGTACACAGTAACCCCCCATAAATCAGCACTGGATTACACTGTTCCTGACATATCGACACACTGTACACAGCAACATTCCATAAACCAGCACTGGATTACTGTGTTCCTGATATATCGACACACTGTACACAGTAACTCCCCATAAATCAGCACTGGATTACTGTGTTCCTGACATATCGTGGGCGACACGGTGGCGCAGTGGTTAGCACTGCTGCCTCACAGCGCCAGAGACCCGGGTTCAATTCCCGACTCAGGCGACTGTCTGTGTGGAGTTTGCACATTCTCCCCATGTCTGCGTGGGTTTCCTTCGGGTGCTCCGGTTTCCTCCCACAGTCACAAAGATGTGCGGGTCAGGTGAATTGGCCATGCTAAATTGCCCGTAGTGTTAGGTTAAAGGGGTAAATGTAGGGGTATGGGTGGGTTGCGCTTCGGCGGGTCAATGTGGACTTGTTGGGCCGAAGGGCCTGTTTCCACACTGTAAGTAATCTAATCTAATCTAAAAAAAAAATCGACACACTGTACACAGAAACTCCCCATAAATCAGCACTGGATTACTGTGTTCCTGATACATCAACACAACAGCACACGTACACAGCAACACCCCATAAACCAGCACTGGATTACTGTGTTCCTGATATATCGACACACTGCACACAGTAACTCCCCCATAAATCAGCACTGGGTTACTGTGTTCCTGATATATCGACACACTGTACACAGTAACTCCCCATAAATCAGCACTGGATTACTGTGTTCCTGACATATCGACACACTGCACACAGTAACCCCCCATAAATCAGCACTGGATCACTGTGTTACTGATATATCGACACACTGTACACAGTAACGCCCCATAAATCAGCACTGGATTACTGTGTTACTGATATATCGACACACTGTACACAGTAACTCCCCATAAATCAGCACTGGATTACTGTGTTCCTGACATATCGACACACTGCACACAGTAAACCCCTCCACTCTCAATACTTCAGGACTGGATGACTATGTTCCTATTATATAACTAGACACTGAGCACAGTAACCGCACCCCCCCCCCATAAATCAGCACTGGGTTACTGTGTTCCTGATATATTTACACACTGTACACAGTAACCCTCCATAAATCAGCACAGGATTGCTCTGTTCCTGATATATTTACACACTGTACACAGTAACAGAGTTGAAAAATGTGGTGCTGGAAGAACACAGCAGGCCAGGCAGCATCTGAGGAGCAGAAGAATCGACGTTTTGGGTATAAGCTCTTCTTCAGGAATGAGGCTGGTGTGCCAAGCAGGCTAAGATAAAAGGTAGGGGGGAGGGAATTTGGGGGAGGAGCACTGGGCATACAATAGCTGGAAGGAGGTGAGGATGAGGCTGATAGGCCAGAGAGGGGGTGGGGGCGGAGAGGTCGGGAAGAAGATTGCAGGTCAAGAGGGTGGGTCTGAATCTGGGGGTTGGGACTGTGATAAGGTGGGGAGGAGGGGAAATGACGAAGTTGGAGAAATGTAGATTTCTGTGAGGTTGAACAGTTTATACACATTACTAACACCTTCCACCGTGACCTCAAATTTAACTGGACCGTCTCAGACTCCTCCCTCCCCTTCCTAGACCCCTCCATTTCTATCTCGAACAACCGACTCAACACGGACGTTTACTATAAACCGACTGACTCCCACAGCTACCTAGATTACACCTTCTCCCACCCTGCCCCCTGTAAAAACGCCATCCCATATTCCCAATTCCTTCGCCTTCGCTGCATCTGCTCCCAGGAGGACCAGTTCCAATACCGAACAACCCAGATGGCCTCCTTCTTCAAAGACCGCAATTTCCCCTCAGACGTGGTTGACGATGCCCTCCACTGCATCTCCTCCACTTCTCGTTCCTCTGCCCTCGTACCCTGCCCCTCCAATCGCCACCAGGACAGAACCCCACTGGTCCTCACCTGCCACCCCACCAACCTCCAGATACATCGTATCATCCTTCGTCATTTCCGCCACCTCCTAAACAGACCCCACCACCAGGGATATATTTCCCTCCCCACCCCTATCAGCGTTCTGGAAAGACCACTCCCTCCTCGATTCCCTCGTCAGATCCACACCCTCCACCAACCCAACCTCCACTCCCGGCACCTTCCCCTGCAACTGCAAGAAATGCAAAACTTGCGCCCACACCTCCCCCCTCACTTCCCTCCAAGGACCCAAGGGATCCTTCCATATTCGTCTGAAATTCAACTGCACCTCCACACACATCATTTATTGCATCCGCTGCACCCGATGTGGCCTCCTCTACATTGGGGAGACAGGCCGCCTACTTGCGGAACGTTTCAGAGAACACCTCTGGGACACCCGCACCAACCAACCCAACCCAAAGGCGGAACACTTTGACCCCCCGCTCCCACTCCACCAAGGGCATGCAGGTCCTTGGCCTCCTCCATCGCCAGACCATAGCAACACGACGGCTGGAGGAAGAGCGCCTCATCTTCCGCCTAGGAACCCTCCAACTACAAAATGAATGCAGATTTCTCCAGCTTCCTCATTTCCCCTCCCCCCACCTTTTCTCAGTCCCAACCCTAAGATGCAGCACCACCTTCTGGACCTGCAATCTTCTTCCCGACCTCTCCCCCACACCCCCTCTCCGGCCTATCACCCTCACCTTAACCTCCTTCCACCTATCGTATTCCCAACGCCCCTCCCCCAAGTCCTTCCTCCCTACCTTTTATCTCAGCCTGCTTGGCACACCCTTCTCATTCCTGAAGAAGGGCTTATGCCCGAAACATCGATTCTCCTGCTCCTTTGATGCTGCCTGACCTGCTGCGCTTTTCCAGCAACACTGTTTTAAGCTCTGATCCCCAGCATCTGCAGTCCTCACTTTCTCCTGAAACAGAGAGGTCAGGTGCAGAGGATTTCCTATGGCCTTATAGTAGGGCTACAGTCAAGCAGTTCACAGAAGGTGCAGAAATTAGTTGTGGTAAATAATGAAGAGAACCATAAACTGCGGGAGGATATCAACTGGTTGGGCACAGCAGTGAGAAATAACATCCAACCTGGAAAAGTGAGGGGTAATGCACTGAAGGAGGGTTAACAAGACAAGGCATTACATGACGAATTGTGGGACCTGAGACTGTCCCAGTCGTCAGAAGGACCTTGGTGGGCATTTCCATAGATCCCTAAAACTGGTAGGGTAGTCAGGTCAAGTGCCAAACAAGGTATTTGGAAAACTTGGCCTCAGAAGTCAAGGCACAGAGTACCAGAGTAATCAGGCTGTGCTGGAATTGTATAAAAAGCTTGTAAGACCACAACTGGAGTCCTGTGTGCTGTCTGGGTTGCCTTATTACAGAGAAATGGTGATTGTCCTGGAGAAGGGAGCTGAGGGGATTTGCCAAGATGCTGCCTGAGCTGGTGAGTCTGAGTGAAGGATTCCATTGGCTGGGGTTATTTCCCTTGTGGCAGTGAAGGTTGATCAGGGATCTGACAGTCAAGTATAAGGCGATCACCATGTCTTTTCATTCCTGCCCATTTTAAAATAGTGAGCTAAAATGAAAACAAACTGTTTTAAACTGGGTGTTTGAGAAAGCAAGTCACCTGACCCCAGTGACCAGCATCACTTCTAACTGGGCCAAAAGCTGTAAGATGGGCTTTAATGCAGTCAGATGTTTGTTGACCAGTGCAGGCATGATGGATTGAATGGCTCTCCTTTTGCTGTAAAGGTCTCAGAGAATGACAGGGTTCCCTGCTTTGTCATCTGAATGAGTCAATAAGGATCAGAAGCACTGACACTGGCTACACTACTAAGGCAGAGAAGATATGGAGAACCTTTGGAAATCACTGCTTCAGCCTTCCCTGCAGTATTCCAGCCAATTCTAGATGTCCCTGTGTTATTGTCATTAGAATTAGACCCAGGTAATGTTCTGGGAACATGGGTTCAAATTCCACCACACCAGATTGTGGAATTGGAGTTCAATAAACAAACCTGGAATTCAGAGCCCAGTGATGACCATGTAATTATTATCAGGAAAATCTAACGTAACCAATGTCCCTTCGGAAAGGAAATCTGTCATCCTTACCTGGTCTGGCCTACATGTGACTCCAGACCCACAGCAATGAGGCTGATTTTTAATTGCCTTCTGAACAACTCGGGATGGATCAGAAATGGTGGCTGAAGCTGCAACATCCAAATCCCATGAAGGACACACCCTTTTGTAAAGATGGGACGGTACAGTAAAGAATCACAAGGATGACCCCAGAGATGAAAGATTTCAGTTCAAGGACTGACCAGAGAAAACCAGACCGTTCCCTTTGGAGAAGAAACCTGATTAAGATGTTCCAAGGAGATCAAGATAAACCGCTCCCACTTGGGGGAGGGTCAAAACCCAGAGCCGCTGCCTGAAAGGAGGCCGATTCAACTGTGATTTTGAAAGAGAATTGCAGAGTTGCAGGGAAAAGGCATGGAACATGGAATAGTATGTTGCTAGGAAACTTCAGTAAATGAATCACAAGGAAATGGAAGGATACGCTAAAAGTCTGGGAGGAGATCGATCGAATGGGAAGAGGTAGATGGAGCATATTACCAGTACAGCAAAGTTAGACCAAATCTCACATTTCTGTGCTGTACATTTGGGATAACCTCTTAAATTGGACATGTATTTGAAGGGCACAAGTCAGGACTGAAGATGCTGGAGATTAGAGTCAAGAGTGTGGTGCTGGAAAAGCACAGCGGGTCAGGCAGCATCCTAGAAGGAGACTCGACATTTCAGGCAAAAGCCCTTCATCAGGAATTTGAAGGGGACTAGTTTTCCAAGTCATGGGAATGGATGGGGATGACAAAGTAGACAAATCTAGCACAACTGACAGGCCAAGTAGCCTCCTGCCATGCAGTAAAAGTCTGTGGTATTTTAGGACACCCTGCTACTGTGAAAGGCACAATTATAAAAACAAGTCTCTCTTTTCTCTTTAAACTGGTCTCAGAGGATCATGAACACATTTGGAGATCTGGGATACTACACATGCAATCTACTAAACAACACAAAACCTGTACATCATCAATAAACTCAAATAATTCTCTGATACCTTGTTTACATCAACTTTTTAAACATTCCCTTACACAAAGCATTCTGTTCAGGCAATGTCAAAATGTCAACGTAAGAACTAGGAGCAGGAGTGGGCCATTTGCTCTTTCGAGCCCAGGCCCCCATTCAGTAAGATCATGGCTGATCTTAGTTGGATAAGCACATGGATGATGATGGGATAGTGTAGGGGGATGAGCTTAGAATAGTTCACAGGTAGATGCAACATCGAGGGCCGAAGGGCCTGTTCTACGCTGTATTGTTCTATGTTCTATGATCTTTTCATTGACTCAGCTCCACTTCCCCACCCTCTCACTGTATCCCTTAATTCCTTTATTGTTAAAAAGTGTCTTAGCTTTAAGAATGTTTACCGAGTAGAGTCCTTCATGAACCCATGCTGCGTCTGCTCAACACAAAATAGCCATTCAATGCCTCAGCGATTTCATCATATCTCGTAACTAAATCCCCCTTTCTCATCCTCTAAAGGACCACTCTTTTTCGTTTTATATAAATGGAAAAGAAATTTAGGATATCAGACTGGCATTACATCACAAAACAATATAAATTCATTCACATGATAGAGACTAAGTGACTAACAATAGTGAGTTGCATTGCACATTCAAAGTTACATACACTAGTATACGTACGCACTTCTGTTGGTTAGACCAACCTGGCATCAAACACAGTCACTGCTATGCAATAGCTGTATGTTCTGAAAACCAAAGACTGGTACCCCTACAGATAGTGAACTGCATTAACATGGTTACTCACCAGGGCATGCAACTTGTCCTCCAGCTCTTGGTTAGCTCGCTGTGATGCAGTGTAGCTATTCTGCAATCTACATGGGCAGAGGAAAGAATCCCCATCAGATTTTACAGTGAATCATTGACAAACAGGGATCCCATGTCGAGAATCCAGCATCCTGGAGATCCGGGCTGTGTGCAGTTTGGAGTTCCCACCGGTTAACAAGCAGCTGAGTGGATGGAGGAAACAGAGGGTTGAGGATACACTGTAGTGGGCTCAGCTCTGAGGAAATGAACTAGAAAACCACACAGTCTTTCAGAAAAACAATTTGGAGTTCAGTGCTCAAGTGTTAAGCAGTTCTGGAGGACACAAACTTAAGATTTTGGGCAAAAGCTGCAGGGAGAGACGCGAGGAAGAACGTTGTAAGACAGCCAGTGGAAATACCCTGGAATCACTGTTTTTAAATGCTCTGGATGTGAAGATAAAGGGGGATATCAGATGGACAGTTCAGGGAAGTAGACCATAGACAGATAAACATGCTTGGAAATGGAAACTGACTGGATAGCTCTAACAATGCCCAGCCTGCAAATATCCAACTATCCTTTCACAGGACACAGTGATGGCTGGCTAACTAGCCAGGAATACCTGCCCATCTCTAGTTACCCTGGGGAAGGTGTGGTAAGCTGCCTTCAAGGATTTTGACCCAGCAACAGTGAAGGAACAGCAATATGCTTCCAAATCAGGATGGTGAGTGGCTTAGAGGGGAACTTGCAGATGATGGTGTTCCTATGTATCTGCTGCCCTTGTCCTTCAAGATGGAAGTGATTGTGGGCTTGGAAAGTGCTGTCTAAGCAGCGTTACGGAGTTTCTGCAGTGCACTATATAGTTAGTACACACATTGCTGTTAGTCAGCATCAAATGTAGAGGAAGTGGATGTATGTGGATGTGGTACCAAATGGCTGGCTTATTCTGGATGGTGTGAAGCTTGTTGCTGTTCAGGAAGTGGGGAGTATTCCATCACACTCTCCTACATGGAGGACAGGCTTTGGGGAGTAAGGAGGGGAATACTGATTGCAGGATCCATAGTCCCTGATCTGCTCTCATAGCCAGTGTATTTATATAGCTGGTACAGGTTCAGTTTCTGATCAATAGTAACACACAGGAGGTTGATTGTGGGTGATTTGATGACAATAATGCCACTGAGTATCAAGAGGTGATGGTTAGATTGGATTTTGTTGGAGGCAGTCATTAGCTGCCATTTGTCTGGTGTGAACATTACTTGACAATTGTCAGCCGAAAGTGAGATACCGCCCAGGTCTTGCTGCATTTGGACATGCTTTGCTTCATAACTCTAAAATCTCCCCCAGCTCGGAATCATCGCAAATGACACTGAACATTGTACAATCATCAATGAGCATCCCCACTTCTGACCCAGAAGGATTCTGGGTAATCCAAAATGGAGGATGGGAAAAATTTATGGCTGTAACAGGCTGCTCCTTGCTTGAGGTATTTTAGGTTTGGGGGTGATTTCCTCAAACTCCAGGAGCAGCAATTACTGTTTTATACGCTGTTGCAATTAGAGTCTTAGAGATGTTCAGCATGGAAACAGACCTTTCGGTCCAACCCGTCCATGCTGACCAACATCCCAACCCAATCTAGTCCCACCTGCCAGCACCCGGCCCATATCCCTCCAAACCCTTCCTATTCATATACCCATCCAAATGCCTCTTAAATGTTGCAATTGTACCAGCCTCCACTACATCCTCTGGCAGCTCATTCCATACACGTACCACCCTCTGTGTGAAAAAGTTGCCCCTGAGGTCTTTTCACTATCTTTCCCCTCTCATCCTAAACCTATGCCCTCTAGTTCTAGACTCCCCTGCCCCAGGGAAAAGACTTTGCCTATTTATCCTATCCATGCCCATCATGATTTTATAAACCTCTGTAAAGTCACCCCTCAGCTTCTGACACTCCAGGGACACCCCAGTCTGTTCAACCTCTCCCGATAGCTCAAATCCTCCAACCCTGGCAACATCCTTGTAAATCTTTTCTGAACCCTTTCAAGTTTCACAACATCTTTCCGATAGGAAGGAGACCAGCATTGCACGCAATATTCCAACAGTGGCCTATCCAATGTCCTGTACAGCCACAACATGACCTCCCAACTCCTGTACTCAATACTCTGATCAATAAAGGAAAGCATACCAAATGCCTTCTTCACTATCCTATCTACCTGCGATTCCACTTTCAAAGAGCTATGAACCTGCACTTTAAGGTCTCTTTGTTCTGCAACACTCCCTAGGAGCTTACCATTAAGTGTATAAGTCCTGCTAAGATTTGCTTTCCCAAAGTGCAGCACCTCACATTGATCAGAGTTAAACTCCATCTGCCACTTCTCAGCCCATTGGCCCATCTGATTAAGATCCTGTTGTAATCTGAGGTAACCCTCTTTGCTGTCTACGACACCTCCAATTTTGGTGTCATCTGCAAACTTACTAATAGTACCTCTTATGCTCACATCCAAATCATTTATATAAATGAAGAAAAGTAGTGGACCCAGCACCGATTCTTGTGGCACTCCACTGATCACAGGCCTTCAGTCTGAAAAACAACCCTCCACCACCACCCTTTGAGCCAGTTCTGTATCCAAAAGGCTAGTTCTCCCTGTATTCTGTGAGATCTAACCTTGCTAATCAGTCTCCCATGGGGAACCTTGTCGAACGCCTTACTGAAGTCCATATAGATCACATCAACCTCTCTGCCCTCATCAATCCTCTGTTATTTCTTCAAAAAAAACTCAATCAAGTTTGCGAGACATGATTTCCCATGCACAAAGCCATGTTGATTATGCCTAATCAGTCCTTGTCTTTCCAAATACATGTACTTCCTGTCCCTCAGGATTCCCTCCAACAACTTGCCCACCACCGACTTCAGGCTCACCGGTCTGTAGTTCCCTGGCTTGTCCTTATCACCCTTCTTAAACAGTGGCACCATGTTAGCTAACCTCCAGTCTTCCGGCACCTCACCTGTAACTATCGATGATACAAATATCTTAGTAAGAGGCCCACCAATCACTTCCCTAGCTTCCAACAGAGTTCTAGGGTACACCAGATCAGGTCCTGGGGATTTATCCACTTTTATGCATTTCAAGACATCCAGCACTTCCTCCTCTGTAATCTGGACATTTTTCAAGATGTCACCATCTATTTCCCTGCATTCTGTGTCTTTCAAGTCCTTCTCCACATTAAATACTGATGCAAAATACTCATTTAGTATCTCCCCCATTTTCTGTGGCTCCACACAAAGGCCGCTTTGCTGATCTTTGAGGGGCCCTATTCTTTCCCTAGTTACCCTTTTGTCCTTAATATATTTGTAAAAATCCTTTGGATTCTCCTTAATTCTATTTGCCAAAGCTATCTCATGACCCCTTTTTGCCCTCCTGATTTCCCTCTTAAGTATACTCCTGCTTTCTTTACACTCCTCTAAGGATTCACTCGATCTATCCTGTCTATACCTGACATATGCTTCCTTCTTTTTCTTAACCAAACCCTCAATTTCTTTAGTCATCCAGCATTTTCTATACCTACCAGCCTTCCCTTGCACCCTAATAGGAATATACTGTCTCTGGATTCTTGTTATCTCATTTCTAAAGGCTTCCCATTTTCTAGCCGTCCCTTTACCATCTGCCCCCACTCAGCTTTTGAAAGGCCCCAAAGTGCTCCCCCACTGACACCTCAGTCACCTGCCCTGCCTTATTTCCCAGTTGTCTTGTACACACTGAACAAATTCCTCTCCATCTAAACCCTTAACTCTATGGCAGTCCCAGTCTATGTTTGTACCTCAGACTAGAGAGTCCCCTAAGACAATCGATCACTTGGCACCCAACGTACCTCTCATTACATTATAGCCAGTCTGAATACCAGAAACTTGGCTGTTTGTGCTATGTTCCCTTGAGAATCCATCACCCCCTACATTCTCCAAAACAGCATACTTGTTTGAAATGGGTATAGCCACAGAAGACTCCTGCACTACCTTACCTTTCTCTATGTGACTGTATCTGAGACATCCCCCCTTCCCCTTTCCTATAACTGCCATCCATTACATCCCCATGCTCTTGTAAATTCCTTTAACTGCCTCGCCAACCCATCCATTCGATCTGATAGGATTCGCAACCAATGGCATTTTTTGCAGTTATAATCCTCAGTAACCCGTAGACTCTCGCTAAACTCCCACATCCGACAAGAAGAGCATATCACTTGACTAAGGGCCATTTTTGCTTCTTTCAATCTACAGACCCAGAAAATAGCACTGTCTTATTCCTCTGCAAAACATTGCTCTGGGTTAAATGAATACTTATTGCTTATATTTTAAGTTTAATCAAGAGTCATATCTCAATAAAACATATAATCAAGAAAGAACCCACTCTACTCACTACTGCAAACTTACTGTAAGGCCACGCTTAAATATTCACTTATCTGTTTCTGTGCTGTGACCTCTCCCAAACTGGTTCCTCCAAGATTAGTTGTGAATTTCACTGCTTGTTAATTTTCCCAGGTGCACTCCGATGTCCAGCGATACATGAATTCAAACAGCAAAGGCAGTAACTGCGCAGGTTCACTGCTCTGACAGTGTCTTTCGCATTCTCTCTCTCCTGCACTGACCTCACCATGTGCTTCCTTTGTCTGCTCTTCTCCCTTTTAAAACTGCTGTTGTTTTGACTTTTTTTTCTCTACAAAGTTCCAAAACAATGCAACTGCAAATAAAACAGTAATTGCTGCTCCTGGAAATCGAGGAAATCACCTCCAGCACCTAAAATACCTCAAAAAAGGAGCAGCTGTTACAGCCAGAAAATTTTCCCGTCCTCCATGTTCGATTACACAGAATCCTTGGAACGTGGAGAAAAAAAATCAAAATCACAGCACTTTTAAAAGATAAAGGCAGCGAGCACCTGGTCTGTCAGGGAGAGAGAGAAAGAAACCCACACTGCTAACTGACACAGCAGTGAATCAATTCGCAGTTACTGCCTTTGCTGTTTGAATTCATTATCGCCGAACATCGGAGTGTGTTTCGGAAAACTGAACAAACAGCAAAATTCCCAACTGATCTTGGAGGAACCTGTCTGGGAGAGGTCACAGCACAGAAACAGGTAAGTAAATAGTTTTAAGTGTAGCCTTGCTGTAAGGCTACAACAGGGAGTAGAGTGGGTTCTTTCTTGATTATATTTTTTATTGGGATCTGTCTCTTGATTAAATTTTAAAAATATAAGCCATCAAAATGAGGTTAGCCTGGAGCAGTGTTTTGTAGAGCAATAAGATGGTGCTATTTTCCGGGTCTGTAGATTGGAAGGAGCAAGATGGCCTTTAGTAGCGTGATATGCTCTTCTCGTCGACGTGAGAGTTTCGGGAGAGTTTAAGGGTTACTGAAGGTTATATCTCCAATAAATGTAGTTGGTTGTGAATCCTATCATATCGAATGGATCGGCAGTTCGAGGCAATGAGGAATTTACAAGAGCTGAGGAATTTACATGTGATGGATGGCAGTTATAGGCAGGGAGAAAAGGTAATTAGATTTTTTTAGTGGAGTTACTTTAACAAGATCAGGCTGGTTACACAGACGATCCAATTTGTTGGTAATTAAAGGGATGTTTGCAGCAGCTTCACTCAATATGTTTTGCATTGCATTTTTGTCGTCCTGTATTATAACACCCACCTGCAATCTTGTTGAGACTTGATCCTCAGACATACTGTTTCAAATGGAAAACATCTACCTTTTACTACTCTCAGCTCTGCAGTACTCATTCACACCCCTTAACCTAACATAAAAAAACAACACATTGTTCAACAGCAGAAGTCTGAACAACAAACAATCACACTGACATTGCTCATGGTGTGGATTTGATCCGAGATACGTACAGAGCAGTGAGTGAAAAGTTATACAAAGACATTGGGTGAAGCTGCTGACCTGCGGAACTTGTCCTTCAGTTTGTCCATCTCTTCTCTGGCATGGCTCAGCTCTGCTTCAAGGTAATGGCGACTTGATTCAAAATCCCTTTCCATTATCTCCAATTGGTTTGTGCTGACAGTCAGCTTCTCACGCAGATCCTGATTCTGCTGCTGTAATTGTCTGTTTTTAAACAAAGATTAAAGAGCATTCAAGGGATGTACTTGAAAATATTGACTTAAGAGGCACTGCTTCTCAGAATAACAGCAGAACACTATTCATTTGGGGGGAGAGCAAGCAAGCAAGTGAGCAGTTCAATGGACATGGCATGAAGGGAACTTGGCCAACCTGAAATATGGTGCAGACTCAAAGGTAAGTAATCAGAGGCAAGCTTGGGATTTTTCTGAGGATGAAAATGGGATGGGGAAAGAAGGTTACAGGCATTGACCAAGGCCTCTGTGAACTGCAAGTTGCACATATACACATTGAAACAAACCAAATTCACTACTACTTTGTAGACGCTGCATTGATTACTGGAGATCATTATTCAAATTCCACATACAGCACAAAAACAGACCCCTCAGTGCACACTGACCATGTTCCCAAACTAAACTAGTCCTAACTGCCTGTGCGTGGTCCATATCCCTCCCAACCTTTCCTATTCATGAACTTAGCCAAATGTCTTTTAAACATTGTAACTTTCCCTGCATCCTCCAATTCCTCTGACAGTTCAGTCCACACACTAATCAAAAAATGTTGACCTTCATGTCCTTTATAAAGCTTTCTCCTCTCACCTTAAAAGAAAAATTCCCCTCGTTTTGAACTCTCCTACCTTACAGGAAACATCTTTGTTATTCACCCTGGGTAATCCAAGATGGAGGACGGCAAGAATTTCTGGCTGTAACAGCTGCTCCTTTTTTTTGAGGTATTTTAGGTGTTGGAGGTGATTTCCTCGAATCGAAGGAGCAGCAATTACTGTTTTATTTGCTGTTGCATTGTTTTGGAACTTTGGAAAAAAAAAGTCAAAACAACAGCAGTTTTAAAAGGGAGAAGAGCAGACAAAGGAAGCACATGGTGAGGTCAGTGCAGGAGAGAGAGAGAGAGAGAGAGAGAGAGAGAGAAAAAGAACTTGCACAGTTACTGCCTTTGCTGTTTGAATTCGTGTATCGCTGGACATCGGAGTGCATCTGGGAAAACTAACTAACAGTGAAATTCACAACTAATCTTGGAGGAACTGTTGGACGAAGTTCACAGCACAGAATCAGATAAGCTAATCGTTGTTTTTAAGTGTAGCCTACAGAGAATCTGCAGTAGGGAGTAGAGTAGGTTCTTTCTTCAGGATATGTTTTTGGAGAAATGTCTCTTGATTAAACTTAAAATATATGTCATAACTATTCATTTAACCTGGGGCAGTGTTTTGTAGAGGAATAAGACGGTGTTATTTTCTGGGTCTGTAGATTGTGAAGGAGCAAAAATGGCCTTTAGTACAGTGGTATGTACTTCATGTCAGATGTGGGAGTTTAAAGAGAGTTTACTGCGGATTATATTTGTCATAAATGCTGCTGGCTGCGAATCTTATCAGATCAAATGGATCGGTTCGAGAGACAGTTAGAAGCGATGAGGAATTTGCAACAGCAACAGTATGTGATGGATGGCAGTTATAGGAAGGGGGAAAGTCTCAGATAGAGTCATATAGAAAGGTTAACTCCAGGAAGGGTAAGACGGGTAGGCAGCTGGTGCAGGAGTCTTTTGTGGATATACCCATTTCAAACAGGTATGTTGTTTTGGAAAATGTAGGGGTGATGGATTCTCAGGGGAATGTAGCACAAACAGCCAAGTTTCTGGTATTGAGACTGGCTCGAATGCAACGAGGAGTACGTCGGGTTCCAAGAGACCAATTGTCTTAGGGGATTCTCTAGTCCAAGGTACAGACAGACGTTTCTGTGGCCAGCAGCGAAAAAGCAGAATGGTGTGTTGTTTCCCTGGTGCCAGGATCAAGGATGTCTCAGAGACGGTGCTGAATGTTCTCACGGGGGAGAGGGGCCAGCAAGAGGTCATTGTCTACTTTGGAACCAACGACATAGGAAGGGTAAAAGTTGGGATTCTGAAGGGAGTTAGGTAGAAATTTAAAAAGGAGGTCCTCCAGAGGAGTAATATTTGGATTACTCCCAGTGCTATGAGCTAGTGAGAGCAGAAATAGGAGGATAGAGCAGATGAATGCATGGCTGAGGAGCTGGTGTATGGGAGAAGGATTCATATTTTTGCATCATTAGAAGCTGTTTTGGGGTAGAGGTGACCTGTACAAGAAGGACGGATTGCACCTAAATCGGAAGAGGACTAATATACTGGCTGGGAGGTTTGCTAGAGCTGCTTGGGAGGATTTAAACTAGTAAGGTGGGGTGGGTGGGACCCAGGGAGATAGTGAGGAAAGAGATTGATCTGAGACGTGTACAGTTGAGAACAGAAGTGAGTCAAACAGTCAGGGCAGGCAGGGATAAGGTAGGACTAATAAATTAAACTGCATTTATTTCAATGCAAGGGGCCTAGCAGGGAAGGCAGATGAACTCATGGCATGGTTAGGAACATGGGACTGGGATATCATAGCAATTACAGAAACATGGCTGAGGGGTGGATAGGACTGGCAGCTTATTGTTCCAGGATACAAATGCTACAGGAAGGACAGAAAGGGAGGCAAGAGGGGAGGGGGAGTGGCATTTTTGATAAGGGATAGCATTACAACTGTGCTGAGGGAGGATTTTCCTAGAAATCCAGGGAAGTTATTTGGGTGGAACTGAGAAGTAAGAAAGAGATGATCACCTTATTGTGATTATATTATAGACCCCCTAATAGTCAGAGGAAATTTGAGAAACAAACTTGTAAGGAGATCTCAACTATCTGTAAGAATAATAGGGTGGTTATGGTAGGGGATTTTAACTTTCCAAACATAGACTGGGACTGCCATAGTGTTAAGGGTTTAGATGGAGAGGGATTTGTTAAGTTTGTACAAGACAATTTTCTGATTCAGTATGTGGATGTACCCACGCGAGAAGATGCCAAACTTGACTTACTCTTGGGAAATAAGACAGGGCAGGTGACTGAGGTGTCAGTGGGGGAGCACTTTGGGGCCAGTGACCATAATTCTATTAGATTTAAAATAGTGATGAAAAGGATAGACCAGATCTAAAAGTTGAAGTTCTAAATTGGAGAAAGGCCAATTTTGACGGTATTGGGCAAGCACTTTCGAAAGCTGATTGGGGGCAGATGTTTGCAGGTAAAGGGACGGCTGGAAAATGGGAAGCCTTTAGAAATGAGATAATAAGAATCCAGAGAAAGTATATTCCTGTCAGGGTGAAAGGAAAGGCTGGTAGGTATAGGGAATGCTGGATGACTAAATAAATTGAGGGTTTGGTTAAGAAAAAGAAGGAAGTATATGTCAGGTATAGACAGGATAGATTGAGTGAATCCTTAGAAGCGTATAAAGGAAGTAGGAGTATACTTAAGAGGGGAATCAGGAGGGCAAAACGGGGACATGAGATAGCTTTGGCAAATAGAATTAAGGAGAATCCAAAGGGTTTTTACAAATATATTAAGGATAAAAGGGTAACTAGGGAGAGAATAGGGCCCCTCAAAGATCAGCAAGGTGGCCTTTGTGTGGAGCCACAGAAAATGGGGGATATACTAAATGAATATTTTGCATCAGTATTTACTGTGGAAAAAGATATGGAAGATATAGACTGTAGGGAAATAGATGGTGACATCTTGCAAAATGTCCAGATTACAGAGGAGGAAGTGCTGGATGTCTTGAAAGGGTTAAAAGTGGATAAATCCCCAGGACCTGATCAGGTGTACCCGAGAACTCTGTGGGAAGCTAGAGAAGTGATTGTTGGGCCTCTTGCTGAGATATTTGTATCATCGATAGTTACAGGTGAGGTGTCGGAAGACTGGAGGTTGGCAAACGTGGTGCCACTGTTTAAGAAGGGTGGTAAAGACAAGCTAAGGAACTATAGACCGGTGAGCCTGACCTCGGTGGCGGGCAAGTTGTTGGAGGGAATCCTGAGGGACAGGATGCACATGTTTTTGGAAAGGCAAGGACTGATTAGGGACAGTCAACATGGCTTTGTGCATGGGAAATCATGTCTCACCAACTTGATTGAGTTTTTTGAAGAAGTAACAAAGAGGATTGATGAGGGCAGAGAGGTTGATGTGATCCAAATGGACTTCAGTAAGGCGTTCGACAATGTTCCCCATGGGAGACTGATTAGCAAGGTTAGATCTCACTGAATACAGGGAGAACTAGACATTTGGATACAGAACTGGCTCAAAGGTAGAAGACATAGGGTGGTGTGGAGGGTTGTTTTTCAGACTGAAGGCCTGTGACCAGTGAGTGCCACAAGGATCGATGCTGGGTCGTCTACTTTTTGCCATTTACGTAAATGATTTGGATGCGAGCATAAGGGCTACAGTTCGTAAGTTTGCAGATGACACCAAAATTGGAGGTGCAGTGGACAGCGAAGAGGATTACCTCAGATTACAACAGGATCTTGACCAGATGGGACAATGGGCTAAGAAGTGGCTGATGGAGTTTAATTCAGATAAATGCGAGGTGCTGCATTTTGGGAAAGCAAATCTTAGCAGGACTTATACACTTAATGGTAACGTCCAAGGGAGTGTTGCTGAACAAAGAGACCTTGGAGAATAGGTTCATAGCTTCTTTAAGTGGAGACGCAGGTGGATAGGATATGAAGAAGGCGTTTGGTATGTTTTCCTTTATTGGTCAGAGTAATGAGTACAGGAGTTGGGAGGTCATGTTGTGGCTGTACAGGACATTGGTTAGGCCACTGTTGGAATATTGCGTGCAATTCTGGTCTCCTTCCTATCAGAAAGATGTTGTGAAACTTGAAAGGGTTCAGAAAAGATTTACAAGGATGTTGCCAGGGTTGGAGGATTTGAGTTATAGGGAGAGGCTGAACAGCCTAGGGCTGTTTTCCTTGGAGTGTCGGAGGCTGAGTGGTGACCTTACAGAGGTTTACAAAATTATGCGGGGCATGGATAGGGTAAATAGGCAAAGTCTTTTCCCTGGGGTGGGAGAGTCCAGGACTAGAGAGCATAGGTTTAGGATGAGAGGGGAAAGATATAAAGAGACCTATGGGGCAACTTTTTCACACAGAGAGTGTTATGTGTATGGAATGAGCTGCCAGAAGAAGTGGTGGAGGCTGGTACAATTGCAACATTTAAGAGGCATTTAGATGGGTATATGAATAGGAAGGGTTTGGAGGGATATGGGCCAGGTGCTGGCAGGTGTTTAGTTGGGATCGGGTTGAGATATCTGGTTGGCATGGACGGGTTGGACCAAAGGGTTTGTTTCCATGCTGTACATCTCTATATGACTCTATGACCTTATCCATATTCATGATTTTATCAACCTCTCTGAGGTCACCCCTCAACCTCCTCCTCTCCAGTGAAAAAAATCCCAGGCTATTCTCATAATTTAAACCATCCTGTCCAGGCCATATCCTGGTAAATCTTTTCCAAACCCTCTCCATTTTAATAATATCCTGGCGATAGCAGCGTGACCAGAATTGTACACAGTCCTTCTAAACCGGCCTCACCAATGTCCTGTACAACCTCAACATGACGGCCCAACTCCAGTACTCAAGGCTCTGAGCAACAAAGGCAAGCACCTTCTTCACCACCCGTCCACCTGTGATGCAACATTCAAGAATTATTTACCTGAACTCCTACCTACAACACTACCGAGGGCCCAACCATTAACTGTAAGAATTGCCCTCGTTTGTATTGTCAAAATGCAATACCTTGCATTTATTCGTATTAAACTCCATCCGGCTCAGCCCATTGGTCAAGATCTCTGTCATCTTCGATAACCTTCTTCACTGTTCACTTTCCCACCAATTTTGGTGCCATCCACAAACTCACTAACCATGCCTCCTCTACCCTCATGCAAATTGTTTATGTAAATGACAAACAGAAGCAGACCCAGCACTGATCCCTGTGGAACACCATTGGTCACAGGCCTCTCGGCCCACAAAACACCGTTCCACCATCACCACCATTCTGTCTCCTACCATAAAGCCAATTTGTACCCAATTGGCAAACTCACTCTGGATCCCATGTGATCTAACTTTACTGATTAGTCTACCATGTGGAAACTTTTCAAAGAAATACAGAAAAATACAAACCATGAGTCGCATTTATTTTTCGGGTAAATAAGTAACAATTTGAACAGAGTATAATAGTTCAAGCTCAACAATGCAATCAAGCCAACAGCAGTTAGACAATGCGGACAATGTTTGCTTCATCTGGAAGGGTTTCAGGTTCAACTTCATTCACAAAAACTCAGACTTCTAACCAGAACCAAAAACAAGAGGGGTAGAATTGAAAAGAGAAGTCATGGCTGAGCTTGATTGAACCTTGCAGAGACTACACTAAGATCATAAAACATTCTAACCTTGAGATTGTAGCAAAGCTACTGGAGATGCTGCCAAAATGCTCTGGATATGGAGCGATATAATCTTCAAAGTTGGGGAGGGTGAGGTCTTTTTTCTCAAGGAATTCACAGCAGATATTTCTGGGGGAAGACTATTTTGGAAATTGGGGTCTTTTTAAAACCAAAAGTTTTTCGGATGCTTTATGTTTAGTCATGTCTTTGCAGCTTGTGTATTACAGCAATATCTGGACTTGTGCAAATATAAGGAGATCTCTGGTATATGAATACAGAGGAAAGGTTCAAAGGAGCACTGATTACACAAATCATATCAAAGTGTATACAGGGACGACACCACTCCTTATCAATGCAGTGCTTCAAAATGCAAGATTATTTTTCTTACAAGGAACAGGCAACAGGAAAGTGGACAATGGTCACCCTGGCAACATGGGAGAAAGAGAGCACTGTAGATGCTAGAGAACGGAGTCAAAGAGTGTGGTGCTGGAAAAGCACAGCCAGTCAGGCAGTATCCCAGGAGCAGGAGAATCGATGTTTCAAGCATAAGCTCTTCATCAGGAATGCATTCATCGCACACACTCATCACATTCCTGATCAAGAGCTTGCGCTGGAAACGTCGATTCTCCTGCTCCTGGGATGTTGCCTGACTGGCTGTGCTTTTCTAGCACCACACCTTTTGACTCATCCTGGCATCATGACTACCACGGCCATTGTCCTTGAGGGTTTAGACAGAGGGCTGGCATAGTATCAGTGGCCAGCCTCCAAAGGAAGGTCCATCACCCAGGGACTGTGAAGCAGGGCTGAGGGGTTTAAACGGAAAGAGGGTCTGGGGAAACAAACTATCACCTTGTTGGAAGATGACCCAGAGGACCCTTATATCAGTCAAAGGCAAAAACAAAGAGAAAGACACCACTTCAAAAGCACAGGCCCTGCGCCTCCATTCTGCAGGACTGTTTTGGGATTACTAACACATTCTCATCTGTCGTGACACAAAACTCCCCTGATCAAATTAACCGACTGACCACAACTAAACTTCTGCTTAACAAACTCAATAAATGGTTCAAAAAAAGACTAATAAACTCTGTTTTGTGCAAGAGCAGTTCATCAGGTGGGGAATCACACCAAGCATCAACTGACAGCAGTGAGCAGATGTTGACATGGGCAAGGGTTTGACCTTGAAGGTTACAGCAGGTCCCAGATGCACTGGCTCCCCACAGGATCCTGTGAAAGATTCAGCCCAACCACAACAAGCTCAGATTTGGAGAGGATTCCCCCAACCTTATCCTTGTTTCCCAGATGATTGAACAATGGGGATGTTTTTTCCCATTTTTATAATGCCATCTCTGGATGAATGTGTGTATGCACCTTTAAAGGGGATTTAGTTTAAGCTGGTGTCGTAATAGTTAATGGTTCATGTTGCTACTTGTTAAGAACAAAGTTTTCTCATCAGTTATTTTGTGTGTTTATTGAGGAAATCGAGTGGATCTGTTTTGTCTGAGATAATAGTAAAACAATTTCATCATCTTGGTGCCTCACTTGAATACCTCCATGTTTGGGAATTGAGTGGTGCAGTGTCATGGCCACTGCAGTCCTCTCTCAGTGTCATAACCTGCACATTCAATTGTTACTTTTGTCAGACAACTCAAGGCCTGTCATATTCATAAATATGAAGTTCTAATCTCTACTCAGCATGGGCTCTGTATTTTCAAAACAAATAGGAAGGTTCACGCAAAGATGGGCATGACACTCCCCAAAACGATTACCAGAAAATTGGCTCATGGTTTCTGTACCCACAAGGATCAACTGGTGTCTGAACTTGCTTCTGCAAAGTTATTAAAATATAAATATCTATGACTGGGGGACATTCCTTTTAAAACTGCTCGAGGAATTTAAACCAAATTAATCGGCATGCCATTCTGACTCTTTCTCTTCCCAAAGACTCAGCAGCAAACTCAATATTGAAGGACCTGGCCACCACTCCCCTCGCCAACTGCAGCACTGATTTCCAACTTGGAACCATTTGAATTGGCAGAAAGATCAATCATGGGACACATAATGATAACAGACTTCAGTCAAAAGCCAGCACTGCCCCCTCTCACAGCCCTGTGGTGTCTCGAGGGCACATGGACTTGCTTGATTCTTTCGTGGGAGGGGGGTGTCATTAACAAGGCCAATATGTGTAAATAGCCGGAGATGTGTTGCTGGAAAAGCGCAGCAGGTCAGGGAGCATCCAGGGAACAGGAGAATCGACGTTTCGGGCATAAGTCCTTCTTCAGGAATGAGGAAAGTTTGTCCAGCAGGCTAAGATAAAAGGTAGGGAGGAGGGACTTGGGGGAGGGGCGTCGGAAATGTGATAGGTGGAAAGAGGTCAAGGTGAGGGTGATAGGTCAGACTGGGGTGGGGGCGGAGAGGTCGGGAAGAAGATCTCAGGTTAGGAAGGCGGTGCTGAATTTGATGGATTTGACTGAGACAGGGTGGGGGGAGGAGAAATGAGGAAACTGGTGAAATCCGAGTTCATCCCTTGTGGTTGGAGGGTTCCTAGCCGGAAGATGAGGCGTTCTTCCTCCAACCGTCGTTTTGTTGTGGTCTGACGATGGAGGAGTCCAAAGACCTGCATATCCTTGGTGGAGTGGGAGGGGGAATTGAAATGTTGAGCTACAGGGTGGTTGGGTTGGTTGGTCCGGGTGTCCCAGAGGTGTTCTCTGAAACGCTCCGCAAGTAGCCGGCCTGTCTCCCCAATATAGAGGAGGCCACATCGGGTGCAGAGGATGCAATAGATGATATGTGTGGAGGTGCAGGTGAATCTGTGGCGGATATGGAAGTTTCCTTTGGGGCCTTGGAGGGAGGTGAGGGGGGAGGTGTGGGCGCAAGTCTTGCACCTCCTGCGGTTGCAGGGGAAGGTGCCGGGAGTGGAGGTTGGGTTGGTGGGGGGTGTGGATCTGACGAGGGAGTCACGGAGGGAGTGGTCTTTACGGAATGCTGATAGGGGAGGGGAGGGAAATATATCCTTGACTGAGACAGGGTGGGGGGAGGGGAAATGAGGAAACTGGTGAAATCCGAGTTCATCCCTTGTGGTTGGAGGGTTCCTAGCCGGAAGATGAGGCGTTCTTCCTCCAACCGTCGTTTTGTTGTGGTCTGACGTTGGAGGATGACTCCGCCGCATCTGCTCCCAGGAGGACCAGTTCCAAAAACGCACAACCCAGATGGCCTCCTTCTTCAAGGACCGCAATTTCCCCCCCGACGTGGTCGACGATGCCCTCCACCGCATCTCTTCCACTTCCCGCTCCTCCACCCTTGAACCCCGCCCCTCCAACCGCCACCAGGACAGAACCTCACTGGTCCTCACCTACCACCCCACCAATCTCCATGTACAGCACATCATCCGCCGTCATTTCCGCTACCTCCAAACGGACCCCACCACCAAGGATATATTTCCCTCCCCTCCCCTATCAGCATTCCGTAAAGACCACTCCCTCCGTGACTCCCTCGTCAGATCCACACCCCCCACCAACCCAACCTCCACTCCCGGCACCTTCCCCTGCAACCGCAGGAGGTGCAAGACTTGCGCCCACACCTCCCCCCTCACCTCCCTCCAAGGCCCCAAAGGAAACTTCCATAATCCGCCACAGATTCACCTGCACCTCCACACATATCATCTATTGCATCCTCTGCACCCGATGTGGCCTCCTCTATATTGGGGAGACAGGCCGGCTACTTGCGGAGCGTTTCAGAGAACACCTCTGGGACACCCGGACCAACCAACCCAACCACCCTGTAGCTCAACATTTCAATTCCCCCTCCCACTCCACCAAGGATATGCAGGTCTTTGGACTCCTCCATCGTCAGACCACAACAAAACGACGGTTGGAGGAAGAACGCCTCATCTTCCGGCTAGGAACCCTCCAACCACAAGGGATGAACTCGGATTTCACCAGTTTCCTCATTTCTCCTCCCCCCACCCTGTCTCAGTCAAATCCATCAAATTCAGCACCGCCTTCCTAACCTGAGATCTTCTTCCCGACCTCTCCGCCCCCATCCCAGTCTGACCTATCACCCTCACCTTGACCTCTTTCCACCTATCACATTTCCGACGCCCCTCCCCCAAGTCCCTCCTCCCTACCTTTTATCTTAGCCTGCTGGACAAACTTTCCTCATTCCTGAAGAAGGGCTTATGCCCGAAACGTCGATTCTCCTGTTCCCTGGATGCTGCCTGACCTGCTGAGCTTTTCCAGCAACACATCTCCGGCTCTGATCTCCAGCATCTGCAGACCTCACTTTCTCCCCAATATGTGTAAGTACAACAGTTGAAGGCAGCAGCTCAGTACCACCTTGCCCAGGGTATCTGAGGCAGCACGGTGGCTCAGTGGTTAGCACTGCTGCCTCACAGCACCAGGATCCCAGGTTCAATTCCTGCCTCAGGTGACTGACTGTGTGGAGTTTGCACATTCTCCCAGTGTCTGCGTGGGTTTCCTCTGGGTGCTCTGGTTTCCTCCCACAGTCCAAAAATGTGCAGGTCAGGTGAATTGGCCATGCTGAATTCTCCATAGCGTTAGGTACATTAGTCAGAGGCAAATGGGTTACTCTTCAGAGGGTTGGTGTGGACTGGTTGGGCTGAAGGGCCTGTTTCCACACTATAGGGAATCTAAAGAAAAATATGCTGAACCAGTCAGCAAAGCCTGTGCCAGATAAACAAATCAAAATATTACAAAGATCAGTCAGGATCAAGTCAGTCTGGAGACATAGAAGGGAACACCCTCCACCATGAAAGGAATGGGGCCTAACCCACTGGGAGAATCCCAATGGGAACACCCTCCACCATGAAAGGAATGGGGCCTAACCCACTGGGAGAATCCCAATGGGAACACCCTCCACCATGAAAGGAATGGGGCCTAATCCACTGGGAGAATCCCAACGGGAAAACCCTCCACCATGAATGAAATGGAGCCTAATCCACTGGGAGAATCCCAACGGGAACACCCTCCACCATGAAAGGAATGGGGCCTAACCCACTCGGAGAATCCCAATGGGAAAACCCTCCACCATGAAAGGAATGGGGCCTAACCCACTCGGAGAATCCCAACGGGAACATCCTGCACCATGAAAGGAATGGTGCCTAACCCACTGGGAGAATCCCGACGGGAACATCCCCCACCATGAAAGGAATGGCACCTAATACACTGGGACAATCCCAACGAGAACATCCTCCGCCACCAAAGGAATGGGGCCCAATCCACTGGGAGAATCCCGATGGAGAGAGGGGCAAATTATCTTCACATTCAAGGATTCTCTCGACAGAAACTGAGCCACAACTCCAGCCACAACCCTTAAACTTCCGGCCAGTTTAATCTTCAAAAAAAAAAAATCACAAAATAACCCAAATGGGTTGCAGCATGGTCTCTTAAATTCCTAACTTCTTCCCTTGATTTCCTTGTTGTTGTTCTGATCACCTAAATGCATGCACTGCCTTGAGATGTGTGCCCACGTTGGTTCAGAAAGCAAGTGTTGCTGTTGGATTTACATTTCAGGGGGTTGTGTAAATGAATGTTTATCTTTTCCTCTGATTTAAACTTGGCAAGAGAGCTTGTATTCTATTATTACAAGTTGCAATACTGGAAGGGCTTAAAATACTCCCTCAAAATATATATTTTGTTGCAACCAAGAGACAAGGGTAAAGGGGAACATTTATCCTGTCATCACCTCACCCTATCTTTAACCTTAGGAAGGCTACACATTGCAGGATCTCAGAAGTTTGTCCCAGAAAGTTTTGTGTAACTATCCAAGGTAGAGACGACTAATTCTGGAGGGCAATGGAAAGACGGCTCAGCTTGGTGGAGTTGAAGGATAAATGCCACAATGTGGTTGGAGTTGACCTCCAGTGGATGAGGGTCAGATCACACTAACATGGCATGACAGCAGATCCTCTGACACAAACAGGTTCGGGCAGCAGCAGGATAATGAGAGGTGCTATGTAGGTCAGCCATCATGTTATTGAATGGCCAAGTGTCCCACCCTTTACCACGTCACAAGATTTGAAGTTTCTAATGGATGCCAAACTCAGTAATATCAGATCAATTTTCCTACTGCTTGTGTTAAAAGCCAAGCTTAGAAATAATGTGCACATTGTTTTACAATGGCTAATTCAGAGAAATCCCAGGTGCCAGATGGACTTTAAGAAAGTGGATCTGATATAGTCAATGTCCTACTCTAAAGGCAAACAGCTTTAATAATTCACACTTTCTCCTCTATTTCAGGTACCTTATACCTCGCCTTCATTCATAAATGAGCAGGGAATTGGCTGAGTCGAATCAACAGCTGTGTCTAGACCCATCTGCACCCGAGAAGAGTTTGCTGCAGTTGTCAGGCACTGGCTGGGGAGCTGCACAAAAACATTTGCTGCTTGGTCTGAAACTCCCAGAGATGTTTGTGAAGACTGGAGCATTAATGGTCATATCACTGGCTGGGTAATTCAGAAATCCAGACAAATGGTCTAAGGACACAGTACAAATCGCCACTGAGGCAGCTTCTGAAACTGCATTTCAATTCAAAGATAAACACAAACAGTGAGCCTGACATTTACGGAAGGCCAGAGGGCCTGTCCCTGTTCGATATTGATCCATGTTCTATGGTTACTGCTGTATTCCCTTTCTCATTGCTGATTTATAAAAAGATGCTGAGATGAATTACAAGGATTTATTTTTGAATGTGTTACCACACACTTTCATGGTCACTACACCCTGAACCAGGACCTTCTGGAACAGAGAGAGGAACAAGATCAGTGCATTACAAGACACTTTCATTCTTTTGTAGAGTTTAAATAAAGATATGCTATTTAAAACTCAGCTCTGAAGCTTTCACATATAAATGAAACATTTTTTTCCCCTTTCGAAGGTCAGGGGAAGGTGGAAGCAGTGCCAAGAATAGAGATCCATCAGTTCCACAATATCATGTGAATCCAAATGTTTTACTTTGTAAGCGTAGTGAGTCACAATATCAAATTGGCAGCTAAATTACTACGATCAAAAGGATAATTAAATCAGTCAGCAACTGTAGAAAGTTGCTTTTAAATCATAAGCCTCATTAAATCATTAACACAGTCATTCCAGCAGCAGAGCTGAAGGAGATGTTAGTGCCCATGTCATCAGCAGCCATCTCACTTGTTGAAGATGACTCATGCTTGCAGAAGGCTGGCTGAGAGGTCTCAGGGTTGTCTGTGGATCCATGTCATTCTTATGGACTCTCCCACAGAGACATCAGCATCAAATGTTCGTTAATGGTTAATTTGAGCATATGTCTCTCCTTTGGTCAGGAGCACGTCACTGGGAACAGCTAGACACAGAATGCAGGGACAATTGGTGGCTGTAACCATGGTGATTCACCAAGCACTTCCTCTGGATCTGAGAGGGAATTTGGAACACTGCTCCAGATTTAAAATAAAACGATTAAGTTGCAGTAACAACAAACAAGTGAGTAACTGGTGAGGAGGGGTTGAAATTCTGAGGCTTCAAAAAAATGCAATTGGTGGAAAGAAAGTTCTCCGACCCTAATGTGTCTGGACCATTGTATGAAGAGAGTGGCTTCAATGGAAACAGGTCTGTGGTTGTTAGGTGAAAAACGTGCTTATTTCTGTCATGTCTTAGTACTTGCAAGGAAAGGAGAGTGGGAAACAGTGACAATAATATCAGGCGTTGCTGCATTAGGAAGGATCTCCTGTACCTAAATAACCAGAATCATACTTTTCAGAAGGCTGTATAAATATTAAGATTATGGAAAAGCATAAAAGTCTAACCTAATTCTCAAGTTCTTGCTCTCTAGGCCCAGGAGGAGAAGTGATAGGTAATTAAGGGTGGACAATTTGACATTCCCGCCTCCAGTTTCTCAAAGATCTATCCCACCCTGGCGATATTTTTCTACAACCTCTACCATCGGGGAGAAGGTACAGAAGCCTGAACACATGCACCAGCCGGTTTCGGAACAGTTTCTACGCAACTGTTATTAGAATACTGAATGGACTCACAAACTCGTAACATTCTCCTGTACCTGTGTTTTTGTTTTGGTTGCTGTTTACCTATTACTTACTATCCATGTTACTTAACTCTGTAATCTGCTTGTATTGCTCACAAAACAAAGCTTTTCACTGTGCCTCGGTGCATGTGACAATAAATTCAATTCAATTCAATTCAGTTCAATCTAATAGAAAATACTCCAAGGTAAGGCAGAAGGCATGGCAGGGGTGTTCAGCCATGTGGTATGTCCACTCTACAAGGTGAGAAAAATCGAGGTATGGTGACCCTCAGTTTAAACCACCACCAATCCACCCCCAGCCTCTCTCTCTCGCTCACTCTCTCCGTCTCTCTCTTTCTTGGAGAGAGCAGCCCGAAGGTGTGGGAACACTGCAGCACGGAGGGGGTCAGGAATGCTTCAGATGGCCCAGAGGAACACGTTGCAGTGTCACCCGATGCTGACAGCCAAACTCAGAGTTTCACAACTCAAGGCACAGTGACAACAACACAGACAAGCACGATAAAGACAGTGGTCACATCGCATGTTCGGAGCATGCAGAAAGTGGGAGAATGGGTGGTCAGTGTGAACACTGGCTATCTGTAGAGTCAGCCTTCCAGGGACGTTCAGGTTAGGTGGTCAGTGTGAACACTGGCTTTCTGTAGAATGAGCCTTCCAGGGACGTTCAGGTTGGGTGGTCAGTGTGAACACTGGCTAGCTGTAGAGTGAGCCTTCCAGGGACGTTCAGGTTGGGTGGTCAGTGTGAACACTGGCTAGCTGTAGAGTGAGCCTTCCAGGGACGTTCAGATTGGGTGGTCAGTGTGAACACTGGCTAGCTGTAGAGTGAGCCTTCCAGGGACGTTCAGGTTGGGTGGTCAGTGTGAACACTGGCTAGCTGTACAGTGAGCCTTCCAGGGACGTTCAGGTTGGGTGGTCAGTGTGAACATTGGCTAGCTGTAGAGTGAGCCTTCCAGGGACGTTCAGGTTGGGTGGTCAGTGTGAACACTGGCTCGCTGTAGAGTGAGCCTTCCAGGGACATTCAGGTTGGGTGGTCAGTGTGAACACTGGCTAGCTGTAGAGTGAGCCTTCCAGGGACGTTCAGGTTGGGTGGTCAGTGTGAACACTGGCTAGCTGTAGAGTGAGCCTTCCAGGGACGTTCAGGTTGGGTGGTCAGTGTGAACACTGGCTCGCTGTAGAGTGAGCCTTCCAGGGACGTTCAGGTTGGGTGGTCACTGTGAACACTAGCTAGCTGTAGAATGGTTCTGTATATTATTGCATTGCAATCATCAAACCGGTGTCAGTGGGTGCATCGAAGATTCCTTGGCATGTTGCAGTGATAATGGATATCAATGGTTGCTCATTACCTTGGATTGTGTTTGATGGTGTGACAGCTTCCTGTAGTTTCTGATGGACCTGCTCTGGAAGCTCCTTGAGTTTGCTGAAAATGCTGCAGGCCTGAAACATTTTGCCATCTCTATCAGAGGCTGCCTGACACCAGCCAAGCTGTGAGCCACAACAACAGCATGTGTTTCCAAGCCTTGCTCCTGACTCTGCACTAATACTGCTGTCCTGTCCTCCAGAACACAACACATTTAACCCACAAGAGGCTGGACTTTGGTCTGGAAAGGGAATGGTGAAAACAACAGAAAGTTTGCCCATCAAAAACAAACTCAGCTCAGACACCCCCCCCCCACAAGCCTATTGTTTGGACCAGCAAGCAATTTGACATGCAACCGTAAGCTGGAAGTTAACCAATCCTCCAGGTCCATCAGTGCTTCTGCACTAACATGGAATCAGCACAAAGTGCAAGAAACATCATTGGATCGAGACACATCTCTGGATGCTGTGGCATTCCAGTCAAAGATCACTCGCGATGATTTCAATGCCAGGGGTGAGGGACAACAACGTCCTTTACCTGACCACCAAAGGGACCACGGAAAGGGAAATTCCTATTTGAACAGGGTGTGCTCACTACCCGATGCACTGCCCAGGACCTGTAGTCAATAACACCATTTTCCACACAAAGCATAATTTCAGAAAATTCTCGATCAAAACACGGGCACTGAATCAATTCTGGGATTGTCCTGGAGTAATAATGCTGTGAGGTATCACACTGTCTCTTCCATGCAGAGACCAATCTCGATGTCAGTTACTTAGCAACTTGCTGCATACATTGACTTTTTAAAATTTTACATCCCAGACTTTTTCCACGCCTGGTACTGCCTTCACTCATAGCCCATTTGCCACAGTTCAATGTTTTTCCACACACTGACTGCAAGTGCATAAAGGCAAAAAAACTCAATGACTGGAATCCACTGTGCAATGACATTCATTAAAATTCCTTGCAGAACTCAAATGATTGTATCTAGGTCAATCAATAACGACAATAAACATCCAACTAAGCACTTCTGAAGTAAATAAAAGTCCACCCTGAGTGAGCCAATTTTATTTATTAGACAAAGTGAGTCAAGAGCTGGACAGATCCCTTGTAACTGCAGAGGCTGAGAATAGGGAATGGGCTAAGGTGGACACTGATCAGGAGGGATGCCTTCACTTCATGGGTGGGAAATCTCTGGAATTGTCCATACTATTCAATATCCCTCGACACAATTTGATAGTTGGTTTCCTAGAAATGAGCCAGACATGGCTAGTGCTTGGACAAGCTGCACAAACAAGCTCCACAGACTGGCAACAGCTGAAGGCGGTTCTCTTTCAGTCGGTTAAATTCGACTGTGCTGGCAGAGCGGGCAAATTCAACAGCTGGCTCACCGCCTTTCTCCATTTGCTGGGCAAGGTGCACAGATGAAACAGGAGAAAGTGAGGACTGCAGATGCTGGAGATCAGAGCTTAAAAATGTGCTGCTGGAAAAGCGCAGCAGGTCAGGCAGTATCAAAGGAACAGGAGAATCGACGTTTCGGGCATAAGCCCTTCTTCAGGAATGGTTTGATGGTGAGGTTGGGGCTGGTGCGGAGGAAGTGGAGGGCTGCACATTGCGAGGGTGAGAGGTTGGAGTGAGTGAGAGGGGTGGACAGGTTGAGGCGGTTAATGTCGCGGCGGCAGTTGGATATGAAGAGATCGAGGGCGGGTAAGAGGCCAGCACGGGGTGTCCAGGTGGATGGGGTGTGTTGGAGGCGTGAGAAGGGGTCGTCAGAGGGTGGGCAGGAGTCCTGGTTGAAGAAGAAGGCGCGGAGGCGAAGGCGGCAGAAGAATTGCTCGATGTCTCGCTGCGTGTTGAATTCGTTAATCTGAAGAAGGGCTTATGCCCGATTCCTGAAGAAGGGCTTATGCCCGAAACATCGATTCTCCTGTTCCTTTGATGCTGCCTGACCTGCTGCGCTTTTCCAGCAACACATTTTAAGCACAGATGAAACAGTATACTTCTCTCCTTCCGGCCATCTTCTGTTTTTCCAGCCAGAGCCAGTATGGATTACAGACAATGACACTACCTCCCACTCCCTGGCCAATTGCCCCCAAAAGCCTTCTTCAATCAACTTTGAAGAAGAAATAATCAAAAAATCCAAGAGATATTTTCTTTCCTGTTTTTGGTTGAAAGTGATTCTGCACAAGAACCACCTGCAAGAGGAAGACTGCATTTCCAACCACTTGAACTGCTGCCATGACAACAATGTCAAATTGAGCAGAGGCTGATTCCTCTGATTCATGGAGGGAACGGCTGGACTGTCCAAAAGGAGCAAGTAAATTTATAAAAGAGATTGCCTGGTCCCACATTCAGAGCTCATTTGTTCAGCAAGTAGGAACAGAAGAGCAGAGATAATCCTCTCATGCCTGTCCTGCGTTTCTATATCATGGTCTATCATCTATCACAGTGTCATTTCCCTCTGCTCTCTCCAGACCCCCTGAAATTAGGAGCTAGAAATCTAGTAACCTCTCTCTTGAAATTATTTGATGATTGAGCTTCCACAACTCTCGAGGACAGACAATTTCTAAGATTCACCACCCACAGAATGAAGATATTCCTTCTGATCAGAGTCCAAAATGCCTTATTCCCTACTGTAAGAATGTGGCCCTGGTTCTCAACCCCCTGCACCCAGCTAGAACATAGAACATTACAGCACAGTACAGGCCCTTTGGCCCTCTATGTTGCACTGACCAGTAGAACCAATGTGAAGCTTAAGTTAAAATTCACACGTCGAGAGGTTATAGTCCAACAGGGTTATTTGGAAGCACTAGCTTTCAGAGCGCTGCTCCTTCATCAGGTGGTTGTGGAAGTTAAGATCCTGCTCACAGAATTCTATCCTACACTATTCCATTCCCATCCATATGCCTATCCAATGACCATTTAAATGCCTTTAAAGTTGGCGAGTCTACTATTGATGCAGGCAGGGCATTGCATGCCACTGTTACTCTCTGAGTAAAGAAACTACCTCTGACATCTGTCCTATATCTATCACCCCTCAATTTAAAGCTATGCCCCCTCACATTGCCATCACCATCCAAGGAAAAAGGCTCTCACTGTCCACGCTATCTAACCCTCTGATCATCTTGTATGTTACTATGAACTCACCTCATCCTTTCTGCATCTACCCTGTCCAACCATACAGTCACAGAGATTACAGCACTCAAACAGAGCCTTCAGTCCAACTTGTCCATGCCAGATATCTTCAATTAATCTAGTCCCACTTGCAAGCAATTGGCCCATATTCTGCGAAAGCCCTCCCATCCGCATACCCATCCAAATGCCTTTTAAATGCTGTAATTGTACCAGCCTCCACCACTTCCTCAGGCAGCTCATTCCATACACGTACCACCCTGTGGATGAAAAAGTTGCCCCAAAGATCCCTTTTAAATCTTTCCTCTCTCACCTTCAACCAACACCCTTCAGTTTTGGATTCCTCTACCTAGGAAAAGGCCTTGTCTATTTATCCCATCCATGCCCCGCATAATTTTATAAACCTCTATAAGGTCACCCCTCAGCCTCTGACGCTCCAGGGAAAACAGCCTCAGCATATTCAACCTCTCACTACAGCTCAAATCCTCCAACCCTGGCAACATCCTTGTAAATCCTTTCAAGTTTCACAAAATCCTTCCAATAGCAGGAAGACCTGAACTGAACACAGTATTACAAACGTGGCCTAACCAATGTCCTGTACAGCCACAACATGACCTCCCAACTCCCATACTCAATACTCTGACCAATAAAGGAAAGCATACCAAACGCCTTCTTCACTATCCTATCTACCTGTGACTCCACTTTCAAGGAGCTACGAACCTGCACTCCAAGGTCTCTTCGTTCAGCAACACTCCCCAGGACCTTACCATTAAGTGCTCTGATTTGCCTTTCCAAAATGCAGCACCTCATATTGATCAGGATTAAATTCCATCTTCCACTCCTCGGCCCATTGGCCCATCCGTCCAACTGATCAAGATCCTGTTGTAATCTGAGGTAACCTTCTTCACTGTCCACTACACCTCCAATTTTTGTGTCTTCCGCAAACTTACTAACTATACCTCCTATGTTCATCTCCAAATCATTTATATAACTGACGAAAAGCAGTGGACCCAGCACCGATCCCTGTGGTACTCCACTGGTCACAGGCCTCCAGTCTGAAAAGCAACCCTCCACCGCCACCCTCCATCTCCTACCTTCTAGCCAATTTTGTATCCAAATGGCTAGTTCTCCCTGTATACCACATGATCTAACTTTGCTAAGCAGTCTACCATGCAGAATCTTGCCAAATGTTTTACTGAAGGCCATGGAAACAACATCCACTGCTTTGCCTTTATCAATCCTCCTGATCACTGCTTCAAAAAACTCAATCAAGTTTGTGAGACATGATTTCTCATGAACAAAGCCATGTTGACTATCTCTAACCAGTCCTTGCCTTTCCAAATACATGTAAATCCTGTCCCTCAGGATTTCCTCCAACAACTTACCCACCAGTGACATCAAGCTCACTAGTCTATAGCTCCCTGGCTTGTCCTTACCACCTATCTTAAACAGTGGCACCATGTTAGCCAACCTCCAGTCTACCAGCACCTTAGCCCTTCTAGAATTTTTTAAGTTATAATGAAATCACCCCTATTTCTTCTAAACTCTCGCTTCATACACGCCCATCAACCCCACCCAGACATGATTGGTAAACTCAGAACCTTACCACACATGCTACCAGACTCACTGAGTACTTGCCTTATTTTCTGCTTTTATTTATAATTTGCAAATGCAGTTTTGGTTTTGGTTTTTTTTAAAAAGCTGAAGAAAACCTGCTGTCCCTACATGGTCTGTGTGACACAGACTTCTCGTTCCATCAATGTGGCTGACTCTATCTCCCTGACAGCATTTGCTGGGCTATTTCACTGGGGAAATGTAAACTGTGGCCCCAACATCACCTTCTTGAAACATTAACGTTCTGCAGAGATACAAGAAAGCAGAGAAAATCCTGAAAGGACTATGATCTTTTGATCGCTCTGCCCATAAATTCTGTAATGTGTGTGCTTCTCCCTCACTTCACCTAACTGACCTTCTGTGCTTTCTGACCTTGAAAGTTTTGAAGGATAGGTAATTAATGTGACCTTTGCCTGCATTTCTCAATCTCAGCATCAATTTAAAATGTTTCTGTTGCATGCGGTTGTTTTGAAGCTTCCCACACACCCACAAATGGAGAAGGCTCCAAGCAATGGCAGTGCTCACACACTCAAACATCACAGCTTCATGCTGCAGAGCAAGCTGTGTCATATGGCCAAGCGGAGGGTTAATTTAAGACTTGGGAAATGCCCATGATACAAACAGCTTGTAACTCTCTCAACAATTCCAAAAAACTACAACACATAATAGTGTAACGTAACTGACCTGATCCTGTCTTCATCAGACAGTGGCTCCTGTTGGGAAAAGCAGAAAGGTGACTATTAGAATGATTACATTCACGGAGGAGTTCAAAAAAGCTGCAACAATTCATTAAGGCAAATACAACTTTTCTTGAATTCTCAACTGTATAATGTAACCTCTGGATTTGTCATGAATCTTCAATGCACGTCCCTCACAGCTGGCACGAGGGTGGGATGGTTGTGGTACGGGGGGGAAGGGTGCAGATGTCAGCAATACGGGGGGGGGGGGCGCGAGGGGGGAGAGGGCGCATGTCACCGGTACAGGGGGGCAGGGGAGGAGGCATTACCAGCACTGGGGTGGGGGGTTGGAGGGGGCACGTGTAACGGTACCAGTGGGGGGGAGGGAGGGCAGTCTCACCGGTACATTCAAACCAGCCGTCTAACCAACTGAGCTCAGTGAGCTTTCATTCAGCTGAAAAGATTTTTCAGCAGAGACCGGGCACAGTTTCCATCTATACCATAACCACTCTGAGTTTATCAAAGGGCAGGAAGCTGGTTGACAGTTTAGGACAAGGCTGTCAGAGCTTTAACCCAGAGCATGATTCAAAGTGAGGGAACAGACTCAGGGAATACATTGGTCAATATCAGACTGTGGGGCAGAGTGATGAGCAGTTCCTGGCATTGCAGGAGAGAGACAGAAATGTAAGGTAACCGTTTACTACAGAAATGAGGTGAGGTGAGGGATTATCTTTATATTTCAAGGTAATCCGATATTAACAGAAGGACTCCGCACAGCTTTATGTGGTTAAGCCTGATTCGGCAGTGGATGATGAAATTAGGGAGTGCTGGGACACAGTGATGGTTTTAATGGAGATAAGGATTTCAGCAGAGACAGTGCAAGCATGGCTGAGCATATCAGTTGTTCCAGAACCGTCATGGGTGAACTGACGGTTTCAAAGGTGTGTTATTGAAAATGCAGGAAGAAGCAAACTAGAGATAGAATTGTTTTTTCTCAGGGATGAAGAGACAGGAGAAAGTGTTTGGTTATGGATGGCAGAGATAGCCATATCTGGGCTGATACGATGGGATCACAGAGCACCAGAGATTATATAGTCAAAGAGCTGGCTGCTGAAATGGACTAGGGAATTTAAACCGAGGGAGAAATGCAGAGGGTTTAACAGGGTAGCTCTGATAGAAAAGACAGACCATCACAAGATGGAGGGTGAAATCAATGTTAATAAGAAGCCACTTGGTAGAGATTGAAGGAAAGTAGTCGTGAAGATATCGCAGAATACATTTCATTTTAATGTGTCATTTCAGGGCCATGATAATAACAAAGATTTGTAAACAAGAGGTGGGACAAGTATAACAGGAGGCTGCTCATACAGAAACCTCTGCTGGTGATTAGACAGTGAAGCAGCAATCCTCCCTAAGAGTTATTCCATGGAATGTGGCCATTGCCTGGCCAGCACTGATTGCCCTTTCCTAACATTTTGAACTATTGCAGCCCTTGTGGTTGTGCTGTTGGCGAGGTGGGCGTGAGGGGGCAGGATTTTGACCCAGAGATATTTTTCAAATCAGGATTCCATCAAATTCAGAGAGAAACCTGCAAATTGTGGTGCCCCGCATAGATCTGCTGCCTTATCCTTCTACATGGTAGAGGTCAGGGGACAAACACACAAATGCTGCAGAAACTCAGTAGGTCTGGCAGGATTTGTGGAAAGAGAAACAGAGTTAACGTTTCAAGCCTGATACGACTTCTTCAGAACTGGGCGGGGTAGAGGTCATGGATTTGCAAGGTACCATTGAAAGAATCCTGGTGTGTTGTAGCAATGTATCTTGTAGAGAGTATACACAGGCACTGATGGTGCAGGGAATGAATCCTCAACTTGGGGTTACTGAGCTTTGTCGTTGATTGTGATGTCGGAGCTGCACATTGCAAGGCAAATGGAAGGTACACCATCACACGTCTGACGTCTACTTTGTTGAGGATGAGCAGGATTTACAGAGTGAGAGGAGGTTTTCAGCACCGACTCCTGAATCTCTGCCTTGGTCTTCCGGTCACTGCATTTGTTTGGTTGTAGTCAATGGTAAGCCCTATGATGTTGAAAGTTGCGGGGCGGGGTGGGGAGGCAGCAATGATGGCCATGTCACAGGCAGATACTCTCTCTTGCTGGAGATGGCCACTGCTTGATCTGGCAGCAATGTCAAAGAACAAATGGAACTCAGGAACAAGTGAAGGTTAGAAGTTAATTCAGGGAAGATTAGGGATATATAACAGGAGGTCATCATTGAGGTTAGACTTTGAGGTATGTGCGTCAAAATAAAAGGTATGGGCCTGGAGTCTGTCAAGCCAACATCTAACTTCTGGTAGAGAATTTCCAAGCCACAATGAATGGTGGTGAACATTGTGCAATCAGCAACGAACATTTCCACTTCTGAGCTTATGACGGAGAGCAGGTCATTGATGAAGCCGTTGAAGATGGGTAGGCCGAGGACACGGCCCTGAGGAACTCCTGCAGAGATGTCCTGGAGTGAAGATGACTGACCTCCTCCAACCACAACCACATTTCTTTCTGCCAGGTCTGACCTCAGTCAGTGGCAAGCTTTCTCCTTGACTCCAACTGACACCAGGTTTCTCAATGTCACACTGTGTCAAAAGCTGCCTTGATATCAAGACACTGACTCCCATTTCACCTGACTTGGAAATAAATCAGCATTCCTTTACAAAAGCTGGAAATCCTTGCCTAACTGCACTATAGTAAGTGGTCTTTGGCAGTTCAAGGGGGCAGTTTACCACCACTTTCTCAAGAGCACTTAGGCTTTGGTAATAAATGGTGGTTCTTGAGTGATGTCCGCATCCCATGAATGAATAAAAACAACTTTGGATTTCAGTTCTTTTGCCCATAGAATCAAAGAGTTATACAGCACAGCATCAGACCCTTCAGTCCAATTTCTCCATGCCAATCAGATATTCTAAACTGATCTTGGCCCATTTGCCAGCACCCGGCCCATATCCCTCCAAACCCTTCCTATTCATATACCCATCCAAATGCCTTTTAAATGTTGCGATTGTACCAGCCTCCACCACTTCCTCTGGCAGCTCATTCCATACACGTACCACCCTCTGTGTGAAAGAGTTGCCCCTGAGGTCTCTGTTATATCTTTCCCCTCTCACCCTAAACCTATGCCCTCTAGTTCTGGACTCCCCCACCCCAGGGAAAAGACCTTGTCTATTTATCCTATTCATGCTCTTCATGATTTTATAAACCTCTATACGATCACCCCTCAGCCTCCGACGCTCCAGGGAAAACAGCCCCAACTATTCAGCCTCCCCCATAGCTCAAACCCTCTAACCTTGGCAACATCCTTGTAAATTTTTTCGGAATCCTTTCAAATCCATGTGCGAAGACCATGATGATGTCAGGAGCTGAGACACTTGGCGAAGTGAGCAGGTTATTGCTGAGCTGGTGCTGTTTGAAAGCATTATTGATGATAGCTTCCATCACTTTACTGAGGACTGAGATAGACTGTTGCAGCGGTAACTGGCCGGGTTGGACATACTGGGCTAATTTTCCACGTTGCTGAGGGGATGCATGTTTTGACCGTACTGAAAGAGCTTGGCTCAGAGAGTGGCAAGTTCTGGAACACATACCTGCATTATTGGTAGGATGTTGCTCAAAGCCTTTGTATTATCCAGTTAAATAAAGCCTGACAGCCTGCATTGCAGATCTCGAGTCACTGTGTTCAATCAGTAGCAGGTTATACTAAAGCTGCATCAAATACTGGCCTGGCCAAGGAGGAAATGGTGCAGGGGCAGCATTGTCAATGGAATAAATCCTGAGATTCACACTCAGATGAAAGCATACAGTGCTGGAACAAGCCAGCAGGTCTGGTATCCTCTGTGGATACAGAAACAACGTTAATGCTTCCAGTCCGTTATAACATGGAATCATTCTGGAGTCATTATGCACTCAAAGGGTTAACTGTTTCTCTCTCCACAGACATTGCCAAACCTCCTGAGTTTGTCTCATTCTCTGTTTCAATTTCAGATCTCTGGCATCTGCAGGACTTTGCTTTTATTTTAGCCTCAACAGAATGTGTTGGGGACGTGGGCTCAAATCCCACACAGCTGCTGGCACTGAAATGGTAGTGAAAAGGGCAGTCAGTGAAACAACTGTCAACAACAAAACCTCTGTCCTCCCCTGAACATACCAATTCATGCTGCAAACCCCAGATGTGACTCTTCCCAATGCTACAGAGTCCTCCTCAGAGCTATCTCAGCACAAAATGAAGGATTCATTTTATCAGCAGTGGCCTACAGAAACTGTCCAATTAACACCAAGTCATTGGAGAATACAGTTTTCAATCAACTTAATTAAGACTAGCAGCTCTTAGAAGATAATGGTGTGCGTTATTCAATGGAAAGACTAATAAAGGTACACACTGAATCAGTCAACCTGCAGTAGATGTGTCAGGGCACAGGTGACATCTCAACAGGACACATTTCAGACTATTCAAAAAATGATCACTTAACCATTTTAACATACATGAAAACCCAACAAATCAGACATTTGACTTCTTTCTTAGTCCCTTACCTTATTTTGCACAATGCTGGATACCATTTGCAGAGCAGCCAAATGCCTATCCTGATCTGAATGCAGAGATGGGTTTAAATCAGCTGGATACTTGGCAGCAATGGCCTTGTGTGCCACTCCAGTTTCTAGATTATGAGGCCTGCTTTCAAATTCATCTTTATTTCCTCTAGCCAGCCTGGTCTTTGGGTGCTCTTCCTTGTCACTCACTTCCAATGTCTGTTTTGTACTCTGACAACTGTCTTTGATTTCTCTTTGAACATCAGGGACCTCTGTCTGCATGCTTGCATGTTTCTCAATGTCATCTTTCCTTGCTATGAACTGCTTTCCAATTGTGCTGGGGCTCATTGGTCTCCCTGTATCTTGCCATCCTTTCCTGCATTCAACCTCAATATTCAGGCTGTTCCTTCTTCTTGCATCCAAACCCTTTACTAACTCCTCCCCTGTTTTGTCTCGCATTTTCCTCTTGCTGTGCATTGCCTGTGCGTCCCAATCCTGGCTTGACTTATTTGAACAGTGGCTAATGGTTTGTCCTTTTCCCTGAGGAGTTGCTACGGATTGCAAATTGTGTGGGCTCAGCACTTGAAAGGTGATCTCATCGAGGAACTTGGAAAACCTCAGCTTCTCCTCGATGATGCCTGGATCTGGAACTCTGTGCCTAGCCTGTGATAAACCAGATTGTGGTGACAGATTGCCTTGCACAGAAGCTCTTCTGTCCTTGGATCCTTTTGAAATCTGTTCAGAAGGAAACAGTGACTGCTCTGATGTACTTTGGGCTAACATTTCTGCAGACCTTGCCTTACGCAAGGCTTCAACCTGAACTCCAAGAGTGTTGGCCTGTTTGAGAATTCCTTTCAGAGGCAGCCGAGTCGGGGAAATAGCCAGTTCCCTTGGAGCCAGAACTTGAGCAGGCTCTTTGAAAACTAAACTACGGCCCGAGCTCCTGGTTTTCAGCGGTCGTTTGAAATGTTCATCCTCACTCAGAGAAATCAGGACTGTTTTCTCTCTGTTACTTACAAACTTGGTGAAACCTTGCACTGCAGATTTTGGATCACTTTCATCTGACTTTCTGCAAAAGCCTAGGGGAGACTGATTCCTCATTTCCAGGCCACTCAGAGAAGATACATTCTCTCGTTCACTACTCGAATCCTCAGACCAGAGGGGAGAAACAGGAGCATTTGATGCTTCCAGACTTTTCACACACTGCAAACCCCCTACATCTGACTTGCCAATGGTATCCGTCAAAGCGAGTAGTCTATGCTGCGAGAGAGGCAGATGGCTGTTGCCAGTTACCTGACTCAGCTCAGCTGAGGCTGCTGGGTCAGCTAGCTCATCCCTAAAATCTGGAGGCTCATGTCGATTCTCCCGGTGCTGAGGCGGTGCCTTTCTGTAGGGCTTTCTTGGTGCTGCTGTGTTACTCATGTTCAGGTTCTCTAAGCTTCATTCCCAACTGTACAATCTGACAAGCCAAAAGCAGAGGGGTTACAAACATTTCACTGAGTGTGAGGATTTGCAAAATGACAGTGCTTGCAGTAGATTCAACCCTGCCCAAAATTTTAATCAAGTGACTCACTGAGCTGACAAAGTGATCGAAATAAGCATTAGACATGCACTGCTATCGAAAGAGCTGTTGATGTAAATAACTATCAAAAGGACATCAATTCATGTGTACTGCCTGTGGAACAGAAGCCACAAAGTTCCTTTCAGCTAGAAATGGAACAGTTGACATAGGAGAGAACATTGATTAGCTGCAAAATGTTATTGATTAAACTGTCTGCGACGTCAATATTTGGAATGTGTTGATGTGATTAAAGGTTCCAAATTGAGTGGTCAATCTTTCTCCTGTATTATGCATTGACTGTCACATTCCAATGTTAAGAGTGATGTTAGCTCATTTTGCAAAGTTAGTCAACTTACCTGACGATTTGGTTTTAAATATAGCTATTATCAAACTGTATACAACATCTCAATGTTAATGAGCTAATGAGCTCAATGTAGCAAAACAGAATGGGAACCCAAAGATCACTCCAAATCCTTTGGTGATTTGGGTCGAGACACACATCCTTTGGGAGACCCGAACTTGAATATCTTTAAGAAAAAAACATCTGTTTTGCACCAATCAGGACAATTTGCAAGAATACCAATTTCAAGGGAAAATCAATGATTATAATGTGTGAGGACAGTGCTTGTCATTTGGAACCTGGACTCTGATTGGTAGAGGTGTTGCCATAGAGAATTCACCAGTGTTGATGACTGAGAGTTCATTGCAGGGTTTTGCAGGTTGACTCAGATCAGTCAAGGCACTGCCCAGACAAATGAACCAGTGAATGACTCTCATCTGTTATGTTTATTTGAAACAGGCAAGTCTGCGTACAAATTCTTTCTACCTGCAAGGCATAGACCCTCTAGATTAATAGATGTAGCTTCCAGTCCACTCGTCAACCATTCAACAGTCTCCTCATTTTGCCTTAAAACAGTATTCTTGTGAATTGTGCTGATGAAAGATGAGAAGCTTTGACAAGATGTGTCTATTTGCAGTGGCACTGAATACAAATACATTTAAAGGAAGCATCACCAACAAGACTAGACTATTTATTGCCAATCCCTCAACCTCACGGGGCATGAACCACGTTTGTACGTTACACAAGTCAAGTACTGGATAGATCAGGTAAGGATAGCCATAACCGAAAACCAGGAGCTAGTTAGAAAATGTGATGTGATGACTTTCTGCAAAGGATCACCAAAATGTGCAATGGCTGCCCACAGAGGGAGCAATGACATAAATATTGGCAAGAGAACCTGGTCGATGCTTGAGAGAATGAGTTGTGGGCATTCATTTTTGAAGGACCGTGTGAAACTGTGCTATAAATGTTCACAAGGGGACAACAATTGTCAAATCAAATGATAACAGAACTCAAACACTGAGTGAAACTGCTGAAAATACTCAGCAGAACGGAGAGCATTCATGGAGAGAAAGACAGGGTTAACTCCTCAGACCAATGACTGATCATCAAACTGAAACATAATTGACCTGAAACATTCGCTGTGTCCCTCTCTACTAATGCTGCCGGGTTTGCTGAGTTCTCCAATATTTTCCATTCTCCTGACCATTCCTGATTTTAACAACTCCATTAGTGGTTGTCAAGCCAAGATCTAGAATTTCCTTTGTAAACCTCGCTGCCCCACTGTCCTCATTAAAGACATGATTCGGAGATGCCGGTGTTGGACTGGGGTGTACAAAGTTAAAAATCACACAACACCAGGTTATAGTCCAACAGGTTTAATTGGAAGCACACTAGCTTTCGGAGCGTCACTCCTTCATCAGGTGGTAGTGGAGGGCTCGATCGTAACACACAGAAATTATAGCAAAACTTTACAGTGTGATGTAACTGAAATTATACATTGAAAAATTGATTGTCTGTTAAGCCTTTCATCTGTTAGAATACCATGATAGTTTCACTTCTTTCATGTGTAAATCACAAAACCTTTTTTTAAAAAGTTGCATTCTCAGGTTAGCTGTTAATAATGGTGATAGCGAGACAATATGTTGAAGGTGTACTTTCCATTGTAGTCCTTGGGGTTTAGAGACACTTACAGTGCTGTTCGGAAGGGAATTACAGAATTTTGACCCAATTTTGAAGGAACAGGACTACATTTCCAGTCAGGATACTAAGTGGCTTTGAGGAGAACTTGCAAACTGGTGACCATCTCAACACGGACATCTACTTCAAACCCACCAACTCCTACAGCAATTAGGACTACACCTCCTCCCTATCCTGCTTCCTGTAAAAACACTATGCCTTATTCCCAAGGATTCCTAACTCCTCTGCCTCTGCCCCATCTGCTCCCAGGAGGACCAATTCCACTATAGAACATCCCAGCTGGCCTCCTTCTTCAAAGACCCGCAATTTCCCCTCCTACATTAGATTACATTAGATTACATTACAGTGTGGAAACGGGCCCTTCGGCCCAACAAGTCCACATCGACCCGCCGAAGCGAAACCCACCCATACCTCTACATTTACCCCTTACCTAACACTACGGGCAATTTAGTATGGCCAATTCACCTGGCCCTGCACATCTTTGGACTGTGGGAGGAAACCGGAGCACCCGGAGGAAACCCACGCAGACACGGGGAGAACGTACAAACTCCACACAGTCAGTCGCCTGAGGCGGGAATTGAACCCGGGTCTCTGGTGCTGTGAGGCAGCAGTGCTAACCACTGTGCCACCGTGCCGCCCACTGGTCAACGATGGTCAACGATGTCCTCCAGCACATCTCCACTTCCTGCATCTCGGCCCTTGAACCCCACCCCTCCAATCACAACAAGGACAGAACCCCCACCCCACCCCACCGCGTCTTCACCTTCCAACCCACCAACCTCCGCATACATCACATCATCCTCCACCATTTCCGCCACCTACAAACAGACCCCACCATGAGAGATATATTTCCCTCCCACCCCTATCTACGTTCTGCAGAGACTATTCCCTCCGAGACTGCCTCGTTAGGTCCACTCCTCCCACCAATCCATTCTCCACTCCCGGCACTTGCCCTTGCCACCGTAAGAGGTGTAAAACCTGCACCCACACCTCCAAGATCCCAAAAGATCCTTCCCTATCCGACAGATGTTCCTGTACCTCCACATCATTTACTGTGTGCGTGGGTGTGGTCTCCTCTACATTGGGAAGACGGGACGCCAACTTGCGAATCGTTTCAGAGAACATCTCGGGGACACATGCACCAACCACCCCCACTGCCCCGTTTCCGAACACTTTAACATCCCCTTCCACTCCGCCAAGGACTTACAAGTCCTGGGCCTCCTAGCTACCTGATGCCTGGAGGAAAAACATCTCATCTTCCACCTTGGGACCCTCCAACCACACAGGATCAATGTGGATTTCACCAGTTTCCTCATTTCCCCTCCTCCACCTTATCCCAGATCCAGCCCTCCAACTCGGCACCTCCCTTTTGACCTGTCCTACCTGTCCACCTTCCTTCCCACCTATCTGCTCTGCTCTCCTCTCCGACCTATCACCATCATCCCCACCTTCATCTACCTATCGTATTCCCAGCTACCTTCCCCCCGCCCGACTCCCTTCCCATTTCTCTCTCAGCCCCCTTGGCCCACCCTCTTATTCCTGATGAAGGGCTTATGCTCGAAACGTCGACTCTCCTGCTCCTCAGATGGTGCCTGAGCAGCTGTGCTTTTCCAGCACCACACGTTTTTGACTCTGATCACCAGCATCTGCACTCCTTACTTCCTCCTAATCCCAAATATCTGATGCCGCTCGTCCTTCTAAAGAATAGTGCACATGGCTTTGAGGAGCCTGAGTTTATTTTTTAAACCTACCTTGGGACATTCACATTACAGACACTACATAAATACAGCTTGTTATTAGAAAAACAAACTAATGTGGATACTGGAAACATGAAATTAAAACAATGTGATTTATACATATCTAGATATTTATCTCCAAACCCTTCATGTTGGATTGTTGATTTTTGAGTTACTGACATGTGGATTATCCATATAACTGAAGTTGTTTCAGGTTTAATTTGTAAATATTTAGGTAGGCAGAGTGATTTCTATTAAAACACATGACAGCAAACTCATAACCAACTGGGCACCTATGGGAAGGACAGCAAACCATTGACCAACTGGGCACCCATGGGACAGGTCAGAAAATCCATAACCAACTGGGCAGCTATGGGACAGGACAGCAAACCCTTGACCAACTGGGCACCCATGGGACAGGTCAGAAAATCCTTAACCAACTGGGCAGCTATGGGACAGGACAGCAAACCCTTGGCCAACTGGGCAGCTATGGGATAGGACAGCAAACACTTGACCAACTGGGCAGCTATGGGACAGGACAGCAAACCCTTAACCAACTGGGCAGCTATGGGACAGGACAGCAAACCCTTAGCCAACTGGGCAGCTATGGGACAGGACAGCAAACCCTTGACCAACTGGGCAGCTATGGGACAGGACAGAAACCCTTAACCAACTGGGCAGCTATGGGGCAGGACAGCAAACCCTTGACCGACTGGGCAGCTATGGGACAGGACAGCAAACCCTTGGCCGACTGGGCAGCTATGGGACAGGACAGCAAACCCTTGACCAACTGGGCAGCTATGGGACAGGACAGAAACCCTTGACCAACTGGGCAGCTATGGGACAGGACAGAAACCCTTAACCAACTGGGCAGCTATGGGACAGGACAGCAAATCCTTGGCCAAATGGGCAGCTATGGGACAGGACAGCAAACCCTTGACAGACAGGGCAGCTATGGGACAAAACAGCAAACCCTTAACCAACTGGGCAGCTATGAGACAGGACAGCAAACCCTTAATCAACTGGGCAGCTATGGGACAGGACAGCAAACCCTTGACCGACTGGGCAGCTATGGGACAGGACAGCAAACCCTTGACCGACTGGGCAGCTATGGGACAGGACAGCAAACCCTTGACAGACTGGGCAGCTATGGGACAGGACAGAAACCCTTGACCAACTGGGCAGCTATGGGACAGGACAGCAAACCCTTGACCGACTGGGCAGCTATGGGACAGGACAGCAAACCCTTGACAGACTGGGCAGCTATGGGACAGGATAGCATACCCTTAACCAACTGGGCACCCATGGGACAGGACAGCAAACCCTTGACCAACTGGGCAGCTATGGGACAGGACAGCAAACCCTTGACCGACTGGGCAGCTATGGGGCAGGACAGCAAACCCTTGACCGACTGGGCAGCTATGGGACAGGACAGCAAACCCTTGACCGACTGGGCAGCTATGGGGCAGGACAGCAAACCCTTGACCAACTGGGCAGCTATGGGACAGGACAGCAAACCCTTGACCAACTGGGCAGCTATGGGACAGGACAGAAACCCTTGACCAACTGGGCAGCTATGGGACAGGACAGCAAACCCTTGACCAACTGGGCAGCTATGGGACAGGACAGCAAACCCTTAACCAACTGGGCAGCTATGGGACAGGACAGCAAATCCTTGGCCAAATGGGCAGCTATGGGACAGGACAGCAAACCCTTGACAGACAGGGCAGCTATGGGACAAAAGAGCAAACCCTTAACCAACTGGGCAGCTATGAGACAGGACAGCAAACCCTTAATCAACTGGGCAGCTATGGGACAGGACAGCAAACCCTTGACCGACTGGGCAGCTATGGGACAGGACAGCAAACCCTTGACAGACTGGGCAGCTATGGGACAGGACAGAAACCCTTGACCAACTGGGCAGCTATGGGACAGGACAGCAAACCCTTGACCAACTGGGCAGCTATGGGACAGGACAGCAAACCCTTGATCGACTGGGCAGCTATGGGACAGGACAGCAAACCCTTGACAGACTGGGCAGCTATGGGACAGGATAGCATACCCTTAACCAACTGGGCACCCATGGGACAGGACAGCAAACCCTTGACCAACTGGGCAGCTATGGGACAGGACAGCAAACACTGGACCGACTGGGCAGCTATGGGACAGGACAGCAAACCCTTGACAGACTGGGCAGCTATGGGACAGGATAGCATACCCTTAACCAACTGGGCACCCATGGGACAGGACAGCAAACCCTTGACCAACTGGGCAGCTATGGGACAGGACAGCAAACCCTTAACCAACTGGGCAGCTATGGGACAGGACAGCAAACCCTTAACCAACTGGGCAGCTATGGGACAGGACAGAAACCCTTAACCAACTGGGCAGCTATGGGACAGAACAGCAAACCCTTAATCAACGGGGCAGCTATGGGACAGGACAGCAAACCCTTGACCAACTGGGCAGCTATAAGACAGAACAGCAAACCCTTAATCAACTAGGCAGCTATGGGACAGGACAGCATACCCTTAACCAACTGGGTAGCTATGGGACAGGACAGCAAACCCTTGACCAACTGGGCAGCTATGGGACAGGACAGCAAACCCTTGACCAACTGGGCAGCTTTGGGACAGGACAGCAAACCCTTAACCAACTGGGCAGCTATGGGACAGGACAGCAAACCCTTGACCAACTGGGCAGCTATGGGACAGGACAGCAAACCCTTGACCGACTGGGCATCTATGGGACAGGACAGCAAACCCTTGACAGACTGGGCAGCTATGGGACAGGACAGAAACCCTTAACCAACTGGGCAGCTATGGGGCAGGACAGCAAACCCTTGACAGACTGGGCAACTATGGGACAGGACAGCAAACCCTTAACCAACTGGGCAACTATGGGACAGGACAGCATACCCTTAACCAACTGGGCAGCTATGGGACAGGACAGCAAACCCTTGACCAACTGGGCAGCTATGGGACAGGACAGCAAACCCTTAACCAACTGGGCAGCTATGGGACAGGACAGCAAACCCTTGACCAACTGGGCAGCTATGGGACAGGACAGCAAACCCTTGACCAACTGGGCAGCTATGGGACAGGACAGCAAACCCTTAACCAACTGGGCAGCTATGGGACAGGACAGTAAAACCTTGACCAACTGGGCAGCTATGAGACAGAACAGCAAACCCTTAACCAACTGGGCAGCTATGGGACAGGACAGAAACCCTTAACCAACTGGGCAGCTATGGGACAGAACAGCAAACCCTTAATCAACTGGGCAGCTATGGGACAGGACAGCAAACCCTTGACCAACTGGGCAGCTATGGGACAGGACAGCAAACCCTTGACCAACTGGGCAGCTATGGGACAGGACAGCAAACCCTTGATCAACTGGGCAGCTATGGGACAGGACAGAAACCTTTGACCGACTGGGCAGCTATGGGACCAGGAGTGTGCTGGTTGATGAATAGGCCCACATAATCGATGTAAAAATCACACACTACATCAGAGAAACATAATGCACGGGGGTATACGCATCACTGTTACACTTTATTAACAGCATAAATCATTTAAATAGCAATGTAACTTTGCCTTATATAAAACTTACCGGCACCCTCAGCTGAGTAATGGGACATCGCGGAGATCACAATAATAAACTTCCAGTATTTCAGGGATATAATGTTTGCCAGTTTATTGAGAGTGCAAGTTAAAACAAAGTTTGCTCCTATAGAGAAAACCTTCCTGGACAGTAATGGGAATTTGAGAGAGTTTCACAAGCACAGAGTCAACAATACAGTGCATTAGTATTCAGTTAGAATATTCAGAATTCTTTTTGAAGCTTAGGGGAAGGTTTTGGATTCCATTTGGGAAATCTTTGCAGACACTTGGCTAAAGCTGGATCTGAATAACAGTTGGTCTAAAAGGAGAGAATTCCGAACTGTTAAGAAGGAGACCTGAGTGTAAGGAGTTTAGTTCTCAAGCTCGAGATCTGAAGTGCTTAGTTAAAACCCTGAAGCAGTTATATGAGATGAGCTGAACGACTGCTCCCATTATTAGTTGAGACATTAATAATGCAGGGAGAAATATAATGTGCAGGGTGGGAGGTTTAGTGTAGATGAGCAGTAATTGCTTTTCACCCCGAGGTTGATGGGAAGCTGCCTGTGAGGTTCATAGAGTTGGGAAACCTCACAATCTTTTTTATTAAATGTGGAAAACATTCAAGGCCATGGATTAAGACAGGTGCTGGTAAATGGGATTAATGTAGACAGGTCAGTAAGAACTCGATGGGTCAAATGGCCTTTTCCATGCTCCTTGAATCTCTGACTCTATGAAAGTTGAAGCTCTGTTGTATGTAGATTCAAGCGACGATGAGATTCCCTTGGTGAGGTACTGAAGCCACAGTTAGACTAACTTTATAGATGTCTCAGGTGAGTATTCCAAAGGACTGCTGTTGGGATGAATGGGATTGCACTTTACCATGTATTTTGCAAACTTTAACTTTTCTAAATCGCAAATAGTTTGGCTTATTCTATTTATCTTAATTTTAAACTTACGTACATCTGCCTTGCTGCTCAAACCAAAGCTGCAGCATGTGTGCTTCTGTTTTAGTGAGAGAGCACTCTGGTAAATCCAAACAGAAATAAAGACCAACTCTCAAGCTGGATTGATGCTGCAGCCTGGTTGGTCCTGACATACTGCCAACTGGGATTAGCACAGAAAATGCTCAGAGTAAGCAGCAGGTTAATAAGCAATCTCTGTGGAAAGAGAACAGGGTTCATTGTACAGGTTCTTGTTTATTTCATACAGCCAGCAGCCCACAGTGTTCCCCAGAATTCATGCTATAAACCTGCAACTTGAACTGGAAGTGAATCACAAAAACATTCCTGCTTTGAAATATAGCACTGAGTACTTTGGATCTTTCCCTCAACTCGAAGCACTATGAATTAAATAACTGGGGAAAAAAGATTCAGCTGAAAAAAATAATCTGGCTGCTTCATTCATCGATGTATGTTAACCCGAACACTCCCGGTGCCTAACCCCCACACTGCTTCGGTCAGAGCTGCGGACCTGATGAGAAGAGCTCCCTCTCAGGTCTATCTTGACAATTCAAGTCCTGTTTATAGCTCAGAAATGTCACTAACTCAGAAATACTTACTCAATGTTGTTATTGTATTCTTCAACCTTGAGACTGCAAGGGAGCAGACTTTAAATGCATCACATTTTCGCATTAGAATCAATATAAAAGCTACGGTTATATTCTGTATGCGCTTGCGTGTCAGAATAACATGATCCCTTTATACCCTGTAAACACAAATCCCATACATTGCTAAATTCCAATTTAGGTAAGTGAATCATTTTGAAACACAAAGAACAAATGTGAACTTGCTATTTGGAGTGCCAGTAAATCACTGCTACCCAACACCATGCCCACCCTGCTCACTACACACCACTCTCTCATCATTCTGGGCCCTTAATCCAATTCATCTTCCAATCACAGACTGTCCCATTTCCCAAAGTGCCCTCCAGGTCACACATGCTTCCTGACCCACCATTCACTTGTGGGGCATAGGCATTGCTGGCTGGTCAGTGTTTATTGCCCGTCCCTAGTTGCCCTTGTGGTGGTGGTAGTGGTGAGCTGTCTCCTGGAACTGCTGCAGTCCCCCTGCTGTGGGTTGACCCACAATGCCCTGAGGGAGAGAATTCCAGGATTTTGACCCAGCAACAGTGAAGGAACGGAGATATATTTCCAAGTCAGGATGAGGAGTGGCTTAGAGGGAAACTTGCAGGTGGTAATGTTCCCATATATCTGCTGCCCTTGTCATTCTAGATGTAACTGGTCTTGGGTTTGGAAGATGTTGTCTGAGGATAAAACATAGAAAATAGAAAAGTACAGCACAGAACAGGCCCTTCAGCCCATGATGTTGTGCCGTGGATCATTCCTAATCTAAAATAAAATAACCTAACCTACGCACCCCTCAACTCACTGCTATCCATGTGCATGTCCAGCAGTCGCTTAAATGTCCCTAATGACTCTGCTTCCACCAGCACCACTGGCAACATTCCATGCATTCACAACTCTCTGCGCAAAGAACCTATCTCTGACGTCTCCTTTATACGTTCCTCCTAATATCTTAAAACTATGACCCCTCGTACCAGTCAATCCTGCCCTGGGGAAAAGACTATTGACTCTATCCTTGCCTCTCATTACCCTGTACACCTCGATCAGGTCTCCTCTCTTCCTCCTTCTCTCCAGCAAGAAAAGTTCAAGCTTTGTGAACCTTTCTTCATAAGACAAGCCCTCCAGTCCAGGCAGCCTCCTGGTAAACCACCTTTGCACCCTCTCCAAAGCCTCTGTATCTTTCCTATAGTAGGGCGACCAGAACTGGACACAATGTTCCAAGTGTGGTCTCACCAGGGACTTGTAGAGCTGCAGCAAAACCTCACTGCTCTTAAACTCGATCTCCTGTTAAACACCATATCTTTTCTTAATAACCCTATCATTTGGGTGGCAACTTCGAGAGATCTACATACTTGAACATTCAGATCCCTCTGTTCCTCCACACTGCCAAGAATCCTGTCTTTAATCCTATATTCAGCATTCGAGTTCGACCTTCCAAAATGCATCACTTCGCATTTATCCAGGTTGAACTCCATCTGCCATTTCTCAGCCCAGCTCTGCATCCTGTCTATGTCGCGCTGTAGCCTGCAATAGCCCTTGATACTATCAACGGCACCTCCAACCTTTGTGTCATCTGCAAATTTACTAACCCACTCTCAACCTCCTCATCCAAGTCAGTTATAAAAACTACAAAGAGCAGAGGCCCAAGAACAGAGCCCTGCGGGACCCCACTCACCACTGATCTCCAGGCAGAATACTTTCCATTTACAACCACTCTCTGCCTTCTGTCAGCTAAACAGTTCTGAATCCAGATAGCCAAATCTCTCTGTATCCCATACCTCCAGACTTTATGAATGAGCCTACCATGGGGAACTCTATCAAATACTTTGCTGAAGTCCATATACACCACATCCACCGCTCACCCTTCATCGACCTGTTTCGTCACGTCCTCAAAGAACTCAATAAGATTTGTGAGGCATGACCTGCCCCTCACAAAGCCATGCTGACTGCCTTTCATCACACTATGCTTTGCCAAATAGACATAAATCCTATCCCTCAGTATTCTTTCCAAAACCTCTTTGATGAATTTCTGCAGTGTATCTTGTAGATAGTACACACTGCTGCTAATGAGCGTTACTAGTGGAGGGAGTGGATGTTTGTGGATGTGGTGCTTATCAAGTCCTGGATGGTGGGAAAAAAGGAGGGGGGGTGGCATTGCTAATTAGAAATGGTATAACGGCTGCAGAAAGGAAGTTTGAGGGGGATCTGCCTCTGGAGGTAGTATGGGCTGAAGTCAGAAATAGGAAAGGTGCAGTCACCTTGTTGGGTGTTTACTATAGACCCCCCAATAGCAGCAGAGATGTGGAGAAACAGATTGGGAAACAGATTTTGGAAAGGTGCAGAAGCCACAGGGTCGTAGTCATGGGCGACTTCAACTTCCCAAATATTGATTGGAAGCTCTTTAGATCAAGTAGATTGGATGGGGCGGTGTTTGTGCAGTGTGTCCAGGAAGCTTTTCTAACGCAGTATGTAGATTGTCCAACCAGAGGGGAGGCCATATTGGATTTGGTACTCGGTAATGAACCGGGACAAGTGGTGGGCTTGTTAGTGGGTGAACATTTTGGTGATGGTGACCACAATTCTGTGACTTTCACCTTGGTTATGGAGAGAGATAGGTGCGCACAACAAGGTAGATTTTATAATTGGGGGAAGGGAAATTACGATGCTGTAAGGCAGGATTTGAGGAGCATACGTTGGGAGCATAGGCTGTCAGGGAAGGATGTGGTGGAAATGTGGAACTTTTTCAAAGAGCAGATACGACGTGTCCATGATATGTATGTACCTATCAGGCAGGAAAGAAATGGTCGTGTGAGGGAGCCTTGGTTGACGAGAGAGGTTGAATGTCTGGTAAAGAGGAAGAAGGAGGCTTACATAAGGTTGAGGAAACAGGATTCAGACAGAGCAGTGGAGGGATACAGGATAGCCAGAAGGGACCTGAAGAAAGGGATTAGGAGAGCTAAGAGAGGGCATGAAAAATCGTTGGCGGATAGGATCAAGGATAACCCCAAGGCATTTTATGCGTATGTGAGAAACCTGAGAATGACGAGAACGAGGGTAGGTCCGATCAAGGACAGTAGTGGGAGACTGTGTATTGAGTCGGAAGAGATAGGAGAGGTCTTGAACAAGTACTTCTCTTCAGTATTTACGAACGAGAGGGACCGTATTGTAGAAGAGGAGAGTGTGAAATGGACTGGTAAGCTAGAAGAGATACCTGTTAGGAAGGAAGATGTGTTGGACATTTTGAACAACTTGAGGATAGACAAGTCCCCCGGGCCTGACGGGATATATCCTAGGATTATGTGGGAAGCAAGAGATGAAATTGCAGTACCGTTGGCAATGATCTTCTCGTCTTCACTGGCAACGGGGGTGGTACCAGGGGACTGGAGAGTAGCGAATGTTGTGCCCCTGTTCAAAAAAGGGAATAGGGATAACCCCGGGAATTACAGGCCTGTTAGTCTTACTTCTGTGGTAGACAAAGTAATGGAAAGGGTACTGAGGGATAGGATTTATGAGTATCTGGAAAGACACTGCTTGATTAGGGACAGCCAGCACGGATTTGTGAAGGGTAGGTCTTGCCTTACAAGTCTTATTGAATTCTTCGAGGAGGTGACCAAGCATGTGGATGAGGGAAGAGCAGTGGATGTAGTGTACATGGATTTTAGTAAGGCATTTGATAAGGTTCCCCATGGTAGGCTTATGCGGAAAGTCAGGAGGCATGGGATAGAGGGAAATTTGGCCAATTGGATAGAAAACTGGCTAACCGGTCGAAGGCAGAGAGTGGTGGTAGATGGTAAATATTCAGCCTGGAGCCCAGTTACAAGTGGAGTTCCGCAGGGATCAGTTCTGGGTCCTCTGCTGTTTGTAATTTTTATTAATGACTTAGATGAGGGAGTCGAAGGGTGGGTCAGTAAATTTGCAGATGATACGAAGATAGGTGGAGTTGTGGACAGTGAGGAGGGCAGTTGTCGGCTGCAGAGGGACTTAGATATGATGCAGAGCTGGGCTGAGGAGTGGCAGATGGAGTTCAACCCTGCCAAGTGTGAGGTTGTCCATTTTGGAAGAACAAATAAGAATGCGGAATACAGGGTTAATGGTAGGGTTCTTAGTCAGGTGGAGGAACAGAGGGATCTTAGGGTCTATGTACATAGATCTTTGAAGGTTGCCACTCAGGTGGATAGAGTTTGTAAGAAGGCCTATGGAGTATTATCGTTCATTAGCAGAGGGATTGAATTCAAGAGTCGTGAAGTGATGTTGCAGCTGTACAGGACTTTGGTTAGGCCACAGTTGGAGTACTGTGTGCAGTTCTGGTCGCCTCACTTTAGGAAAGATGTGGAAGCTTTGGAGAGGGTGCAGAGAAGATTTACCAGGATGTTGCCTGGAATGGAGAGGAAGTCGTACGAGGATAGGTTGAGAGTTCTCGGCCTTTTCTCGTTGGAACGGCGAAGGATGAGGGGTGACTTGATAGAGGTTTATAAGATGATCAGAGGAATAGATAGAGTAGACAGTCAGAAACTTTTTCCCCGGGTACAACAGAGTGTTACAAGGGGACATAAATTTAAGGTGAAGGGTGGAAGGTATAGGGGAGATGTCAGGGGTGGGTTCTTTACCCAGAGAGTGGTGGGGGCATGGAATGCGCTGCCCGTGGGTGTGGTAGAGTCGGAATCATTGGCGACCTTTAAGCGGCATTTGGATAGGTACATGGATGGGTACTTAATCTAGGTTAGAAGTTCGGCACAACATCGTGGGCCGAAGGGCCTGTTCTGTGCTGTATTGTTCTATGTTTCTATGTTCTATGTTCTTCTTGAGTGTTGTTGGAACTGCTACCATCCAGGCAAGTGGGGAGTATTCCATCACACTCCTGACTTGTGCCATGTAGATGGTGGATAGGCTTTGGAGAGTCAGGAGATAAGTATCTTGCTATAGGATTCCCAGCATTTAATATGCTCTTGTGGGCATTGTGTTTATGTGATGAGTTGAGTTGCTGGTCAATGGTAACCCTCTGGATATTGACAGCTGGGGATTCAACGATGGTAACACCACTGAATGACGATGGACAGTGGTTGGATTGGCTCCCATTTTAGAGATGGCCTTCCACAGGCCTTTGCAAAGCTGTGACCTCTCCCATCTTGAAGGTGGCAGCTGTTGCATAGTAACGGGACCACCTCCAAGATCCTCTCCAATCCACACACCAGGCTGATTTGGAACATGTTCATCATTACTGGGTCTGCCTTCTATGCCAATTACCTCAAGGATTACAGTGGTTCACAGATGAGCACTAACCTTCTCGAGGGCAACAAACGTTGACTTTGCCAGCAACTCTGAGATCTTTTGAAAAAACAATAAATCTCATACTCATAAAACTTCTTTATAATCCCTATAGTGGCCTAATTTCTACAACACAGTGAAACATACCAAGATTCTGGATACTATTTACCCTGCAAGGGACAGTTGACTAGCAGTGAAGGACTGTCAAAGCAAATTTTCAAAGTGCTCAGCAAAAGCATATACTAGTGAAAAGGAAGGACTTGAGGAAAAGGGGTAATCTGCCATTGGTGTCAGGAAATAAGGGAGGCTATTAAATTTAAAGAGAAGGCATACACACTGGCCAAGATCAGCAGGAAATTACAAGATTGGGAAAGTTTTAAAAGTCGACAAAGCCATAAAAAGACCTATAAAGAAAAGTAAATCGAACATGAGAGAAAGCTAGCACAGAATATACAGACAGATAGCAAAAGTATCTGTAAATATATAAAACGGAAAAAAGTGGCTAAAGTAAACATTGATGAGAAGAGGGATTTAGTTATGAGATGTGAAATTGCCGAGGCATTGAATGGCTAGTTTGTGTCGGTTTTCACAGTGGAGGACACTACTAATATGCCAATAATTGACAAAGAGACAAAGGTAGGTTAGGATCTGGAAGCAATCAATATTACGGGAGAGGTAGTGTTGGGCAAGCTAATGGAGCTCGGGATAGACCAGTCTCCTGGCCCTGATGGAACGCATCCCAGGGTACTAAAAGAGATGGTGGGAGAAATAGCAAGTGCACTTGTGGTAATTTTCCAAAATTCGCTGGACTCTGGGCCGTTGCAGCAGATTGGAAAACAGCAAGTATGACACCACTGTTTAAAAGGGGAGGTAGACAAAAGATGGGGAATTATAGACCAGTTAGCTTAAGCTCTGTAGTGGGGAAGATGCTTGAGTCTATGATCGAGGAAGAAATAGCAAGGCTTCGAGACAGAAATTGCAGCATGGGTTCATGAAGGGCAGGTCATGCTTAACTAATCTTTTGGAAATCTATGAAGACGTTACAAGCAAGGTGGACAACGGGGACCCAGTGGATGTGATGTACCTACATTTCCAAAAGGCCTTCGTCAGGGTGCCGATCAAAAGGCTGCTGCATACGATAAAGATGCAAGACATTATGGGCAATGTATTAGCATGGACAGAGGATTGTTAACTAACAGGAAGCAAAGAGTGGGGAGAAATGAGTGCTTTGTGGGTTGGCAATCAGTAACTAGTAGTGTTCCTCAGGTATCAGTGTTGGATCCACAATTATTCACAACTTACATCGATGATTTTGAGTTACTCTACATTTACCCCTGACTGATGCACCTAACCTACACTCCCCTGAACACAACGGGTACTTTAGCATGACCAATTCACCTGACCTGCACATCTTTGGACTGTGGGAGGAAATCGGAGCACCCGGAGGAAACCCACGCAGACACAGGGAGAACATGCAAACTCCACACAGACATTCACCCGAGGCTGGAACAGAACTCAGGCCCCTGGTGCTGTGAGGCTGCAGTGCTAATCACTGATCCACAGTGCTGCCCCTACTCACTAAAATGAGGACTGTGAAACTTTGCAAATGGACATAAATAGTTGAAGTGAGGGGGAAAATGTCTGGCAGATGGAGTACAATGTTAATAAATGTGAAGTCATCCATTTTGGTAGGAGTAACAGTAAAAAGGATTATTACATGAATGGTAAACAGTTGCAGTATGCTGCTGTGCAGAGGGACCTGGGTGTTCCTTGTGCATGAATCACAGAGGGTCGGTCTGCAGGTACAACAGGTAGTTAGGAAGGCAAATGGAATGTTGTCCTTTATTGTTAAAAGGATTGAGCTTAAAAGTAGGGAGGTTATGTAGCAGCTATACAGCGTGCTGGTGAGGCCACACCTGAAGTAGTGTGTGCAATTTTGGTCTCCTTACTGGAGAAAGGATGTACTGGCACTGGAGAGGGTACAGAGGAGGTTCATTAAATTGATTCCAGAGTTGAGGGGGTTTTCTTATGAGGACATACTGAGTAAACTGGGATTATATTCATTGGAATTCAGATGAATGAGGGAGGATCTTACAGAAACATATAAAATTATGAAGGGAATAGATAAAATAAAAGTAGAGAGAATGCTTCCACTGGTGGGTGAAACTAGGACAAGAGGGCAAAGCCTCAAAATTAGGGGGAACAGATTTAGGACTGAATTGAGAAGGAACATCCTCACCCAGAGGATTATGAATTTGTGGAATTCCCTGCCCAATGAAGCAGTTGAGGTTTCTTCAGTAAATGCTTTTAAAGCTAAGATAGATCATTTTTGAACAGAAAACTAATTCAGGGTTATGGTGAGAGGGCAGGTAAATGGAGCTGAGTCCATGAAAAGATCAGCCATGACCTTACTGAATGGTAGACTGGGCTCGAAGAGCCAGATGACCCACTCCTGCTCTGAGTTCATATGACTGGACCAGTATTTTCAGAAACAGGACCAAATATTAATCTACTTTAAAAAAATGTTTTAAAAGTTCTAAAAATTGATTGTTTTCCCTCATTTGCCCTCAGGTCAGTCACTTGGTCCCTAGTTGTCTCGATTTGAAACCACTAAAAGCCTTTTTCTATTCTGCTTCCACATGACTGGATGTCACTGATAAACCTAGTGACAGTGGTCATCCCTCAGTGCACTGGAAGTGAGTGGCTTTTTGGGCCATTTCAAATGGTCATTATGGGTTAACCACACTGCTGCTTGTCTGGAGCCAAATGTCAGCCAGGCTGCAGAAGGATGGGATAGTTCCTTCCCTACAGTAAACCACACTGGATTCTTACAGCAAATCATAGCCATCATCACTGACTCGAGCTTTCAACTCGTAATTATCCTTGATGTGTTTTTCACAAGTTGTCACTGTTCAGTTTGAGAGCTTCTAACCCAACCCAACTGCCCCGTGGCTGAACACTTTAACTCCCCCTCCCACTCCGCCAAGGACATGCAGGTCCTTGGCCTCCTCCATCACCAGACCCTGACCACATGACGCCTGGAGGAAGAGCGCCTCATCTTCTGCCTTGGAACCCTCCAACCACATGGGACGAATGTAGATTTCTCCAGCTTCCTCATTTCCCCTCCCCCTACCTTATCTCAGTCCCAACTCTCAGGCTCAGCACCGCCTTCATGACCTGCAATCTTCTTCCCGACCTCTCCGCCCCCACCCCCTCTCCGGCCTATCACCCTCACCTCCTTCCACCTATCGTATTCCCAGTGCCCCTCCCCCAAATTCCCTCCCCGCTACCCTTTATCTCAGCCTGCTTGGCACACCAGCCTCATTCCTGAAGAAGGGCTTATGCCCGAAACTTTGATTCTCCAGCTCCTCGGATGCTGCCTGGCCTGCTGTGTTTTTCCAGCACCACATTTTTCAAATCTGTTCAGTTTGAACCCACGAGCAGTGACATTTTCACTATGGCTACAATTTATACCTTTTCAAAAATTTACAAGGCAGACAATGAGGTTAAAACACAAGTGCAACACTTCTGAAAAGGAGCCTCCTCACTCTCAGTCATTTGTGTTGGCTAGTTGCTGGTTGGTTTCATCTTTAACAGAGCCTTCACCTTGAAATTCTCCTGAGAGACCAGTTCTGAAGAGTACAAAGGGAAACCAGCACAGTCCCAGAGAACCATAACGACAACTAGTGGTGAGTTTAACTTGAGGGTCACCAAGCCTCAGGTGAGGGGAGAGGTTGAGAAGGTGAGACCTTCATGGTGCAGAGACTGAATCCTGACGTTTGACATCTCTCTGCATCACAACCAACCATCTAGCCAACTGAACAAATTGGCCCACAACAGTGATCCTAGCAGAGACATGGAAAGCAATGCACCGTTCTTGGTTTAAAATCTGACTTTATAGTATCCATTGCCTCCCACCATTTCTTGATATCATGTGGAATGAATTGAATTTTCTGTGATGCTGGGGACCACTGGAGGAGGCTGAAGATTGTTGTGAATGCTTCAGTCTAAGATACTGCACTAAGGATGGGAATATTTGTGGAGCCACCTCCTCCAGTAATTATTCATACTGTTTACTTGGTTTATGAAACGTCAGCAGTCTCCTGCAGAACAGGGTCAACACAGTGCACTAGTGCATACTTTATTCAGCATCACAACAGACAGATGACTAAAGCAGACTCTACAAAGTTAGTTAATAATCCACTTTGCACAGAAGTGGAATGCTTTAAGAAATACAACAAAGTGAAGGTTTTCACTTTCATGGCTGCAGAGCTCGCAGATAGAACCAGTTGGGTGAAAAGTGCAAATCGCAGCTTAATTCCAATAGTAAATCCCTTTCAACTGCCAGAAAAAAATGTCTTGATGACAAAGCAGTTTCTTCCATTTGCAGAACTTGGACTTCAAACAATGACTGCCTGTATTGACTGAAGTTCAAAGTGTCAAGTAATGTGATTGTGTACACAGCAAGTTGTATTAACTCCTGATTGGACGTGGCTGGTTAGGAGAGGAAACACTGAACATTTCATCAGATGTTTCCTTGCCTCACAAACCATGAGGGTAAGGCAGGTTGATTTAGGGGTTTTTTTACTTCAAAATGTCAGAAATATTGTTATTTCTTTCGTGTCACTGAGTCAAAACCTTGGAATTCCTTCCTTAATCGCATTGTGGCTCTACCGACAGCACATGGATTGCAGTGGTTCAAAAAGGCAGCTTGTTGCCAAGGCAACTAGGGATAGGCAATAAAGGCTTGCAACCAGCAACACCCACATCCCATGAGTGAATTAAAACAATGACCTTCAAGCTGAAGGAAGTGAGTTTATTTTCCTCCTCAGCTGCTGTTAGTTTTTAAGCAAACATTTAGACCAGTGTACCAGTCCCTCTCTACCTCCTGGAAGCAGACTGAAGGATCTGGGGAATCGACAATCCACACGTCCTTACAAACTAAAAGAATCACCAAAACAAACTCCCTTCCAAGCTTTTCCCTCAATCCAGAAAACCCAAGGTATTTGCGCATCTGTCCATAAGCATGTAGGGGTGAGATTTATCAGAGGATTAACAAGGGAAGTTATACATTGACAGTTCATAATTGTTTACCTGAAGCTAGAATCCATCTGTAACAAATCGACATTCTTGTTAAGTTACTCCTGTGCCAATTGTCTATTAGGGTACTGATTGTGGATGATCAGCCATGATCATAATGAATGGTGGTGCTGACTTAAAGGGCCCAGTGGCCTACTCCTGCACCTATTGTTTATTGTACAGCAACATGACTCAAGCCTGGACATTGTCCAGCTCTTGCTACACAGGCTGTTTTTGTGTCTGAATCAAACCCAGGTCCCTGGCACTGTGAGGTAGCAGTGCACCATTTTGAGAAAGCACTTGTCGAAGACTATAAACCTTTATCTTCTGCGATGATTTTAGCTGTTTCTTTCCCCATGGAAATTAGAAATTGTGAAATGGTTCATGTTTGGTATAAGTGACCCTTTTTCAGAACACATTGTAAATTTTGAACACAGAACAGTACAACACAACATCAGGCCCCTCAGCCCACTATCTCTGCACCGTCCATGGTGACTAGCTACACTTTCATCCAAATCATTTATGTATATTACAACCAATGGAGGCCGAGCAATGACTAAACTTTCAATATCTCATTATCCAGGGGTCCCAAATCCTGCCACCCTGATCTTTCATCCTCACAGGAATGTGCTGGTCCTCAACTCTGTTCAACTGACCTTTAGAAGACTTCCATGTCAGATGTTGATTTCCCCTCAAACAGCCACCCCCAATCCCCAGATTAGCACTTTCATCCAAGGACAATCTTATCCTTGTCCACAACCATCTCAAAACTTATGGAATTATGATCACTGTTCCCAAAATACTCCCACACTTGGCCAGACTGATTTCCCAATACGATGCAGCCCTTCCCCTGATTGAACTATGTACTGTTTCAAGAAACCTTCCAGAAAGCACCTATCAAACTTTGCCCTGTCTAAGTGCTGGGCACTAAGGAAATCCCAGTCAATATTGGGAAAGTTGAAACCACCAATTACAACAACAACTGTTGTTTTTAAACCTTCCCCTGATCTGTTCCTTGATTTTCCCCTGGCTATTGGGATGCCTACAGTATAACTCCATCAGAACAAGAGCACCTTTCTTATTCCTGAATTCTACCCACAAGGCCTTGCTGGATGAGCCCAAGACAGCCTCTGTGATGTACAGCTGTGACATTCTCCTGAATCAGTAATGTGACTCCCCCATCCCTTTTACATCCCTGTCTATCTCACCTGAAACATCTAAACCCAGGAATGTTGAACTGCCAAATCCTGTGCTTCTCTCAACCAAGTGTCTGTAATGGGTACCACATTGTAATCCAAGATCTAAACTCATCCCTCTTACCTGTAATATACCATGTGTTTAAATAAATGTTTGTTATGGATAGTCTGCAGAAAAGGATGTTGGATTGAGGGAAGACATTTTATTCCAGTAAGGGATGACAGATAAACCGGGATCAGCTACCTCTGGGTAAAGTTACAGCAGAACAGTGAGGGACATTTAAAACAACTTTGTTGAGAGTATAGACCTAACATGCTCCCTTCAGGGTAAAAGATCAATGGCAGATGGAATTTCACCCTGATTGCTGTGAGGTGATGCTCTTTGGAGCTGACAAGGGAGTATTCGATAAACGTCAGGACATGAGGAAGTTGAGAGGAACTGAAGGAAGTTGGGTTGCTTCAGAGGGTGGCAGGACAGGTTAACAGAGTAGTTAAGGCAGACTCTACCTTTATCAGTCGTGGTATAGATTATAAGGAGCAGCGAGGTCATGTTGGAGCTGTACAGAACTCTGGTTAGGCCGCAGCTGGGGTACTGTGTGCAGTTCTGATTTCCAAACAATAGGAAGGATGTGATTGCACTGGAGGGGTATGGAGGAGATTCACCAGCATGTTGCCTGGGAGACAGCATTTCAGCAACAAAAAGGTGCTGGATAAGCTTGGGCTGTTTACTTCAGGAAAGAGATGGTTGAGGTGAATAAGTTGATGAGGTGCATGGACAAAGTGAACAGAGAGCAGCTGTTCCCCTTAGTTGCAAGATCAAGAACAAAGGGACACAATTTTAAGGTGAAAGGCAAGAGGTTTTGAGGTGATATAAGAAAAGGTTTCTCACCCCAAGGTTGGTGGGAATCTGAAATGCTCTGCTGTAAAAAAAGGATTCAAGTGGAAATCTCACAACATTTACAAAGTACTTGGGTGAAAACCTGAAATGTCATAACGCTCAAGGCTATGGCCCACGTGCAGGAAGGTAGGACTAGTGTAGACAATGAGGTTTAGTTGCTGCAAACACAAATGGAGGCGAAGGCCCTCTTCTGTACTGTCTGATTCTATGATTCCTCCGTGCCAGATGTACTCGCTCCCTGTGTGGATGAGGAACAAGGCTATATGACAGCATGGTACAGGAGGCCATTCAAATGCAGGGAGCAAAAAGACGTGTGGTTGTTGTAGGGGATTCTATAAATAGGGGAACAGATAGCATCCTTTCTAAGGCAGGATCGAGAGTATGCTGCCCGCCCGGTGCCAGGGTGACTGACTTCAAAGGATATTGGAGAGGGAAGGAAAGGATCCAGTTGTTATGGTCCATTTGGGACAAACAACACAGACAAGCCGAGGGATTATCAGCAGCTAGGAACTAAATTAAAGTACAGGTCTTCAAGGGTTATAGCCTCCAGATTACTACCCGAGCCATGTGTAAATTGGCTTAGGAACGTGAGAATAAGGGAAGTAAACATGTAGCTAAAGGAGTAGTGTGGGAAACTGGGGGGGGGGTTTCCTTTTCAGAGGACACTGGCATTAGTATTGGAACTGGATAGATCTGTACCATTGGGATGGTCTCCACTTGAACTGAGCTGGAACCAATGTTCTAGTGAAAAGGGTAAATGAGGTGGTCAACAGGACTTTTATCTAACATGGGAGGTGGAGGGGAGGAGGAAGGGAAGGGTAAAATCCAAGAAATATAATGACCAATGGGAAACATCTTAGGAGACAAAAAACTGCAGATGCTGGAATTCAACATCCATCAGTGGTGGATTCAACTGCATGGAAAAGCATGAAAAATAAGTGCTCATCCTTAATGTGTACTTTGCGTCGATATTCTCCGAGGAGAGGGACATGACGCATGTTGAGGTTAGGGATAGATGTTTGATCACTCAAGGTTAACTCAGCATAAGGAGGGAGGAAGTGTTGGGTATTCGAAAAGGTATTAAGGTGTACAAGTCCCCAGGTCTGGGTGGGATCTATCCCAGGTTACTGAGGGAAGCGAGAGAGGAAATAGCTACGGCCTTATCAGATATCTTTCCATATCCTTGAACACGGGGGAGGTCCTTAGGACTGGAGAATTACTCATGTTGTGCCCTTGCTTAAGAAGGGTAGCAGGGATAATCCAGGTAATTACAGACCGGTGAGCCTGACGTCAGTGTAGGGAAGCTGCTGGAGAAGATACTGAGGGATAGGATCTACTTCCATTTGGAAGAAAATGGGCTGATCAGTGATAAGCAACATGGGTTTTGTGCAGGGAAGGTCATGTCTTACCAACTTAACAGAATTCTTTGAGGAAGTGACAAAGTTGATTGATGAGGGAAAGGCTGTAGACGACATATACATGGTCTTCAGTGAGGCATTGGATAAGGTTCCCCATGGTCGGCTGATGGAGAAAGTGAGGTCGCATGGGGTCCAGGGTGTACTAGCCAGATGGACAGGGAACTGGCTGGGCAACAGGAGACAGAGAGTAGTAGTGGAAGGGAGTGTCTCAAAATGGAGAGAGGTGACCAGTGGTGTTCCACAGGAATCCGTGCTGGGACCACTGTCGTTTGTGATGTACATAAATGATCTGGAGGAAGGTATAGGTAGTCTGATTGTTAAGTTTGTAGATGACACTAAGATTGGTGGAGTAGCAGATAGTGAAGGGGACTGTCAGAGAATGCAGCAGAATATGGATAGATTGGAGAATTAGGCAGAGAAATGGCAGATGGAGTTCAATCCGGACAAATGCGGGGTGATGCATTTTGGAAGACCCAATTCAAGAGCGAACTATATGGTAAATGGAAAACCCCTAGGGAAAATTGACGTACAGAGATCTGGGTGTTCAGATTCATTGTTCCCTGAAGGTGGCAACGCAGGTCAATAGAGTGGACAGGAAGGTTTATGACGTGGAGATGCCGGTGTTGGACTGGGGTGGACAAAGTTAAAAATCACACAACACCAGGTTATAGTCCAACAGGTTTCACTGGAAGCACACTAGCTTTCGGAGCGTCGCTCCTTCATCAGGTGAATGCACGCAGCATATGAAATAAGGTAAATGAGCTTGTGGTGCAAATAGAAATGAGTAGGTCTAATGTGGTGGGAATCATGGAGATGTGGCTGCAAGGGGATCAGGACTGGAAGCTGAATATATCCAAGGAAATATATCCTATCAAAAATACAGGCAGCTGGGCAGAGAGGGTGGGGTTGCCTTATTCGTAAGAAATGAAACTAAATCGATAGCTAAGAAACAATGTAGGGTCAGATGATGTTGAATTTGTCTGGGTAGAATTAAAAGAAACATAATGGAAGATATGCCAGGATGTGGGGCACAAGATACACCAGGAGATAGAAAAGGTGTGTAAGAAAGACAAAGTTACAGGGATCATGGGGGATTTTAATATGCAGGTGGTCTGGGAAAAGCAGGTTGGTTGTGGATTGCAAGAAAAGGAATTTGTAGAATATCTACAAGATGGAGCAGCTTGTGGGGGAGCCCACGAGGGAACATGCAATACTGGATTTAGTGTTTTGCAATGAGGCAGACTTGATAAGGGAGCTTCGAGTGAAGGAACCCTTAGGAGGCAGTGAGCATGATATGATCAAATTGACTCTTCAATTGGAGAGTCAGATGTAATGGTATTAATGTTGAATAAAAGCAACTACTGAGGCATGAGGGAGAGCTGGGTAGAATTGACTGAGACAGGAGCATAGCAGGAAAGACAGTGGAGCAGCAATGGCAGGGGTTTCTGGGAGTAATTCAGGAGACACAGCAGGGATTCATCCTGGGGAAAAGAAGCATGGTACAGGGAGGATGAGGCAACCACGGCTGAGTAGGGAGGTCAGGGATAGCATCAAAGGAAAAGAGAAAGCATATAATGTAGCAAAGAACAGTGGGAAACCAGAGGTTTGGGAAGCTTACAAAGACCAATGGAGGAGAAAGTGAGGTCTGCAGATGCTGGAGATCAGAGCTGGAAATGTGTTGCTGGAAAAGCGGAGCAGGTCAGGCAGCATCCAGGGAACAGGAGAATCGACGTTTCGGGCATAAGCCCTTCTTCAGGAATGGGGAAAGTTTGTCCAGCAGGCTAAGATAAAAGGTAGGGAGGAGGGACTTGGGGGAGGGGCGTCGGAAATGTGATAGGTGGAAAGAGGTCAAGGTGAGGGTGATAGGTCAGACTGGGGTGGGGGCGGAGAGGTCGGGAAGAAGATCTCAGGTTAGGAAGGCGGTGCTGAATTTGATGGATTTGACTGAGACAGGGTGGGGGGAGGGGAAATGAGGAAACTGGTGAAATCCGAGTTCATCCCTTGTGGTTGGAGGGTTCCTAGCCGGAAGATGAGGCGTTCTTCCTCCAACCGTCGTTTTGTTGTGGTCTGACGATGGAGGAGTCCAAAGACCTGCATATCCTTGGTGGAGTGGGAGGGGGAATTGAAATGTTGAGCTACAGGGTGGTTGGGTTGGTTGGTCCGGGTGTCCCAGAGGTGTTCTCTGAAACGCTCCGCAAGTAGGCGGCCTGTCTCCCCAATATAGAGGAGGCCACATCGGGTGCAGAGGATGCAATAGATGATATGTGTGGAGGTGCAGGTGAATCTGTGGCGGATATGGAAGTTTCCTTTGGGGCCTTGGAGGGAGGTGAGGGGGGAGGTGTGGGCGCAAGTCTTGCACCTCCTGCGGTTGCAGGGGAAGGTGCCGGGAGTGGAGGTGGGGTTGGTGGGGGGTGTGGATCTGACGAGGGAGTCACGGAGGGAGTGGTCTTTACGGAATGCTGATAGGGGAGGGGAGGGAAATATATCCTTGGTGGTGGGGTCCGTTTGGAGGTGGCGGAAATTATGGCGGATGATGCGCTGTACATGGAGATTGGTGGGGTGGTAGGTGAGGACCAGTGGGGTTCTGTCCTGGTGGCGGTTGGAGGGGCGGGGTTCAAGGGCGGAGGAGCGGGAAGTGGAAGAGATGCGGTGGAGGGCATCGTCGACCACGTCGGGGGGGAAATTGCGGTCCTTGAAGAAGGAGGCCATCTGGGTTGTGCGTTTTTGGAACTGGTCCTCCTGGGAGCAGATGCGGCGGAGTCGAAGGAATTGGGAGAATGGGATGGCGTTTTTACAGGGGGCAGGATGGGAGGAGGTGTAGTCCAGGTAGCTGTGGGAGTCGGTTGGTTTGTAGTAGATGTCCGTGTTGATTCGGTCGCCTGAGATGGAAATAGAAAGGTCGAGGAAGGGGAGGGAGGAATCTGAGACTGTCCAGGTGAATTTGAGGTCGGGGTGGAAGGTGTTGGTGAAGTGGATGAACTGTTCAACTTCCTTGTGGGAGCACGAGGCGGCGCCGATACAGTCATCGATGTAGCGGAGGAAAAGGTGGGGGGTGGGGCCAGTGTAGTTGCGGAAGATGGATTGTTCCACATATCCTACGAAGAGGCAGGCATAGCTGGGGCCCATGCGGGTGCCCATGGCTACTCCTTTGGTTTGGAGGAAGTGGGAGGATTGGAAAGAGAAGTTGTTCAGGGTGAGGACCAGTTCAGTCAGTCGAAGGAGGGTGTCAGTGGAAGGGTACTGGTCGGCACGGCTTCTTTCTTTCCCGCCGTACCAACCAGTACCCTTCCACTGACACCCTCCTTCGACTGACTGAACTGGTCCTCACCCTGAACAACTTCTCTTTCCAATCCTCCCACTTCCTCCAAACGAAAGGAGTACCATGGGCACCCGCATGGGCCCCAGCTATGCCTGCCTCTTCGTAGGATATGTGGAACAATCCATCTTCCGCAACTACACTGGCCCCACCCCCCACCTTTTCCTCCGCTACATCGATGACTGTATCGGCGCCGCCTCGTGCTCCCACAAGGAAGTTGAACAGTTCATCCACTTCACCAACACCTTCCACCCCGACCTCAAATTCACCTGGACAGTCTCAGATTCCTCCCTCCCCTTCCTCGACCTTTCTATTTCCATCTCAGGCGACCGAATCAACACGGACATCTACTACAAACCAACCGACTCCCACAGCTACCTGGACTACACCTCCTCCCATCCTGCCCCCTGTAAAAACGCCATCCCATTCTCCCAATTCCTTCGACTCCGCCGCATCTGCTCCCAGGAGGACCAGTTCCAAAAACGCACAACCCAGATGGCCTCCTTCTTCAAGGACCGCAATTTCCCCCCCGACGTGGTCGACGATGCCCTCCACCGCATCTCTTCCACTTCCCGCTCCTCCGCCCTTGAACCCCGCCCCTCCAACCGCCACCAGGACAGAACCCCACTGGTCGTCACCTACCACCCCACCAATCTCCATGTACAGCGCATCATCCGCCGTCATTTCCGCTACCTCCAAACGGACCCCACCACCAAGGATATATTTCCCTCCCCTCCCCTATCAGCATTCCGTAAAGACCACTCCCTCCGTGACTCCCTCGTCAGATCCACACCCCCCACCAACCCCACCACCACTCCCGGCACCTTCCCCTGCAACCGCAGGAGGTGCAAGACTTGCGCCCACACCTCCCCCCTCACCTCCCTCCAAGGCCCCAAAGGAAACTTCCATATCCGCCACAGATTCACCTGCACCTCCACACACATCATCTATTGCATCCTCTGCACCCGATGTGGCCTCCTCTATATTGGGGAGACAGGCCGCCTACTTGCGGAGCGTTTCAGAGAACACCTCTGGGACACCCGGACCAACCAACCCAACCACCCTGTAGCTCAACATTTCAATTCCCCCTCCCACTCCACCAAGGATATGCAGGTCTTTGGACTCCTCCATCGTCAGACCACAACAAAACGACGGTTGGAGGAAGAACGCCTCATCTTCCGGCTAGGAACCCTCCAACCACAAGGGATGAACTCGGATTTCACCAGTTTCCTCATTTCCCCTCCCCCCACCCTGTCTCAGTCAAATCCATCAAATTCAGCACCGCCTTCCTAACCTGAGATCTTCTTCCCGACCTCTCCGCCCCCACCCCAGTCTGACCTATCACCCTCACCTTGACCTCTTTCCACCTATCACATTTCCGACGCCCCTCTCCCAAGTCCCTCCTCCCTACCTTTTATCTTAGCCTGCTGGACAAACTTTCCCCATTCCTGAAGAAGGGCTTATGCCCGAAACGTCGATTCTCCTGTTCCCTGGATGCTGCCTGACCTGCTCCGCTTTTCCAAAAGACCAATGGAGGGCAACAAAAAAAAAGGAGAGACAAGATTAAGTATAAGGGTAAGCTAGCCAGTAATATAAAATAAGATTGCAAGAGTTTCTTTAGATATACAAAAGGTGGAAGAGAGGCAAAAGTGGACATTGGGCTGCTGGAAAATGACAGAGAAGCAGTAGTGGGAAACAAAGAAATGGCAGGGAACCAAATAAGTATTTTGTGTCAGTTTTCACGGTGAAAGACAAGAGTAATATGCCAAAAATTGAAGAGAGTCAAGGGACCGAGGTTAATATGGTGACCATCACCCAGGAGGTGGTGCTTGAGAAACTGAAAGTTCTGAAGGTGGATAAATCACCTGGACCAGATGGACTACACCCCAGAGATCTGAAGGAGATAGCTGAAGAGATAGTGGAGGCGATGGTGGTGATCTTTCAGGTATCACTGGAGTCAGGGAGGGTCCCAGAGGACTGGAAAATCACTAGTTAGACCAAGGAGAGCCAATGGATGTTATCTACTTGAACTTCCAGAAGGCCTTTGACAAGATGTCGATCAGGAGGGTGCTGAGTAAGATAAGAGCCCATGGGGTTAGAGGCAAAGTACTAGCATGGACAGAAGCCTGGCTGTCTGGCAGAAAGTAGAGAGTGGGGATGAAAGGGTCCTTCTCAGGGTGGCAGCCGGTGATTAATGGTGTTCCACAAGGGTTAACGTTGGAACAACTTTTCACTTTATACATTAATGATCTAGATGAAGGAACTGAGGGCATTCTGGCTAAGTTGGCAGATGATAGACAGGTAGAGGGACAGGTAACATTGAGGCAGCAGGGAGGCTGCAGAAGGAATTGGACGGGTTAGGAGAGTGGGCAAAGAAATGGCAGACGGAGTACAATGTGGGAAAGTGTGAGGTAATACACTTTGATAGGAAGGACAGAGGCATGGACTATTTTCTAAATAGGGAGAAAGTTCAGAAATCCGAAGTGCAAATGGACTTGGGAGTCCTCATCTCTCAAGGTAAACTTGCAGGTTGAGTCAGTAGTTAGGAAGGCAAATGCAGTGATGGTATATATTTTCAGAGGACGAGAATATAAAAGTGGGGATGTACTTCTGAGGCTTTATAAGGCTCTGGTCAGACCACATTGGAGTATTGAGAGCAATTTCGGGCCCCATATCTCAGGAAGGATGTACTGGCCCTGGAGTGTGTTCAGTGGAGACTCACGAGAATGGTCTCAGGAATGAAACTCTTAACATTTGAGGTTTAGATTAGATTACTTACAGTGTGGAAACAGACCCTTCGGCCCAACAAGTCCACGCCAAAGCGCAACCCACCTAGACCCATTCCCCTACACCTAACACTATGGGCAATTTAGCAAGGCCAATTCACCTAACCTGCACATCTTTGGACAGTGGGAGGAAACTGAAGCACCTGGAGGAAACCCATGCAGACACGGGGAGAATGTGCAAACTCCACGCAGAGAATCGCCTGACCCGGATCTCTGTGCCACTTTGTGCCACCGTGCCGCCCACAAAGTCTATTTAGATGGAATTTAGAAGGATGAGGGAGGATCTAATTGAAACTAACAGAATCTGGAATTCCCAACAGATTGGATGTTGGGAAAATGTTTCTATTCACAGGAAAGACTAGGACCAGAGAGCACAGCCTTAGAGTAAAGGGAACACCCTTTAGGACGGAGGTAAGGAGAAACATCTTCAGCCAGAGAGTGGGGAATCTGTGGGATTCATTACCACAGAAGGCTGGGCGGACGGTGGCACAGTGGTTAGCACTGCTGCCTCACAGCACCAGAGACCCAGGTTCAATTCCCGCCTCAGGCGACTGACTGTGTGGAGTTTGCACGTTCTCCCCGTGTCTGCGTGGGTTTCCTCCGGGTGCTCCGGTTTCCTCCCACAGTCCAAAGATGTGCAGGTCTGGTGAATTGGCCATTCTAAATTGCCCGTAGTGTTAGGTGAAGGGGTAAATGTAGGGGAATGGGTCTGGGTGAGTTGTGCTTCGGCGGGTAAGTGTAGACTTGTTGGGCCGAAGGGCCTGTTTCCACAATGTAAGTAATCTAATCTAATCTTAAAAAAAAGACTGTAGAGGCCAGTTTATTCAGTATATTTAAGACTGAAATAGATAGGTTCATGATTGTCAAGGAAATCAAAGGAGACAGCAGGAGAATGGGGAATGAAAACCTTATCAGCCCTGATTGAATGGCAGAGCTGAACCTGGCCAAATGGCCTGATTTCTGCTCCTATGTCTTATGGTCCTATGGGACTGCTGAGGTATTAAAGGGTTAATTTGCTCTGCTGACCTGCAAGAAATTGGATGTTCCAAGGCGAGAGGTGGGGTGCCTCTGCCTCACGGTGGGGCGCCTCTGCCTCACGGTGGGGCGCCTCTGCCTCACGGTGGGGCGCCTCTGCCTCACGGTGGGGCGCCTCTGCCTCACGGTGGGGCGCCTCTGCCTCACGGTGGGGCGCCTCTGCCTCACGGTGGGGCGCCTCTGCCTCACGGTGGGGTGTTAGGTATTTACATTGCCATCCCTTGCCATTCAGAGCCATTTGCATGGCCATTTCCTAATTATTCAGAGTAAAAGAATTACATTATCATCCCCTATTCAGAAATCAATATGAAAATTGCAATTAAAATTCTGACGACTCCTTGCAGTTAAAAAAACGATTCACAACAGATTTGACCATTAAGGGATGATTTATGTTAGTGTTTCTGGAAATGATGTGATCACTACATTGTGGCTTGAGTGGCATGTGACTGTGGGGGAATGGCAGGGGGTCGCCTTGTAGGTGTTACTGACTGCAATGTGAAACTCTTATACTGTATAAAGGAAAGACTGTTTCCTTTGATCAGGGAGACCTCTCAACACACTTTACAAGCATGGTGAAGAGTGTTTAGAGTTTCTCCAAGATGGACCGGGTCCAAACGGACTCGCTGTATAAAGATCAGGGCAACGGGGGAAGAAATACACCCAATGCTACCTGCACCCTGATGGCCACCTTTGTGTGCGGCTGCATCAAGCTGTGCGTGGATCCCCGGTACGCAAACACCAAGTGTCACTACATACTGAGGTTCTACCTGTCCCCGGTGTTGCGAAGGATGGCCTGGCCTCGCTGCCGCTGAACGCTCCGAGTAGTTGGACTGTTCCGTATCACCTGTCCTTCGTGGAGAAGTTTATGAAGAAAAACACCTTTGACCACAAGTCCATCAGGAAGTGGTCAGCACGTAGTGTCCTTGAGACCCTTCGGGAAAAGGAGAGGGCGGATCCTGTCGAGCGGTTCCTTGAGCAGACTGTCAAAGCCATTTGGCAGAATGCCTCATCGCCAAAACTTTCCAACAAGCACCAAGACATGGCTTGGCTGGTGGTGAGAAGGGCTCTGCCTGTGAGATCCTTTATGAACGTCCGGACTCTCAGCCGCACCGCACGCTGCCCTCGAAGCGGCTGTGGGGGGTACGAGACTGTCACACACCTCCTTCTGGAATGTGCCTACGCAGAAGAAGTCTGGAGAGGAATGCAGTAGTGTTTGTCGAGGTTCGTCCCGAGCAGGGCCGTGACGCGGGACTCCGTGCTCTACGGTCTGTTCCCCGGGACGCACACCGAGACGAACATCAACTGTGCCTGGAGGATCATCAACTCGGTGAAGGACGCTCTCTGGGTGGTCCGAAACCTGATCTTCCAGCTGAAGGAGTTGACCCCGACTGAGTGTTGCAGACTGGCACATTCCAAGGTCCAGGACTACGTGTTGAGGGGCGCGCTGAAGCTTGGGACAGCTGCCGCCAAGGCATGGGGGGGAAAGACCACTGTGTAACATCTGCCTGCCTAGGAAGAACAGGGGGCCCACGCAGTCATTTGGGCTCTGCTGACACCTCAGCTAAATATATGGACATATGATTGATAAACATACAGACCTGTATATACAAATGATAAATTCTGATCTCTGTATGTAAATGTTTACGTATGTATGGCATGATCAACTGTACAGACCATCAAATTATTTTATGAATAAAGTATACTTTTGAAATAAAAAAGATCAGAGTTTCTCTAAAGTTTACACTGTATTTGCTTAATAATATTTGTGTTCTTGTTCACAGAAGTTGGCGTGTTGCGGTTGCATCAAGTGTGGAAGGATCTCCAGAAAAATATCCGAGACAGAAAGCAATGAGTGGGAGTTAATCGGAGAGAAGATAGGAAGTGGAGTACCACAAGGACCAGCACTGAAAACACTGCTAGTCACAATGTATTTGGAACTTAGATGGGAAAATTAGTTTCTGAATTTACAGTCAGCACTGTGGACTGTAACCAATTACAGGAGGACATTAACAAACTTGCATCGCGGCAAACAATCAGCAAATAAAGCTCAACAGTCATTTTTTTAAAAATTATTCATTTGTGGGATGTGAGTGTTACTGATAGGCCAGTCCTTAGTTGCCCCTTGAGAAGGGAGGGGTGAGCTGCATTTGTGAACCACTGCAGTCCACCTGCTGTGGGTTGACCCACAATGCCCTTAGGGACGGAATTCCAGGATTTTGACCCAATGACAGTGATGGAACATCGATATATTTCCAAGTCACGATGGGGAGTGGCTTGGAGGGGAACTTGAAGGTGGCAGTGTTCCCATATATCTGCTGCCCTTGTCACTCTCGATGTAAGTGGCGTTGGGTTTGGAAGGTGCTGTCTGAGGATCTTTGGTGAATTTCTGCAGATAGGACACACTGCTGCTACGGAGTGTCGGAGTGGATATTTGTGGATGTGGTGCCAATCAAGAGGTTTCTTTTGTCCTGGATGGTGTCAAACTTCTTGAGGGTTGGGGCTGCACCTATCCAGGCAAGTGGGGGAGGATTCTGTCACATTCCTAACATGGACAGGCTTTCAGGAGTCAGGAGTTACTCGCTGCAGTATTCCCAGGCTCTGACCTGCTCTTCTAGCCACTGTGTTTATGTGGTAAGTCCAGTTGAGTTCCTGATCAATGGTAACTCCCAAGAAGCTGATAATATGGGATTCCGTGATGGTAACACCATTGAAAGGTGCTTCAATTGTCTCATTTGGTGACGGTCATTGCCTGGCATTTGTGTGGCATGAATATTATTTGCTACTTGTCGGTCTCTGTCTAGGTGTTGTTCGGATCTTGTTGTATTTGGACACGGACTGTTTCAGTACCTGAGAAGTCGTGAATGGTGCTGAACATTGTGCAATCATCACTGTGGACCTTATGTTGGACAGCAGGTCATTGATGGATCAGCTGAAGATGGTTGGGCCAAGGACACTAGCCTGAGGAACTCCTGCAGCGATGTCCTGGAGCTGAGATGAGTGGTTTTCAACAAACACAACCATCTTCCTTTGTGCCAGGTGACTCCAACAACCTGTTTACCCCAATACCATTGATTCCAGTCTTGCCAGGGCTCCTTGATGCCATACTCGGCCGAATGCAGCCTTGATGTGAATGGCTGTCCCTCTCCCCTCCCCTCTGGAATTCAGCTCTTTTGCCCGTGTTTGACCCAGGTCTGTAATGAGGTCAGGAGCTGAGTGGCCCTGGTAGAAACCAAACTGGGTGTCACTGAGCAGGTTATTGCTGAGCAGGTGCTATGTGATAGCGCTGTGGATAACACCTTCCATCACTTTACTGAGGATCGAGAGTAGACCGATGGGGCAGTAATTGGCTGGGTTGGATTTGTTCTGATTTTTATGTGCAGGACTTACTTGAGTAATTTCCCACATTATCAGATAGATGCCAGTGTTGGAACTGTACTGGAACAGCTTAGCTCGGGGAGCAGCAAGTTCGGGAATGCTGTGATGCAGTACTTCCTGGCAGGAAGATATGGGAGCGGGTTTGGATAAAGCCGAAGAACAAAGGGCCTCAGATACATCAGCACAACTTGTGCTACAGATTCACAAAACCATTTAATGAACACTTAACCAAGTCTCATTTTAGAGGAGCAAAACTGAAACCTAGGCAAGTCATGTTAAATCCGCATGGAACCTTGGTTAGGGATCACTGCATATAATTGTGGTCACATATTAGAAAGATACGGAAGTGCTGAAAAGTACAAGCATAATACCAGAAATGGTCCACAGATGAAACCGGAGTGAAATCCTGGATTTGCCTCCATAACGAGTCTATCTACTGCAATTCCCCACTGTTTTCTCAAAGGCAGCTACAGTCAGCAATGCCCACAGCCCAGCAAAACCCAACTAAGGACGGACACACTCCCTTTCTGAAAGGAGGAGCATATGGAGTGAATGAACAAGGACACTTGATACTATGGACGGTTTTGACAGAGGAAATGCTTCTCCATGTGGGCAACAACATTAGTGGGAGCCATCGCCATAGGATCGTCAGCGAGAAGTCCAATCGGGAATTCAGAAGAAACTCAAGAGTGGTGCAATTAAAGGACTTCCATCGAAGGAAGGGAAGCAAATGTGTCAAATGCATTTAAGGAGAAGATAGAAAAGTATCAGAGGGAGAAGAAAATAAAGAGATACGAGGGTGGGTTTAGAAGAAGCAGAATTAGATGGAGCATCAGTGCTGGTTAAGCCAAATGGCCTATCTCATGATGTACAGATTGTGAGAGCACAGAAAAGGTTCAAGATGTCAAGCAAGTCTTTCAGCACAGGTTAACCTGAAAGACAGGAGCTAGAAATAGGCACTCCTGTATCTAACGAGGAAAAAACAATGACTGCAGATGCTGGAAACCAGATTCTGGATTAGTGGTGCTGGAAGAGCACAGCAGTTCAGGCAGCCCTTCAGAAGGGCTTTTGCCCGAAACGTCGATTTCGAAGCTCCTTGGATGCTGCCTGAACTGCTGTGCTCTTCCAGCACCACTAATCCAGACTCCTGTATCTAACCCTACTTTAAAATTCATTCATGACAAAACAAATTAAATCGAGCACAGGTAAGCTCACAAAGCCATCTACAGATTAAGAGGATATTGTGAACCATGCATAATGAAACACAGCTAACAAAAGGTTCCAATGCATCAAGTCAAACCTCTCCATTCAGAGCAATACTGTTCAGGCTGAACAATCAAACCAGGCCAACAAAATCTCACAAAAATCAAAGAATAAGGAATGTTTGATTAAAAAAAACACTTCTGTCAAAGAACAAGCCTAACAATAAAGCTACTTACATCTTTTAGCACAGCATTCTGTTCAAGGCAAATTCACAGACCCATGTGAAACTCGATAGCACACTCAGCAGCTCACTGTTCTCAGTTGGAGAAAGCCTGCAATGTGAGGAAGGAAACAGGACTGAGGAAAGCCAGTGTAACTCAGCTGCCTATATTGAGCACAAAGAAAATCGTTTTCCTCTCTTTTAAAAAAAAACTAAACTAATTGTCACGGTCTACTCCAGCCAGCAGAGCTTCATGAGGTCGGGTCATCTGCCAGGTTGGAACTAAACCAGGAGGACCCTCCTTTCACTATTCAGGTGAGATACTCAGCAAAGACAAATCAATCCAACATTGACCTACAGAATCTGGATTAAACCAACATAAGGATAGCAGAGTGGCAAAGAAATAATAGGCATAAGACCCAAGAGGACGTGGTGTGGATTCAAGTTGTCCGTTCATTTCAGAGCCTTCTGATTGCATATTTGCACAGCCCATCTACACCAGACAACAGCAGGTTTGCAGATGCAAGAGTTTGACCTCAGTTACGGAAGTAAACATAATGAGGCAGAATGTACAGGCAAGGTAAAGAGAGAAGCAGCATAGAGAATGAGTCTTGATTAATATAATGGACTGGCAGATAGCAGGAAACTCTCCAAGTCTCACTATAAACACTGGACCAAATTAAAACCAGTCAAGTCTTGGCACAGATCCCCTAATCCCCACATACATTCTTACTCTCAAACCCACTACTGTAACCAGGAGGGCAGTCAGAATTCCAACTGCTGCAAACACAGCCTGAAACACTATCTAGATTTCCTTATAGATACTGCCTGACCTATTAAGTAGTTCCAGCATAGTTTCTGTTGCAATTTAAGATTTTCAACATGCACAATATTTTGTTCTTCCTTACTCAATTGTAATTGAATTTAATTCTTTTGGCTCCAAACCCACAAAGCTCTATTTTCCACCAGGATATTCTAACACCATGATTCCAAGAGAAGTATTCGCATTTTCCCTTTCTTTAAGAATCCTGCACAGAACCATAGGAAGTTACAGCAGAGAGAGAGAGGTCATTCGGCTCATCCTACATTCAGCTGATTAAAGGAGCCCATTCGAATTTCACTTGGCAGCATTTGGGCCCCAGCCTTGTAGGTTACAGTATGTCAGGGTAAATCCACGCTCCTTTCAAATCATGTTGGTGATTGGACCGGGGTGTACAAAGTTAAAAACCAGACAGCACCAGGTTCGGAGCGCTGCTCCAAAGGTTAGTGTGCTTCCAATGAAACCTTGCAAACCTGTTCAGCTGGATCACATCAGCTCAGTGTCAAATCAACAAACCAAAGTAGCACACTGCATAGATTGTTCACAACTTGGAAACC